>NC_143054.1:195546287-195849318 GCF_052426305.1 Pelodiscus sinensis
AATCAACACTCACGCCAACCCAAACAATCCAATTCATCGGAGCTCAGCTCAATTCGATCACAGCCAGAGCCTCTTTACCGACAGACAGATTCACTTGCATCAGTCAACTCGCAAAATCGCTTAAAGAGATGCCAGTAGTAAGGGTTTACGACTGCCTTCAACTATTAGGTCACATGGATTCATGCAATCCTGTGGTCCCAAATGCACGTCTCTTTATGAGATGCCTCCAAGGTTGGCTCCGACACAAGTACAAGCCACACATCCATCATATGAACAAAATGCTCACACGACCATACCCAGTGAGAGCATCCCTACAATCTGTGCATAGGCATCCCCTTTCAAGCCCTGGACCCCTCTGTAGTTGTCACCACAGATGCATCCCTTATGGGCCAGACTGCCCATACAGAAAGCCGCACAGCACATGGCTTATGGTCTCCAGCAGACCACATGCTCCATATCAGTGCCCTCGAACTCAGGGCAGTTCGCCTGGCATGCCAAGAACAGTTACCCAATGTCACGGGAATACACGTAAAAATATACACAGACAACACCGCATGCATGTTCTATATAAACAAGCAGGGTGGTGCCCGATCACACAGTCTATGCCTGGAAGTGATAGCACTTTGGAATTGGTGTCTAGCCAGAGACATTCACATATCTGCTTGCCACCTTCCTGAGGTCCTCAATTCAATGGCAGAAGCCCTCAGCAGAGCCCAACCACAAGAGCACGAATGAGAACTCAACTATGCACTCCTCACCGACATCTTCAACCAATGGGGTTTCCCAGATATAGATTAATTTGCCACCTCAGTCAACAAAAAGTGCCCAGGTTATTGCTCCAGGGTGGGCACAGGGAAAGAGTCCTCCAGGGATGCTCTTATTATAACCTGGAATGCACTCCTACATTACGCTTTCTCCCCATTTCCTCTCCTCAACAGAGTCCTCATAAAGATTCTGAACGACAAAGCAAAAGTTATCCTCATTGCACTCTGTATCATATATCCTCACCCACAGTTTCGCACACTCCATCTCAAGGTGTGGTACTTCGATGGTTCACGGGCATAGAACTGCAGTGCTCTCAACAAGTCCGCGATGTCCTCTTTCAAAGCAGAGCACCTGCAACAAGAAAAACATACATGAGCAAATGGGCTCGATTTGTTCACTGGGCAACCTCTCGTAACATAGGACCACAAGACGTTCCACTTGCTGATATACTGGAATACCTGCTACACCTCAAACACTCACATCTCTCCCTCCGCTCAATCAGGATCCACTAAGCAGCCATTGCAACCTTCCATGTAACAGTGGAAGACACTACAGTCTTCACACACCCAGTAACCACGCTGAAACAAAAAACAGGACTATGTAGCACTTTAAAGACTAACAAGATGGTTTATTAGGTGATGAGCTTTCGTGGGCCAGACCCACTTCCTCAGATCAAATAGTGGAAGAAAATTGGCACGACCATATATACCAACGTGATACAATCAAAAAAATGAACACATATGAAATCCAAATGACGCCACCCTCTCCACTAGCTCTGGCTGAGTCCCAAACACCATCTGGGAGGTGAGACTTGGTCTCATGTGTATATGCACCCCCCCAATCTCCTGCCACCTCCTTTTCTTTCACTTCCCCCATATCACCCATTCAGTGAATGGGCACAGGTAGAGATGGGCCAGTCAGCTTGTCTGTGTTAGGGCTAGATTGTGAGTTGGATTCCATGCAGTGGCGCCTTTTCAGATTTTGGTCGGGGGGGGGGGGGGCTTTAACCATGATTCCAGGGGCTACTATGCACCTGAAAAGCTTAGTTTTCTGGCAGATAATTTAGAAGTTAGCAAGTGCGAACCCTGTAACTCATAGAATCATAGAACACTAGAACAGGAAGGGACCTCGCGAGATCATCGAGTCCGGTCCCCTGCCCTCATGGCAGGACCAAGCACCGTCTAGATCATCTCTGACAGGTGTCTGTCCAACCTGCTCTTAAATATCTCCAGTGATGGAGATTCCACAACCTCCCTAGGCAATTCATTCCAGTGTTTGACCATCCTGACAGGCAGGACATATATAAAAAGAATGACATAGATAATAGACCCACGCTGCTCTAATAACAACATGTCCCGGCATCTTGTGGCATGTCGCTTCAGGGCAAGGCAATATTCAAGGACTGTGAATGGCAGCTGCTTGAAAACGGGTAACCAAGAAATCCTATTTTTTCCAGCAAACAGATAAAGAACCTGTGGAACTCATTGCCACAAGGGATCAAATCTTAGCAACATTCAGAAAAGGATTGGACCTTTATATAGATAAGATGCAACTCCTGGGTGATACAAGAAAGGAATAGGAAAATCAAATAAGGTGCCTTTGTGTGGATTTCGGTGCCTAATTTAGGAACGTCAGAATTGCCGGGCCAGGGTCCATCTACTCATTCTCCTTTCTCTGACAGTGGCCAGCACCAGTGGCTGCAGAGAAAGGTGCAGCAAATACTGCCATGGACAACTGTGGAATAACCTGTCCACGGGGAACATTCTTCCTGGATCAAAAGCCACTGCAGCGCTGCTGTAGCTTGTTAGAAAGCTGCTGGGATTTCATCCCAGTGGGGGAGGCATTGCAGCGGTGGGAAGCTGATCAGCTCCTTGCAACCGGATCTGGGTCCTGCTCAGGAACTGCGGAGCCATGGGTGTTGAACTATGAATGTGCGCCTTTCAGCCCAGCCCCCGAAGTGAGGCAGGTGCTTCATGTCTGCAGAGATGCAGCTCCCAGCCGGCCCGACCTTCTCAGGACTAGATCCTGCCCACGCACCCCCAGGCATGGGGCCAGTTACTGGCCGTACTGAGCATTACTAATGAGAACACTGAGCATCTGCAGGTCCAGCCTTACGTTTACATGGGGGTAGAAACTGGAATGTCAAAACTGGATCTGAGCCAAGCCCCACGTAGGCCAGCACCCTCCACTCCGACCGCGGGCCGCACTGGCTGCTTCAGAGCACAGGGTAAGAAATCCTGCAGCCAGCCGGGAGGGGGTCACCTGCCTCGGGGGCTGTTTCCTCCTGACCCCCAGCACTTAGCTTGCCTTGTGCCCTGGAGAAGGAGGGTTTGTGTCCCTCTGATGCCCTAGGAGGGTTAGGCCACAGAGGGGCTGGGTGAAGTTGGACAAGTGTCACAGGAGCGGGACTGAAGGCCACTCCTGGCGTGGCACATCTTGGTTCTCATGCTGCCCCATTCTCCGGTCCCCCCAAACCCTGCCCCGAAGCTCCGGTCCTCCCAAGTTCTCATGCTCCACCCCATTCCACTCCTTCTCCCAAGCTCCTGCCCCTGTTCTGCCTCTTCCCCCCCTTTCTCTCCCCTAACCTCACCCCATCCTCACTCCTCCCCTCCCTCCTGGAGCTTCCGGAATGCCGCGAATCAGCTGTTTGTCGCAATGCAGAAGCACGGGGAGGGGTTGGTAAGTAGGGCGAGAGGTGCTGGAAGAAAGGGTAGAGTGGGACAGAGCTTGGCTGCCCGGGGCTTGACGCCCACTCATTTTCCCCCACGATGCTCCAGCCTTGGAATACCCATGGAATCGGCGCCTATGCACATAGGCACTTTGCGCTTTTACCTTCTCCCTTAAGTCAGGGCTGAAGACCCCGCTTACGTTCTGTGGCACTCTGCCAGAAGCACCATCTTTACTCCTCAGTCTCTAGCCAGCAACTGATCTGGTCTGTCCAGCGGCTCCTTTTTATAGAAGCCTCCTGGGCTCTCATTGGCTCTTCCCTGCTGCCTCTCTAGGCAGGCTGGAGGACCCTCCTCTACTGCTGCCTTTTAGGAGGTGGGCGTGGCAAGACCATGAGGCTACACCCTGTCGCAAGGACCATTCAAGGTAGACTGGTCCTGTAACACCTCTGCAGTCATAGGATCAAAAGAGAGGATTAGTGGGTGACAGACTGTTGTACTAAATCATAAATCCAGTGTCTTCGTTCAGTCCAGGATTTTTAGTGCCCAGCAGAGTAAGGAATTTGAGCTCCCAGTTCATGTTCGGAAAGTGTTTAGAGTTTCTTTGATGTTTCGGAAATTCCTGACCAGACTCCCCGAAAGCGACAACTCCTATCGAAGGTAACACAAACGACAAAATCATGGGTTTACTGTCCATGGATGGGGAGTGACTGTAGATCGGGGTGGGCAACAGAGCCTCCGTAGGCCAGATCCAGCCCGCCAAGCAGATTGATCCAACCCACAGCCGCCCTCCCGCTCCCGCGCCCCCAGGCCAATCGAGACCTGGGGACAAGGCGGCCCATGAAGTCTCCCCCCGCCCTGCAAGGAGTGCATGGAACCTAGCGGGAACTGCCAGCTGTTCAGAACAGGTGGTGGTTCCCTTTAGGTGTTAGAGGGTGGGGTGGGAGCAAAGACTTCACACACTCCCCCTTTCCCCAGGCTAATCAGGGTCTGTGGGCAGGGGAACATGGAAGTGTCTGGCCCTACCCCTTCCGGGGCAGCCCGGGGCCGCTTCAAAAATTTGTGGCATGGTCCCCCTTCTAAAATTATTGCCCACCTCTGCTGTAGATGCATGCCAGTGGTACGGCGGGTTGTGGAGCTGTCCTGCCACTACAAGGGAAGATGGATCAGGGAGGCTTTGGGAGAAAGGAATGTACCCTCGGGTCAGAGAACTTCACTCACAGGTGGCAACTGTCTTCGGAATAAGAGCACCAGCAGATGCATTAGCCAGCACTCACCTAGCGTTCAAAGACCGCACATTTCACCACACCTCGCTGTGCTATCAGCAGCATTAACAGGGCATTGGCTGGGTGCAGCACGTTGAGAAACATCCATCGATTCATATTTCATCCCTGCATTCTTACAAGGGGAGGGTTTTAAGGCAAAAATAGAATTTGCTGCAGTGCCCTGCGCTCAGTGAGAAAGCTCTTGCCAAATACCAAAGTACGGTTGCTGTGCGGGGTTGGAAAAATCAAATTAAGCCAAGCCATTGGCTTTCCCCCCAAGCATTCCGAAATGTGCCTTGTAAATCATCAGTGTAAACCTCCCTTCATTGCTGGAATACCCATGGCGAATTCCACGCCTTTGCTCTTTCTCCCCTGATGCCTCTTCCCCCAGAAGTAACCCCGGGAGACCCATTCCCCAAGAAACGCTTCTTACCGTATTTTTGGGAAAGTCAGTGGCCTTTACATCAGGCCCTACATGTGCTAGATGACAGAATCAGGCCTTGCATTTGTTGTCAGCTGCCACCAAGGAAATCTAAGAGGAGTTTACCGCCAGGTGGGTAAAATATTCAGAATCCTCAATTTATAGTACGGGCTGAAAAAGGGGATGGATTTGTCATGAAAAATGTGTCTTTTTTTTTCTGTAAAAAATGTGAGAGTTGATATTTTTTGCCCATGTCAAGAGATGCTCTAAAAATGAAACAAAGTTTCCTTTTTAAAAAATGCTTCATTTGTGGTGGAAAATGTGAAAATTTGGGAATGTTTTGACTCATGGTAATTACAATGCCACAATCTAGTTTTCCCCATGTAGAAAACACACCCAGTCCTGGTGACACTCTGTCCCCCTCTAGTGGTGACCGGACCATAAATAGAAGTTGATGAGCCCGTGAAAGCCTTAGCTAATAAAGCTGGGCCTTAAGGCCATTACACACGTATTTAATTTCAAGCTGAGTCTATGGCAACAGGAGTCCGTATTTCCTAGCACAGTGGTTCTCAAACTTCTTGGCCCACAGCCCACCCCACTCAATGAAGACCTTTCTGTGGACCACCAGCCAACCACCCATGATGACAAAATGGGTGCAGGAGGGGTTGGGGTCTGACCAGGAGTTAGGGGGCAGGAGTGAGCTACGGGTGGGGGGCATGGGAGGGAGGGTGCAGGAGCGAGCTAAGGGTGGAGGCCTGGGAGGGAGGGTGCAGGAGTGGGATGGGGATGGGAGGGTCTTGGCAGAAGGGGGTCTATGAGGGAGATGGGAGTGCAGGGTCTGGGCATGGGGCAGATGGGAGGGCACTTACCTGGCTCTGTGCCTCCTGCTGCTCCCATTGGCTGTGATTCCGGCCAATGGGAGCAGCAAGGAAAGCCTCCAGGCAAGAGGTTTCCTGCACTGCTGTTTCTCAAGGTAGGGGCAGGGGAAGGAGCAACATGCAGAGCTGATTCCTTCCCCCGCAAGCTGGATCCAGCCCGTGTGGCTTTCCCCTCCCTCCCATAGCGGGTAGATGAGGGGGGAGGAGTGGTGCACAGGGCACCGGTGCAGGCTCCGTGCTGCAGGGGGGAGGTGAACCCCGAGCCTGCGTCCACCTGCAAGAAGGTCGCAGAGAACGAGTGGTTCACGGCCCACACCTTGAGAACCACTGGCCTAGCAAAACCACTCGTTTCAATAAGACTCCAGAAGTACCCATGGGGGGGAGGGACGGATAGCTCAGTGGTTTGAGCATTGGCCACTTATGAGCTCAATCCTTGAGGCGTCCATTTTGGGATCTGAGGAAAATCTGTCCAGGATAATACTTGGTCCTGCAGTGAGGGCAGGGGACTGGACTTGATGACCTTCCAATTCTATAAGATAGGTATAGCTCCATATTATATTTATTAGCTCATGCACACACCCACACAGAGGGCTCCTGGTGCATACAGGGCTCATGGTGCAAACCCCAAGGGAGCACGAGTTAATAGAACCTCAGTCTTCTGGATGAAATCCTGACCCTGCTGAAGTCAATGGGAGTTTTGCCATGGATTTCAGTGAGTTCAGGTTTCCATCCACTTTCCAGAGCCGTGCGGAGGAATACGTTGGCACACGATCAAGGAGCAGAACATGCCAGAACCACGCTGGTCTGAGCTCAGCCAGAAATGGAGCAGACTAAACAGCGTGTGCCAAATGAAGAAGGACAGCGCCAGTGGAGAAGTACGTGTTGTCAAGACTTTATGGACGTAGCGCACATAAACGGGCTATTATTATGGTCAGGAATTTAACTGAGGGCAGGAGGGTGGTATTGTGGTTAGGGTACTAGACTAGCGCTCTGAGGGGGTGGGTTTGCTTCCTGCCACTATCACAGACTCCCTGTGTCACCTACAAGGGCTGTTTGTCTGGATTTATGCTGGATAGCCCCTCCCGTTTTTTTCAAGGTTTGTCCCGTCCAATATGACTATAAAATGAGATGTGTTTTTTTTCCGGTATCCTGCCACATGCGACTGAGGACATCATTTTGAAGAGTGTGCCACTCCACGCCGGCGGGGGTGACCCTGTACATATCGTGCCTGGGGTCATGCCAGTGATGCACCCTTCCAAATGGCATCTTCCGTGAAGCAGGATCTCCTATGCACTATGCAGGTGAAGTCACACCAACAGGGGTGGGGAGTGAGGTCGTACAGGAAGGAGAGGCCCATGCTATTCCCAGAGTAGCAGCACGTCCAGTATTGTGGGGATACACTCCATGGCCACCTTAATGCTACTCTAGGCAAGCCACTTAAGGCACAATTTTTCAATGCTTTAGGGGCTTTGGGACAGATTGTAAAAGGTATTTAAGTGCCTGAGGATGCAGTGAGATGCTTTTGGAGATCTCGGTAGGCACCTAATGCCCAAAAGTTCTCCGTGTGATTTTGTCTACTTCCGTTATACCTCAAAATGGAACTGAAACAAGAATTAATTCTAGGATAATATTCTGCTTGGTAACTATAAGTCACCTGTATTTTACAGTTCTTTCCTCTAAAGACTTACTTTAATTCACTTTTTCTAATGGAGAGATATGCCTATCTCATAGAACTGGAAGGGACCTTGAGAGGTCATTGAGTCCAGTCCCCCACCCTCACGGCAGGACCAAGGACCATCCCTGACAGATTTGACCCAGGTCCCTAAATTACCCCCTCAGGAATTGAACTCACAATCCTGGGTTTAACAGGCCAACTCAAACCATTGAGCTATCCCCCCCTGCAACTGCATTTTGCTCTTTCAGAGTCACATAGTTAAACAAAAGTAACTCACTTAACACAAGCAAACTAGAATGAATTAAATGGATTAGGCTGACAATTGAGCTGACTGCTATTCTACATTTTGTAGAACTTTCTCTATTCACAGTGCACTATGCTCTTCCTGTTTCTCTAACACGGTCATATTACATTCATAGAAAGGGAAATGAAGACAAGTGAAATTAGTGAGTAATGACTCAGAAAATCAGCAAGCAGAAAAAGTCAGCAGCAATGTTCCCTTTAATTTTTTCCACCAATGTGTGAAATAAATTTGTTATGTGCACCAATACATGGCTGGATGTGCACCACCAATAGCCACATGTTGCTGGCTGTGGGTGCTCTGCTAATCAGAAAGATCCCTTATTCCTCTTAAAAAAGGGAATAAGGGATCTTTTGGAAAAGGCTTTATTTTCCGAAAGATCCCTGTCTAGACTGGTGCTTTTTTCCGGCAAAGCTCCGAGCCGGAAAAAAGCGGCAGCCATGTTTATGCAAATGAAGCGGGGGGGATTTAAAACCCTGCTTCATTTGCAGTTGCGATGTGTCTAGTTTGCATCCCTTTTACGGAAAAGGGATGCAGTCTAGACACAGCCCACATATAAAGGCTACATTAGAGGGGCATAAGGGAGAGAGGCCTGAAGAACTTTCCACAGATATGATTGTTGTTTGTCACTGTGAGGCCACCAGACCCATAGGACATGGAGCATCAGCAGCCATTTGAGGACAAAGGACAAGGCAAGGCAGAGCTCCAGAGACGTGAATTGGATCAGTGAGGCCAGCTGCTTTGTTTCGTTGTGTCCACATTCCCCATAATCCTTGCTGACTCCCTCCCTTTGTCTAGAAAGTAAGTGCTCTGGAAAAGAGAGGGGCCAGATGTGACCTCTAGGGGCCACCGTTGTACAAATAATGCCTACAATTCAACCAATAGGAAGGGGCGTGTTTAATGTTACACTCAGCCCTACGGAATTAGCGAGTGTTTCACAATAATCCGTCCCAAAGTGAGGAGCATTCAGTCCAGCTCCCTTTGACTTCGGGGTGGCGGGGGGGGGGCAGAGTTTTACCCTATATGTATTAGATGACAGGTGCTTGGAATGCATTATCTTAACCCATACCCGTTGTGGTAAGGATATCTCACTAGTGAACCTTCAGTGCCAGCCGTGTATTCCATCTGAAATCACATCAGACAGCTCACGACGGCAAGGAGGGGTGGGCTCGGAGCTCCGTAGTTGCGGCTGCCAAAAAGATGACACTACGAGCAAAGCTTCAGGCTTGCCGATGAAACTCCGGTGTGATTGTATTGTAGGGAAGGCAGGACGTATTTTCATTAGCCAGCCGTCTGACTATGCCACGCCTCCGCCATCGAGTGCGTAGCAGATAAAACCAATACAGGGCAGGGAACGGTTTCCAGAGATCGAGACAACACCAGCGACCAGGCACTTGCCGAGCCGGAGGCGTTGCAAGACACACACATTTTCTTCTCCCTGTTCTCGGAGGGGTGAATGGAATCACTGGTTGACAGTAACACAAGGTGGACAGGACTGGCAGGGGGATGCAGGGACTTGCTTGCTCTTCTGGGGGTGGGGAGGCTCTGTGCAGCAGGACATCATCACATTTGGCTGTGGGGCAGGGTGACCCACAAGAAGGACCAAATGACATGAGCCGCCCAGATGCTTGGCTCCCTCCTCTCTGTCAGAGGGGCACCAGGAGGGAATAGCCTCTGCAGAAGGCTCTCCAGATGCTCCATGTCCCAGGGCAAGGATTCCTCCTTCTTGTGTCCGCCTGTGGATCTCAGCATTCAGCTGGGCTCTGGGAGGTGGATTTGCTCCTCCAAGAAACTCTTCCAATACAGCAGGAGGGGTAATCTGGTGAAACGTGTTTCGCCCAGTTGTGCTCCACCAAACCCGAGCACAATACAGACTTTGGCAGGCCTTGGCATGCAATAGACACCCACAGAAACAACCTGTGATGGGGGCAAATCTGACTCCCTTCACTCCATAGCACTGAAAGCATCTGTGCAGCCAGGGGCATGAATGGGACTGGAATAAGCCCCATATAGCAAGTAGCATTGTCTCACCAGTCGAGGCCACGAGAGGATTTGGGAGGTGAGCCGGGGATAAACTGCAGCTCTCTGTCCTGGGCAATGGAGCATCTGAAAATCCCTCCTTAAAATTCTCCTCTGCTGGGATGCCTACAAACCACTTGACAGCAGTCAGATAGCTGATATGCTAAGATTGGTCTCGAGTCGACTGGTATTGTCAGTTTTCTTGTGCCTCCTTTGCCTGTATTCACCTATTGGCTTTCATCCTCTGCTAGAGATTGTAAGCTTTTGGGAGCAAGGACTGTGTTTGTACAGCGCCTGGCACCATACAATTCTTGACTGTGATGGGGGCTCTTAGGTACTAAGGCAAAACATTATTAATTTATTATTAACTTCTAAAGCTGATGATCCAACCAAAGTCACGGGCACTAAAATTCAGAACAAAGGATATCATGTGAGAGCAAGAATATGCACGAGGCTGCTGGAAGTGTCTCCATCTCTAGAGGATTTTAAGTCCCGGCTTGACAAAGCCCTGGCTGGGATGATTGAGTTGGGGTTGGTCCTGCTTTGGGCAGGGGGCTGGACTCGATGACTCCTGAGGTCTCTTCTAGTCCTAGGAATCTATATTAAGGTTCATGGGCTGAAAATGGCCATAGTATTCATGAGCCCTGCTGGTGGCATTTTCCAAATGTTGAGTGTTCAATGAACATTCTGATTGGAAATTGAGTTTCTGACCCAAAACAAAGCCATTTTTCAATGATATTGTCTCACAAGAGTTGAAGGCCATTGGTGAGCTCCTGCTGCTCATTTCCAACGAAGGTCTATAAAACCTTTGCACTAGAACAGCGTCTATTTTCCATACAGCGGCTACTTTCCACACATCTCCAGGATCCACGCTGTTGTAACCACATTGGTCCCAAGACAGGGCTGTGCCCCGAAACTTCTTATCAACCATGGAGGTTTTAGCTGTCACCATTATCCTATTCCTACCATGGCTTAACAACCTCAGAATTACTCGGCTGTGTCTACACTGGGCCACTTATTCCAGAAAATCAGCCACTTTTCCGGAATAAGCTGCAAGCTGTCTACACTGGCCCTTGAATTTCCGGAAAAGCAACGATGCTCTACTGTACAAAATCAGCCGCTATTCCGGAAAAACTATTCTGCTCCCGCTCGGGCATAAGTCCTTATTCCGGAACACTGTTCCGGAAAAGGGCCAGTGTAGACAGCCCAGTAGTCTTTTCCGGAAAAAAGCCCCGATCGCGAAAATGGCGATCGGGGCTCTTTTCCGGAAAAGCGCGTCTACATTGGCCACAGATGCTTTTCCGGAAAAAGGGCTTTTCCAGAAAAGCAGCCTGCCAATGTAGACGCTCCTTTTCTGGAAAAACTGAAAGCGGAATAGTATTCCATTTTAAGCATTTCCGGAAATTCATGCCAGTGTAGACACAGCCCTCCTGCGTGCTACAGTTCAGCATGTAGTGGTCAGGAGACCGAGTCACTAGAAACATCATCCCCTGGCAACTTGAGAGCGCGTGTTCTGACCTTGAGAAGAAACCTATGCGGCTCAAAAGCTTGTCTCTCCCACCAATAGAAGTGGAGCCAGTTAAAAGATAACACCTCATCCACCTCATCTCACAGATCCAGGAGTTTTGGGGACTAATTTTTTCTACGCCTTAGTTATCATTAGAGTTGGTTGGAACCAGAGGCGCCAATTTCTGCTCTAGCTCTGGGATGCTTGACCTCCCACATTGTTCTGGGTCCTGCTTCGACTCCACCTCTTCCCCCAAGCCTCCGCCTCCACCCCAACTCTTTCTGCCCTCTCCTCTGAATGCGCCACATCCTCACTCCTCCTCTTCTCTCCCGGAACCTCTGACCACCTTGTTTGGTGGTGGTGGGAGGGAGGGGACCACCAGCAGGTGAGAGGCACTGAGGGGAGGGGGCAGGAAGGGAGTGACTGGCTGCTGGTGGGTGCTAATCATCTGCTAATTTTTATCCGGAGATGCTCCAGCACCAGAGCACCCCTGGATTTGGCATGTATGGTTGGGAATTTTCCATTGACAGGTTGGATTAGGTTATGCAGGTTTTTTAGTTTGTTTTTCAGAAAATGCAGCTTCTGGAAAAGTCAGCATTTGGGGAAAATGTGGATTTTGCCAAAAATATTTTGTTTTTCTGATAATTTTCTCTCTTCAGCTGAGCTATAATCTGACCAGGGAAACTCACCCTGGGAGGATAACGAAGGCCTCAGAAATGTAACCTATATCTCTCATAAGGTACCACCGTCATATAGGAGCACACAGAGTAAAGCTGAGGCGTGCTGAAACAAAAGTTTTCCTGCCCATTCCACACATTTTTAAAAAGCACTGGTTTTGAATTCAGGAATGTCTTAATGTTTTGTTTCAATCCAAAATGTTTCACATATTTTTAAGCTTTACTTAACCACAATTTTTTTTTGACTTTTCATCTCAATCTGTAATGGAAATTCCAATTTTCAAAGTTACTAAGGGTGCGTCTACACAGCACCCTAAACTCAAAATAAGATACACACTTTGTGCTACGCAAATTGTGTATCTTGTTTCGATTCTATTTAGAAATAGCTTATTTTGAAATTTGGCATGCCTACACAGCGCCAAATTTTGAAATAATGCACTATTTCGAGACACCTCTTAACCCTCGTTGAACGAGGGTTACAAGGATGCCAAAACAGCACGCCCGTTACTTTAAAAAAAATCAAAATAACAGACAGCTTGTTAAGACACGGGGTAGCTATTTTGGGATACTTCCTGTGTCTTAAAATAGCCGCACAGTGTAGACGTACCTTAAGTGCCTGAATGAGCCAGGCTCAGGTAAAGAAAACAGTGAAAAGCGATCAATTTAAAACTCCTCTTCAATGGCCTCAGATAGCTCTTCTGGGCCTGCAGATATGATAACCTTAAAGCCTAGATCTCAGGGTTAGAAGCAGGCATCATTGGCTAGCCGTGACTATCTCCTATCCCATGTCAATCCCAAGTCCAAACAGGCTTTGAGAGATTCGTTCTTAAACCTGTCAATAGTCCAGCACCACTATTGCTTATCTGAGGCCTCAGCACAAGCAAATGTAGGCCTGAGGAAATTTCACACAGAGGGATCGGAAAGGGGCGTTTTTGCGGCAGGTTGACTTTGTTTCAAGAGTGCCCAAGTGAACTGTTGTGGCTGTGGCAGAGCTCCGGCCTCGCTTGGGGCCTGCATTGCTAGGCGGAAAGTGTTTGCCTCAGAGGCTCGCTGGGCACCTCTACACCAGCCTCTTGACCATTACTAGAGGCCAGGAGCACAGCCTCCAGAGCGTTCTTCATCATAGACCACTCGCACGGGTTTGGCATGAACCCCTCTTGAGGCCCAAACTCCCCCTTCAGAGGTGCAGGGAGAGCTGAGGGGAACCCGGGCCTGCCCTCTGCTCCGTGTCCAGCCTAAGGACCCTAACAGCAGTGGATAGTGATTCCTCAACCATCAGAGCTGCAGCTTTTCTCTGGACCACTTCCCTAAACAGCCCCTCCCAGCATCTTTCTCCTGGAACCTGATTACATCCTTCTGCTCTTCCCCAGCACCTCCTCACACCCAGTCCTTGGCCTGCCGGCCCTCCCTGAAGGGAAGCCTTATAAATTAGCCTCAACAGGCCCTTAATGGGCCGCAGCTGTTCGGATAGGCCTGCGGCTTCTGGCAAGCCCTTAATTGGGTCCTGGATTTTCCTGAGTGAGCTACAACAGCTGCTCCTGCCCTACTTACTCAGGGAAGAGAAAACTGTTCACCCAGGGTATGTCTATACTACAGAGTTTTGTTGGAAACACGGCTGGTTTTCTGACAAAACTTGAGGAGCATCCACACTGCAATTGTGTTCTTCTGCAAGGAAATCGAAAGAACAGAGGGGTTTTTAGTCTGGTATTTGTAATCCTCGTTCTACAAGAAAGAAGCCTTTTTGTGAAAGAGCTCTTTCGGAAAAAGGCGTGTGTGGACGGGAAGAAGCAGTTCTTACGGAAGAAGAGGAAAGAGGAAAAAGCACAGGTGCCCTGGTGGCCATTCCGTCCATGATTTTTGTGGCACTCTGTCATGGCTTACATGCGAGAGAGCGTCCATTCAGTGTGGACGCTCTCTTTCGAAAAAGCAGATCGCTTTTTCGATGCACTTTTGCAGTGTGGACGCTCTCTTTCTGAAGTTTTTTCGGAAGATCTCTTCCGAAAAAAGTTTCTTCCAAAAGAAGTCTGTAGTCTAGATGTAGGCCTAGAGGCCAGCATTTCTATCTTCCATCAGACTGCAGTAGCCCACTGGTCTGGGTCTGTCACATTACTCATGTGTGTTACAGTAACACTTAGAGGCCCGGACTAAGATCAGGGCACTGCAAGAACACATAGTAAAAGAGTCCCTCGCCTGGAGCGCTTTCAGTCTAAATGAACGTGACAGAAAACAGGTGGGAGAAAAGAAGGATTATCATTCCCATTTTACAGATGGAAAACTGAGGCCCAGGAAGTCTGTGACCAAGCCGAGAATGGCATCTAGACCTCCAGGGTCTCAACCCAGTCTTTCAACTACAAAACCTTTGCAAAATGCCATGCCTTCAGCCTGGTATGAAAGCGCGTGATACATTATTAACACGGTACACAGAGCTCTGGAACTCTTGCCGGCTGAAGATGTTTCTAATGACTCACTATACTAACGAAGATTGCAGGAGACAGGATTCAATCTTTTTATTTCAAGCCAAACTCCGTGATAAGAATAAGTAACTGCGAAAACCTAAGTAACTGCTACCGAGTTTTGGAGCACACCGCTTTCCTCCTTTACAGTAAGGAGCATTTAATCATTTCCTGTTCAGCGTGTTCACTTTGGGCTATTCAATGTAATCTGCATTCCATTACACTGTTTTATTGCACACCTTCCGGTGTATTGCTGCAACAGGAACTAGGTCTAACCCTGCACCCCCCACCTCCAGAACAGAATGTATTCCTTGGCCAGAGCTTCTTTTAGGAATGTTCATATCCGCGTGGCTAATGGAGACTTCACTTTCACCACATTAAAATGTTCAGGATCCTCCCTCAAGACGCAACGGGGAAGTTGCGCTGATGAAATGCAAGAGGCTGCATTCACGGCGTCAGTACCTCCTCACAGGCTCCGCTCATATCAATCAGCATAAAAGTGAAGCTGTGCCCAGTTACACTCGCTGAGGATTTGGCCCTAGGGATTTTAGTGCTTTTTGTACAGCAGCCAGCTTTAAAGGGAGGGACGAAGTGGGTCAGGTGACCTCTTTTATTGCAGCAACGTCTTGACAAGCTTTGGAGCCACAGAGAGCTCTTCTCTGTGTAGCTTGAAAACTTCTCTTTCCCCAAAGGAAGTGGGTCCAATAAAAGAAATCACCTCGCCCAACTTCTCTCTCTAGCATCCCGGGACTAACCTGGCTACAACACCGCTGCAAACCAGGCGAGGACTGGAGACATCTTCCAGGAGAGGCGAGGGATGGCTGAAGGACATATGTCAGCAGCAAGGAGGCCATTGAAACAAGCGCTGGAAACAGGATTGCTAACTTCGAAAGGTCAAAAATTGGGAGTCGGACTCCAAAAACTCATGGGTGCGTGTAACAGGTCGGCACTCACCTCACACGAGTGCCCCTGTTTGGGTTCCTGCAGTGCCGTCAATCTTCAGCCTTTCAGCTACTCAGCCCTCCGGCCAGGTCACACAGCCTTGTGTGAAATCCCTGTCCCCTTCCAGGATACACCTAACAGGAACCCATCCCAGTCCCCCTTGTTGGCATCTCCAAGTCTGTCTCTGCTTCGCCTCAGTCTCTTTTCCCACTCAGTGAGAGTGGCATCTCCAGGGCTTCCCCTCCTGAAGGCAACTTCCTCAGCAAGCCTCACAGTCTGCTCACCTTCAGCTCTGCCCCACACTGACTGCTGCTGGGCTTTGCAGCCCCTTTTGTAGACCTTGCTGGCTTCTGATTGGCCTGTTCCTCCAGAGCCTCTCTGGTCTCTTGGAGGACTTATCTATGGCCCTTTTGGCCTTACGCCTACACCCATTACAGAGTGCCACAAAAATCGTGTGTGTGTGTGACCCCCATTACAGTAATTCCTCATTTAACACGGTAGAGACGTTTCAGAAAATGATCGTGCTTAGTGAAAACGCGTTATGCGGGATCCATTTTCCCATTGAAAATAATGGAAAAGGTGGGGGTTGCATTTCAAGCGCACATGTGCTCACAGCTCCAACCTGCACTTGTTAGCAGCTGGGACCAGGACATAAGATTGGGGGAGAAAGGGGACTAGGTTATAGCAGGGAGGGGAGGTGTTTGGCTCTGGAGAAGGGAAGGGAAGAACAGGGGAGGGGGCTTGCAGCTGGCGGCTGGGTTTCCCCAGCTGGCCGGTCACTGGCAGCTGCGCGGGGCTTCCTCTGCCTTGCGTCCGACCAGAGGGGGTCACCAGGGAACGGCGCCGCGAGTGGCAAACCTCTGCCACTTTGCAGGGAGGCAGGGGAAGCCTCACGCAGCTAGCAGCCACAGGCCGGCCCAAGGGGAAATTATGTTATTGCGGGGACGGGGTCGTGTTGTTTGAAAAATGTTCCCTAAAAAAAAAATCGGGCTATCATGAAAACGTGTTAAGGTAGGAATTACTGGACAGAGTGCCACAAAAAACAGGAGTGTGTGTGTGTGCGTGCGCGTATGTGTGTGTTTTACAAAAGATGACACTTGCAGGTACCCAGGCTGTGTTTTGATTGTTGACCTCCCTCTGTTCACCCTACTGTGTGTGTGATGAAGTTGGAGGAGGCTACAGGCTGCACTGAAACGAATCGGCCACCGCCCCTACTGCTCAGTCCGATGCTCCCGCTCATGGATAGCACTTATGTTCCTGAGATGGTGAGTTCATGTCGATGGAGCTGCTGCCACAGGCGTGTAAAAACATGGCCCTTCCCTGCGTGGCCCTTTGTGATTAGGGATGGCGCTGCTGGTGACCCCCGCTTTCGTTTCCACAAATGGGGCACCAGACTGTTCCCTGCCAAGGATGTGGGTCAAAGGAAGCCAAAACTAAATGGAATCAAACCAAGTATGTCTCCTTTAATGCAGCCTCATGGAAGGAGCAGTTGTAATTCACACAAAGCCCCCTTGAACTCTGGTTTGGGGGTCTCCTCAACTCACAGA
This sequence comes from Pelodiscus sinensis, assembly GCF_052426305.1. Taxonomy (NCBI): domain Eukaryota; kingdom Metazoa; phylum Chordata; order Testudines; family Trionychidae; genus Pelodiscus; species Pelodiscus sinensis. The sequence goes on from NC_143054.1 coordinate 195,563,404, forward strand.
CCTCAAAATCTCTACCTAAGCAGGCCACTATTCTAGACAGCAAGGGAGAGCTCTGACCACCCCTTGCAAACTGGATAGCCTCTCTGCTCTGCTTCCTGTTCCTGTTGAAACAGGACAGCCATAAGGCGGAGCAGGTAGCCTTCTTGATTAGCCCCGGCTGTCTTGGTTGTGAGCACCCGGCTGTCCCTTAAAGGGGTAACACACTCCTTCACGATCTATCACTCTGACCTTCCTCAGGAACAAGAAACGTGACGCAGGGCTGAAAAGCAGGTGTCCCCAGCTGCTGGAGACACGTCCTTTGTGTAATAACATTTATAGAATGCTTCGGATGCAGTTTAATTAACAAGGGGCCGGGATAGCAAACCTGCTCTGTCAGGCTTCCATCGTGGCTTTTTTATAAAAAGAAGGGTGCTGCTCTCTTGGCGCTATTGCACGTCCCAAATTGACAGGTTAATCCAAGGGTTTTCAAACTTAGCGGCTTGCAAGGGAAAGCCACTAGCTGGCCGTGAGGCGCTTTGTTTACCTGAGCGCCCGCAGGCCCGGCCGCTTACTGCTCCCAGTGGCTGTAGTTCACCGTTCCTGGCCAATGGGAGCTGCAGGAAGTGGTGGCCCAGCCCACACTGCTTCCCGCAGCTCCCATTGGCCGTGAGATATCTTTCTGTACACGTTTTTAGGAGATAGGTAGCGCTGGGCACCCCCTTGTGGCCAAGGATGTCTCTGCAGTGGCCTACCTTGAGTAGCTCCTATAGCACTCCACTGAGCCTTTGTTGTGGTTTGCAGCACCTCTGTCTGGGGCTGGTTTGATATTCTCTACAAGGGGAGCCTTGATCACAAAATAATCCAACATGAAGTCCAAAATTATAAGATCTCCCTGAAGCCACCAATTCCCAGCCCCCTTTGCCCAGACCTTCCCCCACTGGCCGTTTATCCACCTGTCCCCCAAGTCCCTCCATCCCCCATCTCCCTCCCTCCCAACCATCTACACCCCTGAGGTTCCTATTGCTTTTTATACCATATCATCTGATTCCCCTCAAGTGAGTCTCCCCTTTTAATCCCGGCTGCCTTAGCCCCAGACTCTCCGGCACAAGCCACCGTGTTACATGAGATACATACATATATTCCAAATAAAACAGGCTGTGGAGACACCCGTATGGATGAGGCTGTAAGCAGTGCACACTTACTTCACAGCAGAAACTTGAAGCAATTATTTCCCTGATGTGAGCTATCTAGTTCCTTGCTCTTTCCTGGGGAAGGGTGGGACTCTCATCCCTACAGTCCTCCAGGCCAAAAATGAAAACTCAAACACACAGACATGATCAAAATATCTTCAAAGGAGCCCTCTGATTGACACCACAGCTGCTACAGAGGAGGCTTGGCCCGAAAACAAGAATTCTGTTCTGCGAAAAAAATCAGTTTCAATGTCCTACACTGGGACGAGCCCCTTTCTAACTTCACCGTGAAAAAAATAAGAGGGAGACACCAACCTCAGAGCAGCCAGTCTCTCGGTGATTGGGAGACTCACCCGAGAGGTGGAAGAGCCAAGTTCAAGTTTCTGTTTTGAATCCAACAGCGCAAGGAGTTGAAGCCAGTTTCCTCACCTCTCTTGTTCTCCCTCCAGAAAGTCCATTTGGGATCTGACAAATCTCCCCAGGGAAAGCGAGGCAAAAACTTTCTGTTTCCAGGAAGAGACGTTTTTGGATGGAAATGTGAGCCACTGACAATCCTCTGTCTGCTCGAAGTACATTCCCAATGACTGGATAGACAAGAACAGAACAAAGGAAACTAAAAGGAAAGGAAAATGCTTGTCTCTCTCACCAATGGAAGTGGGTCACATAAACGATATTATCTCACTCCCTCGTCTGTCTGGAAAAGATGAGGCACACTGGGAGTCAGATCCCTTGCTAAGACAAGGGCTGGTGACTCCATGCCTCCATTGTCGATGGATGCAACTTAGTTTTCCTCAGCCTCAGACCTGTTTGTGTCACTGCCATGGCCGGCTGGTCTGTGGCAGCCCGGGTTCCCCTTGGGGCCTGGCTGGGATCGTGACTTTGGCTACACCTCACTAGACATCATCAGAGTCCTCCGCGGGCTCCTGTCACTAGGTCTGCCTCAGTCTAGACATGCAGCCCATGCTGTGCCCGGCTCTTTCTGCCCTTTCCCCCCTGGGCTTGTTCAGAGAGTCCTTCCCTTGCTCCCGGAGGAGTGGACTCCGATACCCTTATGCAGGCTGAATGGGACCTTACTGCGGGAATAATCCAAGCCAGGGGGCAGAGGAGAAAGTAAGGAGCTAAGCTACCGCAAGACCTGGCTGAGCTGCAGCAAAAGCCCCAGGGAGCTATTGAAAGAGCTGGCAGGCACCTGGGTTGCAATAGGACAGTACTTGTACGACATTTAAGTTCCTTTCACTCTTACCAGGGGATTACTCGTGGAGTAAGGAGGGCCTGCAGACCTGAGCACACACAGTTTGCTTGGTCTACTGCAGCAGTTTCCAATGCTTTTTGTTCTTTGCAGACCACTTCGGTAATTATGAACGGGGGCGCACACCCCTTTGGATCTGCACTGTCAGGGGATGAGTGGTGACATTCTGTCCAGTTTTCAGGGTAAGACTTTTGCCGACTCTTTAGACATAGTCGGCGGCCCCCCCAGTTTGAGCTGCACAGCTTGATTTGATTTCCTCCCTCTCTCCCCCTCCCTGCTTCCGAGTCCCTGTCAGTGGACCGGCCAGAGCAATTCCGTCTGGGAGGAAAAAGGCAAACCCCAGCCCTCTCTGCAGTGGGAAGAGATTCCCAAAGGAACTCTTGAGCGCTAGCCAATCCGGGTGGGCCGTCTCTAGTTGCTAAGGAAACCTTCCTTCCTCTAATGCCTAGCCTATGCGGCGACACCTTGCATTGTGCTGCGCGCTGCTTGCCCGCATGACCCGCTCCCAGAGGTACCGGCTGGATTCCCGTACGTATATCATTTGTGCAGGCCTTTGGGATGATGCATGTGAATGTTGTTACGGAGCGGGGACAATTTTGCCGCGAGCGTCTTGCCTCCCTGCCAAGATGCCCGCAGTGCCGACTGTGAGTCCCTGCAATGCAACCGGCACTAGGCAGTTACCGGGAACAGATCTGTGATTTAGGAACGCTCCCCCTTCTCCCTGACCGCCACAACTCTCGCAGGCGGCTAGGAGGGACGATGGAGATGCAGAAAAAGGAAGCAGTTTCCTTAGCTATTTTTAGTGGCCAGGGACAAATCCAATCAAGGGGGAATGATTTGAAATTTGAAACCCCTGAGCAGAAAACGGCAGTGTCTTGGGGGAAACAGTGTATTCTGTGTTAGAAATTATTGGAGCAAATGAGACGAAGCGGGGTTAAAATGCAAGGAGAGCGGCCTGTCTTTTACTCCACAAGGGCCAGATCCCACTAACTTTATTCGCCTTGGCTAGGACCTCCTTGTGAGTGTAGCCTATTGATGTCGCCGGAGCTGGCTGCAGGGTAAGGCGTCTTCTTAGCAGCATGCAGGTGGCAGAATCCGGCCCTAAACAATGGGGAGATTAAATAGCCTCCGGGCAGCTTTTTCATGACATTCCCCTTCTTTGCAGGGGGGAATGAAGCCATGAAGGCATGTGAAGCACCTCGGGGAAGATGAACCGTTCGCTGTTGATTATCCCTTTCCATGGCCCGGCGAGCAGCCCCTGCGGCGGAGGCAGCACAGCCCACGACAGTGCCCAAGCACAGCCCTGGTGCGGCGTCCGGCTCGGTCTGTGCTGGGCCTTGCGAGCGCCGCATGCTGCAGCGTGCTAGTGTCTGGCTGGAAAGTGAGTCCAAAGCACGGCAAGCGGGTGGCCCGTGATGGGAACAGCTGGCGGTGCGTAGCAGCGATTTGACTGGCCGGGCAGCAGCGCCGAAGAGCACAATGCTGCAGCTGCTGCTATGGATGCGGCAGACTTCCTCTCGCTCTCTGCATCAGCGGCACGCTGAGACACAATCCTGCCAGGCGGCATCCTCCAGCCCCGTCCTTCCTCTGCCGGCAGCACCACCCGTCAGCAGGCAGCAGCCGGGCATCCCCCTGCAGAATCCCGCTTCCGGCCACACACACACACGCCCGTCTCACAGCGTCCATCCCCAATAGAATCCAGGCCCTGCCGCCCCTCTCTCCCCGCCCGCCTCTGACGGGCCAGTGGCCAACATGAGCACCGATGCCACACACCTGCCTACCGGCGCCCAGGCCAGCGGGGCTATGTGGACTCCATCCGGCTTGATGGCTTCCGACATGCCTCCCAACGCCAGCAGCTCCTTGGCGCCACCGGAGCAGCGGCCCCGGGCGGAGGAGTGGACTGGCAGTGCCGGAGCGGTGGTGGGCACAGTGGCCATCCAATGCATCTACGCCCTGGTGTGCCTGCTGGGGCTGCTGGGCAACTCGCTGGTGATCTTCGTCATCCTGCGCTACGCCAAGATGAAGACGGCCACCAACATCTACCTGCTCAACCTGGCCATCGCTGACGAACTCTTCATGCTGAGCATCCCCTTCGTGGCCACTTCCGCGGCCCTGCACCACTGGCCTTTTGGCCGGGTCTTGTGCCGCACCGTGCTGGGTGTGGACGGGCTCAACATGTTCACCAGTGTCTTCTGCCTGACCGTGCTCAGCCTGGACCGCTACATCGCCGTGGTGCACCCGCTGCGGGCCGCCACCTACCGCCGGCCCCGGGTGGCCAAGATGGTCAACGGAGGCGTCTGGCTGCTCTCACTGCTGGTGGCCTCGCCCATCCCCATCTTCGCCGGCACGGCCACCACACACGACGGCCGAGCGGTGGCCTGCAACCTGCTGTGGCCTAGCCCGGCCTGGTCGGCCGCCTTTGTGGTCTACACCACCTTGCTGGGCTTCCTGCTGCCGGTGCTGGCCATGGGCCTCTGCTACCTGCTGATCGTGGGCAAGATGCGGGCGGTGGCGGAGCGGGTGGGCTGGCAGCAGCGGCGGCGCTCGGAGGGGAAGCTGACCCGGCTGGTGCTGATTGTGGTGGCCATGTTCGTGGTCTGCTGGATGCCCTTTTACGTGGTGCAGCTGGTGAACCTGCTGCTGCCCGGCCACCTGGACGCCACGGTGAACAACGCCTCCCTCATCCTCAGCTACTCCAACAGCTGCGCCAACCCCATCCTCTACGGCTTCCTCTCGGAGAGCTTCCGGCACTCCTTCCACGGCGTGCTGCGGCGGTGCTGCGACGCCCGCTTCTGCTGCTCCCACCCCGGCCTGGACCCCGCCGAGGAAGAGGAGGAGGAGGAGGCGCTAGATTACTGTGCCATCCCCAAGGCGGGGGAGACGAGCCAGGGCTGCATGTGCCTGTCTCTGCGGTGCCACCAGGAGCCGGTGCACCCTGACCCCTGCTGTAAGCCTGGCACCCTCCTTGCAAAGACCACCACCTTCTAGGTGGCACCATTGGCCCATGTGTCCTCCTCCCGGGGACCCCTGCCTTTGGAAAGGGAGGGTCCTCCTGGACCAGGCCCTGCCTTGGCAGCACCGGCTTCTTCTACTAAGCACCATTGCCCTGCTGTAGAAACAGGCGCACGGGGTCAGTCAGGAAGTCCTCAGCGTCAGAGGGCTGGCTCTTCCCTTCAGGCTGCGGCTGGGGTGGGGCTTGGACGGGGGCCGGGGGAGCTGGCGCAGAGACTCCACTCGCTCTTTTCTCTTTGGGCGCCTGGGCTTGTTTCTTGGTCTATTGCTTCTGCCGCCGGAGAGGTCCCTGGCCACTGAGACCTCAAGGACCATGCTTGGGGGCAGGAGCCACTTGAGGTGGCAAAGGGCGGGGGCAGAATCTGACCCGGGGAATGAAGATTCTCTTAGCCACTCCCATGCTGGGTATTTGATCTCGGGGCAGGTGTTTTCTGTTGCGCCTCTGTGCTTCTGGGCCTGGTGACTTCAGGAGGAGCTTTTCCTGCTGATCTTACTGGGATTAGGCTCAGCTCTAGTGCCAGAGAGGGAGCGAGAGAAGGGACCTTCTTTAATCGTGACCAGCTCTCGGCCGGGGACGTGCCATCCTTAGCAATTGATGGCCCGCTTTCCCAAAGGGCCCAGCTCCCAGTAAGGACAATGGGGGCTGTGGGACCCTTTTGAAAATCTGCCCATTAGCCTCACGTTTCTCTGATGGGAAAGGAGTTTGCAGAAAGCACCCCGAAGGATGGCAGCCCCGCTGCGCTGATGTAAGGCTTCTACGTTAGGACCGAGAGTTTTGCCAACAACATGACCCTACCCAGGCTCTGGACTTTTTAAATGCTTGAGGTTTTAAGAGCTCCCTAGAAAGAGCACAGCTGGGAGGACTGCGCTGCCGTTGTGCCAGGAATGATCCAATCTGTAACTGTGCCGTGCAGTTTGGAAAAATAAAGAACCGTACTATTGGCCTGGAACGTGGGTATTATTAACCCTCGGTATGACATCATGGGGATGTTCTTGTTGTTTAAATAAACGGCCTTCGCAACATACAAGATCTTTAGGCACCGAAAGGGGGAACCAGAGTCTAAAATGGATTCCCAGGATCTGGCAATAAATCCTAACCAGGAACTGGCTCCAAAAGCTTGGGGAGTCGGGAATTTTGCTCAGTCCTCCACTCATGGGGAGTCGGTGAAGGTAGGGCTACAGTAAGCAAGCCCCCACCCCCGCACCTTCTGACCAGACCACTGCCCCCAGGGGAGCCAGGCCGCCTCCCCGTGCCCACCCCCAGCACAGGGAGGGTAGGCGGGTGGGCGCACAACCCAGCCTCCTTGGTCCCAAAACAGGAGGAGGGTGGATGCTCAGGGCAGCAACACTCCGCTCCCCGGATGCCGACAGTAGGGTGGAGTGTGGGAAGGGCCAGGCTGGTGGTTTGGGAAGGCAATACCTCCCCTTGCCTCGGATACCGGTTGCCCCTCTCTCCACCGACGTCCTGCATTTTAGGTGCAGACACACACTTGTTCTCATTTGACTTTCTTTACAATTCTCTCGGTTCCTAAAAAGGCAGGCTCCCGGCAGTCACTGATCCTGACGTCCTGGGCATGTTCTCGAGCGGTTCATTCATCCCTTACAAATTACTGCAAGGGTTTCAGCGATCACCAGGCACCTCTATGTTCTAATTTTCTACAGCTGCTCCACTGTGTGGCGAAGAGCTTCCCAATTCACTGACTTCTCTTCTTGTTTCCTTTTTATGTGTCTGACTGCTGGCTTGAGAGCATCCGTCAGCACCGCCTCATTGGTCTCCTTTTCTCGAACAGCTCGCGATGGCTAATTATTAATTATTATTATTATTATTACCAGGGCACCTAGACACTGGGGCGGACGCCACCGTCCTACAAACCCAGAACCAAAAGACGGTCCCGCTCTGGCCTCCGAGAACCCACAACCTAAGAAGTCACATTTCCAAACACTCAGAACAAGGGGAGACCATTTTAACCTTCGTCACGCTCAGCTGATGTAGGAGAACAATAATCCGAGGTGGGCAGGTTTGTCTGAGCTGCTTCAAATTTGGGCCCCTGCCTTGCAGTTTGGTGCCGGTGCTCACCACGCCGCACTGCGAGCCGTTGTCAGTCGATGAGACAGCTGGTGGTGGGGGATGTTATATTTAGTTTAATCAACTAGGCAATGGATTTTCCATCAACTAGGCGATTAGTCGATAAGCGGGGGAGCTGGGTGGGGTTTAAAAGACTGAAACGCACCAGAAGGGACTCGGCACGAGCTGGAAATCAGCTGGCGCCAGGTTCCCTCCCTTTCCCCCTTCCCCACACGGGCTGCGTCTAGATTGGCAAGATTTTGCGCCAATACTTTTAATGGAAAAGTTTTTCCGTTAAAAGTATTTGCGCAAGAGAGCGTCTATACTCGCATGTGCTTTTGCGCAAAAGCACCCATGCCCAGTGTAGACGCTCTCTTGTGCAAGAAAGCTCCAATGGCCATTTTAGCCATCAGGCTTTCTTGCGCAAGAAATTAACGTTCCTGTCTACACTGGCCCTCTTGCGCAAGAGGGCTTATCCCTGAGCGGGAGCGTCGGAGTATTTGCGCAAGAACCACTGATTTCATACAGTACAAAGTCAGTGCTCTTGCGCAAATACAAGCAGCCAGTGTAGACAGGCAGCAAGATTTTGCTCAAAAGCCAGTCTAGACGCAGCCACTGTGTTTTAGCTTTTCAAATGTATTAAGAGCCCGCAGGCTGTTAATACATTTAAAAGGCAGAAGCGCTGAGGGGGGGGACTTGGCACCAGTTGGGCCAGCTGATTCCTGGCTCGCACAGGGTCTTCTCCACTGTGCACCAGCCTTAAACGTAAAAAGGCTGGTGCGCAGTGTGGGGACCTTGCGTGGGCCAGGAATCAGCTGTCCCTCCTGCTGTGGTCTCCTGCTGTCCCTCCCGGGTCCCTGCTTCCGGCAGGCTCTTAATACATTAAAAAAGCAGAGGTGCAGCATCTGGGATTGGGTGCGAGCCAGGAGTCAGCTGATTCCTGGCTCGTGCAAGGTCCCCGCTACTCCTCTGCCTCCCCTCCCCCTGCGGAGATGGTGCTGGGGGGTGGGAATCAGTTTTTAAGCTGGTTCTCCCCAGCACTGGCTCCTGCTCCCTCCTTTTGCTGCCTCTGATAGCGGGACTAGTCGATTACCTGATCAGTTGTTGCTTATCGGGTAGTCGATTAGTGGCTTACATCCCTAGGCAGTGCATATCATTAAATGTGTCTTGTCAAGGGTTGGGGGTTTGGATGCCAGCGTGATCCTGGGAAGATTTATATAAGAGGTTCCATTGGCTGGATATGCCCTGCAAAATGGTATGAGGTGACTCCTGTCCTTTGGCTAACCAGGGCACTCTCTTGGCAGCTCAGCACGGGGATGGTTCTCCTGCCTTTTCACCGGTGCATTCTGGTCCGGCAACGTGGCTCACCCGCTTTGCCTTTGTGTCAAGCGCTGGGCCTGATGGAAGGCAATGGAGCTGCACCAAGCCTTACGCAGCGATAGCCCTGCGTGATTTCCCAGGGCTGCTGATCCGTCTGCCATGGCTTCGCTGTGGCTTGATGGGCAGGAAAAGCGAAGGTTCCCAAAGGAAAGCCTCGCACTGCCCTTTTGGCTCTGACAGCTGTGACACTGCCCTTGGCCTTCCGCTGCACACAAGGGAAGCAAAGGGATCTGGGCCTGGGAGAGGCTCTTTAATAGCATTTCAATTATGCTCCGACAATAGAAAGGACAAGTCTACGTTCTGGGTGTGTCCCCTGCCGGGGTATTGCCCTGCCTTGGGTGTGGGCTGTCACGCTCAGCCCCAAGACCACCAATGTTCCCAGCACCGAGCCCCGCTTTCCTCGCAGCAGCCTCGACACGGCCTGGAATTCGGGGTATCGTCCGCGTGTCTGTGGCTAAGTGTCTTCAGTTCAGAGCTCTAAGGCTGGAAGAGGCTGCTGCGCCCACCTGCTCTGACCCCCAGAGCATCACCCAGCGAGTGCATCAACCCACGCACGGCAGGAGGAACTAGCCCAGCGGGTTTCAAACGACTGGCACTCCAGGGCTGTGTCTACACTGGCCACTTATTCCGGAAAATCAGCCACTTTTCCGGAATAGCTTGCCAGCTGTCTACACTGGCCGCTTGAATTTCCGGAAAAGCACTGACGATCTACTGTAAGAAATCAGCCGCTTTTCCAGAAATACTATGCTGCTCCCGCTCGGGCTAAAGCCCTTTTTCCGGAAAACTGTTCCGGAAAAGGGCAAGTGTAGACAGCACAGTAGTGTTTTCCGCAAAAAAGCCCCGATCGCGAAAATGACGATTGGGGCTTTTTTGCGGAAAAGCGCGTCTACATTGGCACGGGCGCTTTTCCGGAAAAAGTGCTTTTCCGGAAAAGCATCCTGCCAATGTAGACGCGCTTTTTCCGGAAATACTTATAACGGAAAACTGTTCCATTTTAAGCATTTCCGGAAAATCATGCCAGTGTAGACTTAGCCCAGGGGTGTGTCTAAACTACATGGCTCCATCGATGGAGTCATGTAGATGAGGCTGATCGGCAAAGGGAAATGAAGCCGCGATTTAAATAATTGCGGCTTCATTTAAATTTAAATGGCTGCCGCGCTGAGCCGACAAAGAGCTGATCAGCTGTTTGTTGGCTCAGCGCGCTAGTCTGGACGCTCCCGCGCCGACCTGAAAGGCCTTTATCGACCTCCCTGTTATGCTTTCAGAAGCACTCAGTGTTACTTATGGCCTTGTTTGTACTAGAAAGTTGGGCCTCTCTAACTATGCTGGTGTAGGGTTAGACAGACATGGTTAAAGCCGGGCGACCACACACACACTGGTACAGCTAGCCCCATATGGGATGGCGAATAAACGGTACTGGTACAAAGCATCTTTATTCCAGCAAAACTGAGAGCTCGTACCGCTATAAACACATTGGTCAAAAAACCAGTGTGCAATGGGCAGTCACAATTAGTAAGTGGGCTGCATGAGTGGCCCTCCTTCATCTCTGTGCCGCATGCGGCCTTGCACACCCCTTTCCCCGTGCTCCTCTTGCACACTGGGGCACTGGAGCCCTGCCCTTTCCACTCCTCCCATGCCATCCCAGCACTTTCAGAGAGCCACAAATCTGATTCGCATTCTGGGTTTGCTCCCGCCCCTCCCTCCCAGAGTTGGAACCCTGTGAACAGCTGATTCGTGATGTTCCAGCTCTGGGAAGGAGGAGGAGGAGCGGGGACGGAGCGCGAAGCAGCGGATTCGTGGCGCTTGGAAAGTGCTGGGAGGGTGGGAGGCTGAGCAAGGAAATGCAGGGCCCCAGCACACAAGAGACCCATGGGAGAGAGAGGCAGACTGGGGGTCCGTGGGTGGCAGGCATGCTGGGCCGCACGTTGCCCACTACTGGTGTAAGTGCATCCTACAATGACAAAAGAGTTTTTTCCATCACTGTACGTAATCTACCTCCCTTGCATTGGCAGCTAGGTGGAAGGAAGAATTTTTCCATTGACCTATCTATATGTACCTTAGGGGTGAGCTCAGCCTGGCCACATATTGTCGTGGGAATTTTTCACACCACTGAGCACCAGAGCTGTGTCAACCTACTTTTAAGTAGAGATCCGGCATTAGACCAACACTGACTGCTTTGAACATCCGACTCAAGGCTTGGGTACTCTACCATATGTCCTGGGGAAGATCGTCACTGCTGGTTCAGACATTTCTCTAGCCTCCCCTTGCTGTTTAAGATATTAAATGACAGGGTGAACCTCCATAATTTGGATTTTCCCGGGCTGGGATTGACTCGTCTGGTCTGGCAAATCCCCTGACTCATGACCAGTCAGGTCCCCCTGGTGCTGTACCAGGGAGGTTCAACCTGTAGTTACAAAGTCTGGATTCACTGAAGCAGGGGCCAATATGCAATTTGAATCTTTTACATGGAGCCCAGGTGAGCAGAGGAGCTGTACTTATGGTCCCTTACATTTACATTTATTAAGCAATTAAGAGTGGCTCAAAGGAAATACTTGGAAGCCTGAATCAGATTGGTAGCCCCATCTGGTAAAAATCTGGATTAGTTGCCCCAGGAATCGCCAAGTTTCAAGGAAGTTTTATTTCTCTGGGTTGGTTCCATTTGTCACTTAAAAATCAACATTTCAAAACTCAAGTCCAGTGGCATTTAATGCCTCCTCATTTTATCTGTTAGCCAGCACCGTGGGTCATTTATCCCAAGACAAGAAAAATGCTAAACCCTATCAAATCCGAGGGCTGGCATTACGCAGCCGCTTTGCACCTACACTGCAAACACCTTGCATTGATGCCAATGACTGCTCAGGGAGGAAAGTTACAAGGTGCAAGATCAAGACCTTACAGCGGGCAGTAGGAGTAAGACATGAATTCTACTGGGGCTATGTCTAGACTGCAGGCTTTTTTTAGGAAGAAGCTTTTCTGAAAGAGATCTTCCAGAAAAACATCTTCTGAAAGAGCATGTCCACACCGGCCAAGGGCATCGAAAAAGCACCTGTACTATTTTTCCTCTTTCCTCTTCTTTCGAAAGAACTCCCTCTTCCCCATCCACACACGCTTTTTTCCGAAAGAGCTCTTTTGCAAAAAGGCTCCTTCCTCGTAGAAAGAGGTTTATCAATGTCGGAAAACCCCCTCCATTCTTTCGATTTTCAATTGCAGTGTGGACGTAAGTGAAGTTTTTTTTCGGAAAAACGGCCGTTTTTCTGAAAAAAAAAAAAAACCTGTGTAGCGTAGACATAGCCTTGGAATCCCTTTAAAATAATCTATTTCCGAAGGGGTTTTGTTCCCTGTGTTTAATTTATAAGTGGAGGAGAGGGGATGGTACCATTTTTTCTCCGTAACTGGTGAGCTGTGCTAATTGGTACAGAAATGCTGCCACCACACCCCCTGGCTTGAAGTAGTTTCCAGCATATGCAGGGGCATTTCCTCCACAGCTTCTCTCCCCTCTAGGGGGCAGACTGCACCCAGACAATGTTAAACCGATGTTGCCCGGCCCCTGTACCAAACATCCTAACACGTTCCCCCCGTTTGCACTCACAGGAATTCGTGCTGGAGCCCCCTCCTGCACAGGGAGAACATGCCTGTTGCTAGATCCTTGCAAGGGGGACCGCACATGCCAAGGAGTGCCTGGGAGCAGAGCTGACTGGTGCCTGGAAGGCGGGGCACAAGGCTGATGGCTCCGCCTCCTCTCCATCCCCTTCAGCTCGTGGGACAGTGCAAAGAGGGAGGAGCTTCGGTCCTGTTGTCACGGGCACATGGGCTGCTTGTGTGTGTTTCCTCCCCGGGCCATGGAAAGGGCCTGGCAGCATGGACACAGCAGCCTAGGGCAAAGCTCAAAAGACAGAGGGAGAAAGGGACTGAAATCGGGGGAATTGTCCGACCGCGGCCGGCTCAAACGAGGCTCAGCAGGGAGCTGCAACCCTGACCTGACTATGCCGTCCAAGATCTCCCGTATGTAAATCAGGGAGGGGTGGATCATCTGGAACCCATCTCCAAGGGATGACATCAGTAGCAGGTGGGGGCATTTTCAGGGCTGGAATTCATCATCTCACACGCCATCCTGCTTCCCTTGCTCCTAGGAATTGTCCCCTGGGTCTCCCAGCAGGCCTCCTGGGCTGGGGTTTTGTCTCTCATGAGCCATCCAAAGGGAAAGACTTGGAGGCACTGTCATCTGCAAACGTTGGGGGCTGTTTTAAAACCAAACACTGTTATTTATGGGCAGATATTTCGCAGCTCTGGGGAAAACATCTGGGTTGCATTTACGTGTAGCTGCTTTGAATAAAAACTGAACGGGACGTACATAACATAACCCTCTTAGAACAGCGAAGGCTGGATTCCCAGCTGCTCCTCTCCCGCACAGGGCCAGAGACGGAGCGAAGGATTGAAGTCCCCCACGATTAAGGCAGAGTAGCCTCCGAGTGGCTCTGATTTACACGCTGCTTCTACCTGGCTCTGTTCGCTCTGAGGGGCAATGAACAGCTGTAGTGCCCTCCAGCCAGAGCCCTGAGCTATCTCCTGGGCTGGACCTGGAAGCCAGACGGGTGTAGAGCAGGGGTGGGCAATAATTTTCACAAGGGGGCCACTCAATGAATTTTGGTACTAGTCACGGGCTTGCTCCACCCCCAAGGGGCGGGGTCTGGGGCAGAAGGGGCGTGGCTGAGGACTCCTTCCCCCTCCCCTGAGCGGTCTGGGGCCGGGGCTTTTAATAAAAGCACAGAAAAGGGCTCATGGTTCCCAGCATCACCGCTACCACATTGCCTGGCAGCCGCCCAGGGTTGCTGCAGCTATTTAAAGGGCTCGTGGCTCCAGCCCCTGCCAGGGTAGCGCCGTGACCAGGAGACCTTTAAACAGCCACAGAAACCCCGGGAAGCTTCCAGGCAACACAACAGCAGTGAGGCTGGGAGTAAAGAGCAGCAATTTAAAGGGCTCGCGGCCCAGCTGCTATCACGCTGCCTGGCAGGCGCCCGGGATTGCTGCGGCTCCAGTCCCTGCGGGGGTAGCATCGTGACCAGGAGCTGTGAGCCATTTAAATAGGATCCTGCTGCCTGAACCACCACCTGGAAATTCGGTGGCACGGGCAACAGGATATAAATAGAAAGCAGCTAGATGCAGTCTGTGAGCTGGATCAAAGTGTTAGGTGGGTCGGATCTGCCCCCCAGGCTGCGTTTTGCTCAGTCCACAATCCTACTGAGAATCAGACCCTGAATCTCAAACCCTGAGGGTAGTAAAAGGACACAGCAAAAAGTCTCTGTGAAGTCCTGTGGCACTTAAACACTAAGCCCTGGTCTATACTAGGACTTTATTTCGAAATAACACCCCTGAGGTTGAATTTAGAAGAGGAGCGTCCACTCTCCCAAGCCCGTTATTTTGAAATAACGGGCTGCTCATTTTGAAATCTGTACTCCTGCTTTCCTCAGGGAATAATGCTCATTCCAAAACAGTTATTTCGAAATAGCGGTAGTGTGGATGCGCCGGTGCTGCTTTTTCGAAATAACGACTCCCCAGAGCAGTGTTTCCCAATTTTATTTGGCTGAGGAACCCTCACCACGTTTTGTCGAGCCAAAAAAACCCCAAAAAACCCAACAACTCCCCAACAACAATGCGTCTCTGTCTCTTTAAGTGGGGGCAGGGGAATGGCAGGTCTTCATGGAACCCTTGCTTTCGCTTCGTGGAAGCCCAGGGTTCCACGGAGCACCAATTGGGAAACACTGCCCCAGAATAATTAGAACTAATTACTCCCCAGAACTTCCTGGGACTCTAAGTCTGAGCCTGCCTTGGACTAATTTCAAGGCTTTCCCATAGCATAGACAGGCTAGTTCAATTTTGTTAAATCAGGAGTTAAGTCGACTTTACTAATTTAAAAATAGTTTCCTAGTGTAGACATGGCCTAACAGATTTATTTGGGCATCAGCTTTCACGGGGAGCATCTGACAAAGTGGTTTTTACCCTCCAAAGCTGATGCCCAAATAAATCTGTTCATCTCTAAGCTGCTACCAGACTCCTCGTTGCTTTGGCAGACACAGACTATCACGCCTCCCCCGCTGGGACCTGTGAAAGGACCGCTACTAACGCGGCTGACGATGAGCCCTGCAGTTGCTGCTGCAATAATTAGGAACTGACTCTCAGAAAACCAAAGGAGCCAATTCCGTTCTTAGTGACATCATTACCCGCAAGGAGTTGACCCCGTGCAGTTGGGGGAGGATGTCAGTTTTTGGACCCAAATCTGGGAAAGGGAACACAGCCCAAGAAAATTTACATGACTCTCAAGTCCTACACCCACACCCAAGCCCGTCCGTGCACGGGGCTGGAAAACAGAAACCAAAGCATTTCCTGGAGTGTTTGGTTCCTCAGTTTTGATTGACAGGAAGGTACTATTTCGTCCACTTAAAAATTTGTCACTGTTTGGTTTAAAGAAAGGGGTGGTGGGGACCACAATAAAAACTGCCAGCAGTTTGCAAGTTCCCCACATTGTGCCTATGTGGACTAGCAGCACAACCTACCCTTGCTGCCCTTGGAAAAGGTGATCAGTTCCTAACCATCCTGAGTGAGATCGCTGGAATCCGGCCACCCTGGACGGAAGCTTTGCAAAACCAGCATCCTTGATCAAAACCTCCTGGGCTTGAACAAAGACATAAACTAGTTGGCGTATTACAAAGCCAATTTTCCCCACCTTTAACATCTTCATTTTCACATCAAAAGCCATGAATGAACACTTCCAATAGCTTCATTAACATGGGTCCTACAATTCACAGGCAGTGATTTTGCTGTTATATCTTGGATTCTGTTATTTCCATTCCAACTCATCTGATGAAGTGGGTTTTACCCACGAAAGCTCATCATTCTGTGTATTTTTGTTAGTCACTAAAGGCATGTCTACACTAGGAAATTATTTATTTCAAAATAAGCTTATTCCCCAAGGCTACATCTAAACTACAGGTGCCTCCAGTATTCTGAAATAGCTATCCCACGTCTTAAAAGCAAGCCCGTTATTTTGAAATATAACAGGCTCACTATTCCAACATCCCTTTAAACCTCATTCCATGAGGAGTAAGGGATGTTTTGGAATAGTGGGTTATTTCCAAATTAAGCTCTCTCAAAATAAGACCGAAATAAGATATGCAATTTGGTATGTCAAATTGTGTATCTTATTTCAACCAGTGTAGATGCACCCGAAGGAAAACAGGAGTAGTTATTTTGAAATAACTAGCCCCTTATTTCAAAATAACAGGTTTCGCAGTGTGGACACTCTGCTTGTTATTTTGAAATAACTCCGTAGTGTAGATCTGGGCTAAGGTGCCACGGGGCTACTTATTTTTAAAGTTATAGACTTACACAGCTACCCTTCTGAGACTTCAAAACTTCCTGACTATCCATGGATGGTGGTCCATCCCTTAATCTTTTATTGTCAGTCTTCTCTCTTTGGAGTGAAATCCTGGCTCCATGGCTGTGAATGGCCAACCTCCCCATTGATTTAAGTGGGGCAAGGTTTCATCCATCATTTTTAATTGCATTTTCTCCCCCAAGAAAATCCCTCTTGCAACCTTTCCTTCCCACCTCCTGACCCCTTCCCGTTCCTCCTTAACATATATGTGGTAACATTCCCCAGCCCCTCTGCTCCCTGCAGAAATCAGTAAACCTAGCATCTTCGGCAGGACATTTCTTTTGTGATTATTTTTATTCATGCAGCACTTTTCGCTCTCAAAGCACTGTACAAGTATGAACCAGCCCTCCCAAGAAAAGGCAATCTTAGCCCCTTTGGACAGACGGGGAAAATGGAGCACAGAGATGCTGTAAAGTCACACTGTGAGCCTCCATGGGAGCCAGCCAGGTCTCCCCACTCAAATCTTGTGTTTAATCCACCTGCACCACGATTTCTGATCGGAACACATGCAGGAGAGTCTCTGCTCGTGTGTGCCACTGAAAACAATTTGCTGAAACTTTTTAGGAGCAAATTCATCCCTGGCCTGGGAATAGGAGTAAGTTCAGCTCACAAGGAAGTTGTCAAATTAAAAGGACGATTATAGCAGGCGCTGCATTTCAACGTTAACCAGTGCCACTACTGGACGGGTAACGTTATTTGCAGTAACATATAAATTTTAGGCCCAATCCTTGCTCATATTAAATTCCCATTCAAGTCAACAAGAGTTGGATAAAGACACATGGCCAAATTATCTCTTCCACATGCAACTCCCACAGGCCAAATCCTGTTCACACTAACAAAAATTCACTCACTTTAAAGGAGCGTTCTATGTGTAGACAGATAGATATCTCAACAAAGTGTCGGTAGGGCCACATTCATTCTTATGTAGCTATCGTTTTATTTCTATTTTTTAAACACTTTTCTTTCAATGTTAATCTTGTTCTCCATTATTTACAGCCCATTTTCTCTGATAATAATCACACTTGTGAAATAGCCATAGAAGAACACCCAGGTTGCTTTTCAAAGGTGCCAGAACATGCAGCTCTCATGGACTCTAACGGGATCTGTGGGAGTTATGCACATCTGATAATCTGGCCAGTGAAGAAATCATTCTTGGTAAGGAAAGATCAGCATCTGCTGTTACTCAGGGAGATCATGGAAAGAAAGAACATTTCATTACCACATTTTCTCTAAACCAGCTTGGTCACGCTTTATTTGGCTGCATGTGAAAATTGCATAGGGTATATTTCCAATAAATAAATAACTATTTACAAATGCGCTGAGTTTACAAAATTGCAGCTTGAACCATTTACAGTAAGAAAGCTAGATTTCATGTCACACATTTCCTCTTCTCCAAAAGCTGAAATGTAGTTTGATCATTCTGGCATGTCAGGAAAAAAAATGCCAAGTGACAGCAATTTCACTTTATATGTACCTAGTTATTTCCACCAAAAAGGGGAAGAATACGAAACACCCCTCCCCGCAAAGTGAAGTCCTGTGGCACCTCCGAGATTAGAATAGTGATTCTTAAACTTTTTTAGACTGAGGAACACCAAACAATTTTTTTTAAATGGGGAACACCAACCATTTTTTTTTTTTGTCGAGCAAAAAAAAACCCACCAGGACTGGGAGACCTGAAATGTGCCACGACCTGCCCCCCCTTCTCCCTCCCCACCCCACAAGAAGACTGCCCTAATAACAGTCTGGTACATGGAGCTGAAAACGTAGACCACAAAAAAGTAAGGATAGAAATAAACAAATGTTAAATAAGGTCACGTGTCTGGCCAGGAGGGAGGGCAGAGGGTCTCAGGGCAGGGTGTCTGGCCAGGAGGGAGGGTGCAAGAGGGGACTTGGGGCAGGGTGTCAGAGCAAGCTGGGAATGCAGGGTCTTGGCAAGGGGAGGGGAGTGAGAGGGGTTTGGGTGCGGGGTCTGGGCACGAGGGGAGACGCTTACTTGGCTTGGCACCCTGCTGCAGCAGGGAAAGCCTCTAGGGAGGACACTCTTCTTCCTTGGAGAGACAGAGAGAGAGAGAGAGAGAGAGAGAGAGAGAGTGGGGGGGGGCTCAGTTTACCCAGGGAACCCAGCACAGCTGCAGCGCCAGGCCAGGCTTCCTGCTGGCAGGGCGGGGGAGTAGAAATCCCGACCGTCCTCGCCACATTAAACTCTGCCACTTCCCCAGCAGGCTGGGGAGGGGCGCAGAGGGGAGAGAGCAGCAGCGCCTGGGGGGCAGCAGAGCCCAAGCATGCCCCGAGGGGGGGGGGGCAGCAGAGCCCGAGCATGCCCCAGGTGGGGGGGAGAGCAGGCAGCAGTTTTAAAATGCCATGGTCTGGGAGTGGCTCCTCGGCTCCTGCCACTCCTCCCCCTCCCAGCAGCAGCAGCCCCTGTAAAAGCTGTCACCTGCACATGTGGAGGAGGAGGCTGAGCAGCACTGAGGCCCCGTGGGACAGGGGCCATCCTGCAGGCTGGGGGGGCAGCCGCAGCGGGAGCAGTCTATGGGCTCTGCAGGGGACGGGGGAGCAGAATTTTTTCTGTTCTCTCCGCGGCACACCTCTGAGGTGTGCCACGGAACACACTAAGAAGCGCTGGACTATAACAAAAATATGTAATGTCACAAAAGCTCATGCGCTATATATTTTTGTTAGTCTCTAAGGGTGCGTCTACACTGCACCATAGTTCGAAATGAGATATGTGTATCTTATTTCAATATAGCTTATTTCATCAGCTGGCGCTGTCTACACAGCACCAAATTGGAAATAACCCGCTATTCCAAAATGTCCCTTACTCCTCATGCTATGAAGATGTGGGATCACTATTTCGGGATACTCCAGTATCCCAAAATAGCGCTGCAGTGTAGACGTAGCCTAAGGTGCCACAGGACTACTTGTTTTTAAATTTACAAATGAACATGGTTACCCCTCTGAGACTAGGAAAACCAAGTTTTTCCTCAATCTCTGAACAGTAAGAACTGTTTCTTAAGAACAGCTAGGTGGCAGCAACATGTTTCTTTACAGTCAGTTCATTTTCAGTCACTTATCTGTCCGGGCTTGCTAGCCCAGAACTGTAAAATGCACTGCTAGAAAATTGAACACGGCTGCAGATAACGACTTTATACACACAGAACCTTATCTGGTAGAGCTGAATTGTGCTCCTCTTGAAGCCAGCATCAAAGCTTCCAGCAGCTTAACAGAAGCAGAAAAAAGGTCCTTAGTTCTCCCAGCATGCGGGTTTATTTTCTTCCACACTCTCCTTTTGACTCTCAGCTTTTACAGCCTCCTAAGCCTTCATCTCAAACAATTCATAAAAGAATCCAGAAAGGAAAGTGTGAACGGTTTTCAGATTTTATTCACTGAGATGATTCCCTGTTCTGTTCACTCCCTCTGGGGCACCTGGCGTCGGCCACTGTCGGAAGACAGGATCCTGGGCTAGCCGGACCTTTGGGCTGACTCCGGTTCTTATAAGACCAGATGGCAGACAGAGCTGGCCTGATCCTGCTCCCATGGAAATCAATGGAAGTCTTACCACTGTGTAGGTAGGATTGGTACCAGTGATCTGGACAGGGGCAGAAGGACTTAGCAGTGCTGGGGAAAAAAGCCCTGCCATTAATATAAAGTGGTTTTGTTAATGATATTTTAACCTGATGGCGAGAAAAAGGGAACAAAACGTCCAGAGAAAAATGTGAACGGAAGACAGAACTACCAGATGGGAAAGCTTTTCTACCTCAGCAAGAATGACGCATCACTGACAGCTCCATGTCTCCCCCCGCTCCCCAAAATCCTGCAACAACAAACAGCAGCAACATAAGCAGTTTTGACCCCTCCAAGGGAGAAGGAGCACAGATGCCAGGAAGTCCATTAGGAGCTTTTCCTTGCTCTTGATTTCATATGCAAAGTGCCCACACTGCATTGATGACTAGCAGGAGAGCCCCCTAAGACACGCAGACGAGAGGAGATGCAATTTCTTACAGAGAAGCAAGAGGACAGGACTACGGAAGGTAGGGGAAGCAAAAAAAAAAAATAAACCAAACCTAATTCATGTGTCGCAGAGGTATCCCAGCTATTCCTGATTACTGGAAAGAACTCATGACACTGTGTCTAGAGGCAGACCAGTTCAAAGTCTATAACTTTTCAACAGTCAGTTGCGTCTATGCTCTTGTTTGATAGTCAACATAGATTTCAGCAGTCAGTTCCAAACGAGGGCAGTTTTGTCAATGCACAAAAAAATCACCAACATCTCTCCCTCTTTAAGCCCCACACAGATTGCCAAAACTGGAAAAGAAGGGACTCAAAAGGCATGTACTGGTTTCTTTAAAGACACGGGATTAGCTCAGCACTGTCTGCCATGCTAGTCAGTGTTTCCATCTCTTGGACAGCATATTTTTCTGCAGCTGGCTGAAAAACAGAGAATATTTTTCATGCAACGTTTAAGTAACTGCCCTAGAAAATGTTTCATTGGAATTTTGGAAAATTCCAACCAGTTTCATCCCTTTGCTTTCGGCCCCATGGGATGTCGTCACAGTTTCTGGCTGGCAGAAGGGCACCTGGGGGTAACTTGCTGCAGCACCACTTCCTTTTCCGTGCTCTTGCTGCATTTATAATCCATGGTGCCGCGGGCCGGGCAGTGCTTCTTCACCAGGTGGTAGAGAATGGCCAGCAGGGCCAAAAGCGTGGCCAGGATGCCCATGCTGATTCCGATCAGGGCTCCGGGGTGGAGGCTGTCTGCCTTCGGTGGGGCGCGGGTGGGAGCCACTGTTTTGGGGTAGGGCTCCGTCTCACCTGACGACTCCTCCTCAGGAGAACACGTGCGCTGGTCAGAGAGGACGTACCCCTCCCGGCAGTGACACCTGTAGTGGCCTGGCTCGTTCGTGCAGAGCTGGTCACAATAGCCCTGCTCACACTCGTCCACATCCTGACACATCTTTTCACCCCTGTCACCCTCGTTCAGAATAAAGCCGTCGGGGCAGTAACAACTATCCAGAGTGTGGGGGTCACAATCTGCTGGGCATTCTGTCTGGTTGCAAAATCTGGCACATTTGTGCAGGTTTTGGGGGTCTGTAATGAATCCATCGAAGCAGCTGCAGCTGTAGCTGCCTGGCACATCCTCACACTTGTGCTCACACTTGCCTTCCTCGCAATCCAGCACGTCCTCACACTTGCCGTCCACCATCTCGTAGCCCGGGTGGCACTCGCAGTGGAAGCCCCCGTCGGTGTTGGTGCAAACCTGCTCACAGACGCCCGGCGTGGCTTTGCAGTCATCGATGTCCTTGCAGTGGACGCCGTCCCCCGCCAGCTCATAGCCCTCGGAGCAGATGCAGGTGAAGTTCCCGGTGCCCGGGGTGCAGAAGTGCTCGCAGGGCGCGTTGGCGCACAGGGAAGAGCAGCCGCGTCCGTCCTGCTCCAGCTGCTCCCCCTGGGGGCAGGCGCAGCGCGGGCTCCCGCCGTCCCACTGGCACGAGTGCTCGCAGCCCCCGTTCTCCAGCTGGCAGTGCCAGGCCCCCTGGCTGGCTGAGCTCCATCGCCAGCCCCCGTTGCTGTGCTCCTGGCACACCAGCTCCACGCCCAGGCCCGGGGCCGAGGCCGTGCTTTGGGGCGGGAGGGCCAGGAGGTCACTGTCCCGCACCCCGAAGGGGGTGGTGTAGGTCACCACCAGGCCTGCCCCCAGGGAGAGCTTGGGGCACGTGCCGGGGTAATTGTACTCACACAGGAAGCCGTCTGCTTCGGAGTCACACTGCTTCGCCTCCCACAAGAGGTCCGGGGCCACGGCCACGCACTGGGGCCCGCAGCTGGGGTCGCCCGGCTTCCAGTTGGCGTAGTCCGTGCTCTCATCGCCTGTGACCCAGCGGAAGCCTCGCAGCCTGCGGCCGGGCTCCGGGCACTGCTGGTCCTGGGGCAGCTGCAGCCCGATCCACAGGCTGGCGGCGCCCTGGCGCGGCACCAGCAGGGAGATGGCGTCCGCCGCCACCGTGGATCGCACCGTCATGAGATGCCCCCCGCTGGCCGCGCAGAGCCGGCCGGCCTCGGAGAACCCCCGGCGCCCCCAGACCACGCCGAAGCAGTCGTGCTCGATGCACTGCGCCCCCGGGGGCGGCGGCGCAGAGGGGGCCGAGCGCCCGAGCTGGGCGGTGGCCAGCAGCGCCAGGCAGAGCCGCAGCATGGTGCGGGGCGCGGGAGCGCAGCCGGGGCCGCCCTGCGAGTCGGGCTGGGCAGCGGCTGCTGCCGGCGCTGGGGAACGGCGGGCATGCCGCGGCTCGGCCGGTGCCCGGGCTTTTATAGGGGCGCTGCGGCGCAGGAAGCGGCGGCCGGGGCGGGGAGCGCCCCCGCCGCCGGAGCAGAGCGCGGTCACCCGAGGGGCGGAGGGTGGGCGCGGCGGGGGACTCATTGTCTGGGGCGGGCGGAGCAGGGGGGCGGATAAACAAGCCGCCCCTCCCCGCCCCGGGAACAATCGGGGGCCAGAGGTTAACGCGCCCGTCCTTGCCACAGCCGCCGGGCCCTTCGCCTCGCCGGGGCGGCGGCCGGATTAAGGCGGGGGAGCCCCCGCCCCAGCCCCGCGCGGCGTCGGAGCCAAAGCCCTGGAAAGCGCCGCGCGAATGGGGAGGGTCGGAGGGAGGCCGGGCGCACGGAGCGGCCTTTCGGCGCACGGGCGACCCGACGGGAGGTGCCGGGGGGAAGGCTGCGCCCCCCAAACCGCGGCTCCTCTGCGGGGCGAGAGGCAGAAGCGGCTCCGCGCAGCGGGCGCGGGGTGGAACCGGCGCCGGGTGCGGGACGCGGAGCGCTCCTGTGAGTACGGGAGGCGGTTCGCGGTGCGTCCCCGCGGATCATCTGGCCTGGGCAGCCCGAGGGGCGAGACCCACGCGGGCGCTGCGCAGCGGGAGGGGGGCTGGGCTGGTTTTGGGGGGGGCGCCCAGAAACTCGGAGCGACACGTGGAAAGGAGACGCGCCGACTTGCTCCCCCGCCGGTGGAGCCGAGCGCACGGTGCCCGCGGCTCCAGCAGGAGGCGCTGCGGGGTCTCCAGGCCAGTGCGCTTCGCCCCACCGGCCTGCCCGGCTCCCCATTCACCGCCGTGTAGGACTGGACGCGGCTCTGCGGGAGCCGGAGGCTGCTCCCTGGCTTGCAGACTTTCTCCACCCAGCTGCCCCGCAAAGAGCCTCCCGGACGCAGGGAAGGATTTTGTCCCTCCCTTCCGAGGCCTAAAATCCCCCCCCCCCTCCCGGGCAGCAAGACAAACACGAAGGATAACTGATGTTCTCCCAGCTCCCCCCCCCCATCTGGACTTTTCTTCCTCTTGGGAACCAGGAGAGGGGGCTCCCAGCCCGGAGCCCCCAACATTCCCCACCTGGGGAAGGCGACCAGCTGGAAGCAGGCGCGCTGCTGTGCTCGCTGCCTGCTCCAGTTGGGAGGGCGCCTTGTCCTCCGCTCCTGGGCGAGAGGGTGGGCCTGGAGGGGAGGGAGGGGGGGGGGCTCTGCTTTCCAAGGGCTGAAATCCGCTGCGGCCCGCGGAGCGCTGACTCAGCTGCAGCGTGACTCGAGATCGCCTTGTGCGTGTCAAGAGGAAAAGGTCACATCCTCGCTGCCCGGCTGGAATGACAGGCGAGGCGTCAGCTCCGCTCGCAGGCGTTCCGGGGCAGGGGTGCCCCAGGCAGGCGGCCGGGAGGTCAAGGGACTCCTCCTTATGGCTCAGAGGCACCGGCTGGAAGGGCAGGTCCCAATATCCCCTTCCCAAAACGCAAGAGCGCCCTCCAGCAGCGCGCAAGAGAGCTGGGCACTGGGCACCTGCCAGGCACTTCGGTTTGGGGGCGATGGAGCAGGGGATAAAAGTTTTATGCGAAGCTGTTTCTCCCTCCCCCCACCCCCTTGGATTGGACCCAACCAGGCTTGAAACTCAAACCAGGTGTTGGGAGGGGAACTACATTACAAATGGCAAAGCACTTCGAGCTGTGCAGATGGAAGAGCTAGGGAAGGGCTAGTGCTGATCCCTATCAGTAAATAATTCCGTGCACATCGCTAGCTTCTTCCATTCGGGAATCTCAAAGGCTGGAGCCATCTGTAACTAGTAGAGTATACCTCTATCTCCATCTCTCTATGTATCCTAGGACCTGGGTTCCTCCTCTAACTTATAAGGTTCTACCTTTGTTATTGTATTACAGTAGTGTCTAACATTCAGGCTATTCCCAGCTCTGCCACTGCTTTCCCTGAGTGACCTGGGGCAAATCACTTTGCTGCCCTGTGCCTCGGTTTCCCCATTGTAAAATAGGAATAATAATGACATTGTCCTCCTTTGTAAAGTGCTCTGAGATCCATGGATGAAAAGTGCTACAAAACAGCTAGGTATTCTCATTACGGTGTGAGACATAGCTCATACATAAGGCAAGAGACAGTCCCAAAGAGCTTACATAGGCAAAGGTTGTGCCTACACCGATAACTGAGGGACTACACTTTTGTTGCTCAGAAGTGCTAACCACAACTCCAAGAAAAGTTTGCCACTAGAGGTATCAGGTACCTTTGACATTGTCAGCAGGAGCACTCTACTCTCAAAAACACGCTGCTCATTGGGAGGTAGAAGTATTTTGTCAGCAAGGGCATGTCTTTCCATCTTATTTTAAAATAAGCTATTTCGGAAGAAATACTCTGAAATAGTTTTCTTGAAATAGCACATCTACAGTACAGGGAAGCCTCAAAATTAGTCCAAGGCAGGCTCCCCTAACGTGGGCACACTACCTCAATGTAGAGCCCCAGAAGGCACTGGGGAGTCATTACTCTGAATGGCCCTGGGGAAGAGCTATTTCGAAATAGCAGCAGTGGAGTGTCCACACTACTGCTATTCCAGAATAGGCATTATTCCTCATGGAACGAGACTCACAGAAGTCACAATAAGCTGTCCGTTATTTTGAATTTATTTCAAAATAAGGGAATTGCTGTGTAGACACTCACATTATTTCGGAATAATGCTGCTACGTAGATGCACCCCAAGAGTGTCACAACCAGTAGCTACGTTGCCCGACTTGTTGCAACATGGCCGTGTCGCTAAAAGCTGTGTAGCTCAAAGCCAGCGGGCAGGAGAACAGAAGTGCTATTACCATCATTGTACAGAGAGGGGACGGCTGGGCGGAGAGATAAAGTGACTTTCACAAACTCACACAAGGAGTCTGGAGCAAAGACAAAAGGACTAAGCTCAGATCACCCAAATCCTTAACCAAATTCTCATCCATATGTCAGAATGGTGTGACACACTACATACTACCCTCACTGTGTGCACACACATTCGTGCCAGCCAAAGGCCTGGGACACTGATTTTAAACCCAGTGTGCAGAGCCCGCAATGATGACTGCTTAAGGTGAAGGATCATTCCAGTTAATGGGCAATTGGAGTCTGAGGAACTAAGGCCAGATTACATGCTTAATGGTGCCTTCTAGCCTTCAAAATCTATTAAGCCAGTGTTTCCTGATTTTATTTGGCCACGGAACCCTTTTCAGCTTAAAATAATTTCAAGGAACCCCTAGGGTTCCCAGAGAAAAATTTGGCAAGCAAAAAACAAAAAAAAGAGCCCCGCCAGAATTGGTTGAGCAAAACAACCCGTGCAAAATACTCTGTCTCTTTAAGAGGGGGCGGGGCAATGCCACGTTCTCGCGGAACCCTTACTTCTGCTTTGCGGAACCCTGGGGTTCCACGGAGCACCAATTGGGAAACACTGTATTACGCTATTACAAATCCCTGCAAGCTGCATGGAAACTTTTCAAAGATACCATAATAGAGGCCCAACTTACATGTATAACTCAAATTAAAAAATACAGTAAGAGAACCAAAAAAGTGCCACTATGACATAGCAACCAAGTAAAAGAAGCAGAGAGAGATAAAAAGGCATCGTTTAAAAAGCAGAAGTCAAATCCTAGTGAGGAAAAAAGAAAAGAGCATAAACTCTGTCAAATTAAGTGTAAAAATATAAGAAAAGCCAAAAAGGAGTTTGAAGAACAGCTAGCCAAAAACTCAGAAAACCATTTTGCAATTACTTTTTAAGTACATCAGAAACAGGAAGCCAGCTAAACAACCAGTGGAGCCTTTGGATGACCAACACGCCAAAGGAGCACTCAAAGACGATAAAGTAATTGCAGAGAAACTAAATGAATTCTTTGCTTCAGTGTTCATAGCTGAGGATAATGGGGAGATTTCCAAAGCTGAACCATTCTCAAATAGATAAACTTAACAGTAACAAATCACCAGGACCAAATGGCATTCAACCTAAGAGTTCTGAAAGAACTCAAATGTGAAATTGCAGAACTATTAACTGTGGTTTGTAACCTATCCTTTAAATCAGCTTCCTTACCTAATGACAGGAAGATAGCTAATGTGACGCCAATATTTAAAAAGGGCTCTAGAAGCCGTCCTGGCAATTACAGACCGGTAAGTCTAATGTCAGTACCAGGCAAATTAGTTGAAACAATAGTAAAGAATAAAATTGTCAGACACATGAATTAACATTATTCGTTGGGTGAAAGTCAACATGGTTTCTGTAAAGGGAAATCATGCCTTACTAATTTACTAGAGTTTTTTGAGGGGATCAACAAACATGTGGACAAGGGGAATCCAGTGGATATAGTGTACTTAAATTTCTAGAAAGCCTTTGACAAAATCCCTCACCAAAGGCTCTTACTTTACTTAAGTTGTCATGGAATAAGAGGGAAGGTCCTGTCATGGATTGAGAACTGGTTAAAAGACAGGAAACAAAGGGTAGAAATAAATGGTACATTTTCAGAATGGGGAGGGGTAACTAGTGGTGTCCCCCAAGGGTCTGTCCTGGGACCAATCGTATTCAGCTTATTTATAAATGATCTGGAGAAAGGGGTAAACAGTGAGGTGGCAAAATTTGCAGATGATACCAAACTGCTCAAGATAGTTAAGACCAAAGCAGAATGTGAAGAGCTTCAAAAAGATCTCACCAAACTAAATGATTGGACAACAAAATGGCAAATGAAATTTAACGTTGATAAATGTCAAGTAACATTGAAAAAAATAATCCCAACTATACATACAATATGACAGGGACTAATTTAGCTACAACTCCTCAGTAGAGAGCTCTTGGGAGTCATGGTGGATAGTTCTCTGAAAACATCCACTCAGTGTACAGCGGCAGTCAAAAAAGCAAATAGAATGTTAGGAATCATTAGAAAAAGGGGATAGAGAATAAGACAGAGAATATACTGCCTCTATATAAAACCACGGCACGCTCACATCTTGAATACTGCGTACAGATGTGATTGCCTCATCTCAAAAAAGATATATTGGCATTGGAAAAGGTTCAGAGAAGGGTAACAAAAATGATTAGGGGGTTTGAAATGGGTCCTATATGAAGAGGGATTAAAAAGACTGGGACTTTTCAGCTTAGAAAAGAGGAGACTGAGGGGGGGATATGATAGAGGTCTATAAAATCAAGACTGGAGTGGAAAAAGTGAATAAGGAAAAGTTATTTACTTGTTCCCATAATGTAAGAACTAAGGGTCACCAAATAAAATTAATAGGTAGCAGGTTTAAAACAAACAAAAGGAAGTTTTTTTCACTCCGCGCACAAACTGTGGAACTCCTTGCCAGAGGATGTTGTGAAGACTAGGACTTTAACAGGGTTCAAAAAAGAGCTAGATAGATTCATGGAGGTTAGGTCCATCAATAGCTATTAGCCAGGATGGGCAGGAATGGTGTCCCTAGCCTCTGTTTGTCTGGAAATCGATGACAGGACAGGGATCACGTGAGGATTAGCTGTTCTGTTCACTCCCTCTGGGGCATCTGGCATTGGTCACTGTCGGCAGACAGGATACGGGGCTAGATGGACCGTTGGTCGGACCCAGTACGGCCATTCTTATGTACATGATTTGAGGCTTGGGGCAGCTGTGGGTCTTGGTCTCATGCTGCCTCTCTGTATTTGCTCCTTTGGTGGGAGATTTCAATCTCTTGGTGGGAGGCCTGCAAACAAGAGTGTGGATTCCATTAATAGATCCCATTCCCAGCTGTCATTTTGCTGCTTCCTAGCCATCTGCTCCTATCTGGCCACCACGCCAGCTGTCGTCACTGGTAGCCAGGCAGCAAGCTCCGTTCCCCTGCTACTGCACAGAACACTTTCCAACGCCACTGCCTTCCCCACAACTGACTGGCTGGGCAGCATGTGCAATAGCAGCCCTCCAGGGACAAGACTGAAGGGGAAGGCCTACATCTGTTCCCCAGACCGCTGGATCTCAAAGTGCCCTGCTAGCTCAGTTATGCCAGAGAGGGTAACCCGAGGCTCTGAGAAATGAAGTGTCTCATCCAAGATTCTGCGGCAAATCGGTGCTTGAATTAGGACTAGACCTCAGGTCTGCAGACGGTAACACGCAGGGATGGCTGCTGCCTCTCTTACAGAAGTACTGTCTTCGGTTAGCCAGGAATGCCTCTCAGCAGAAACAAAAGGTCACCCCGTGGATGAGGAGGGTTTGTATTGACTACGGAAATAACAGAAGCACTCCAAGACATTCCTTTGTGTTTTGGAGCATTGTCATACGCAGCGGTGGCTGGTGCCCAATGCAAGTGTAGGGGGATCCGTACCCTTCTCTCCCAAATACTTCACCCTTCTTCCCTATAGTTTGGTCAGATTTTCACACTGATAAACCAGGACGTTGTTGGGGTGCAGAGGAAGGGTTATGATAAACAGAGGCACTTCACAGTAAAGAACTGTGGGTTCCCCTCTAGTTCCTTCAGTGTCTTCTCTGAACCTTCTTGTCTCACTCTCTCTCTTGCCTGCTTGTTGCCTTCATGCCTGCCCACATCCCTTCACCTATGCTCACAATTAGCCCCCCCTTTTCCCCCTCCCGCCACCTTCCTGATGTTCTTCTCTCCCAGCTCTGCCTGCTTTTGTTCAGAAAGCCCCAAGTCTCAGCTCAAACCCTAGCACCCCATCCCACCGGACTCCACCAAGCTCAGCCCCCTCTCTCATGAGAAGGTAAAATTCCCAACCCCTCAGACTATGTCTAGAATGCAGGCTTCTTTTGGAAGAAGCTTTTCCGGAAGAGATCTTCTGAAAAAACTTCCTCCGAAAGAGCGCGTCCACACTGCCAAAGTGCATCGAAAAAGCAATCGGCTTTTTCGAAAGATAGCGGCCGCACTGAATGGATGCTATCTTGCATGTCAGCTGTGGTTACTATGCACGGAGTGGCCACCAGGGCACCAGTGCTTTTTCCTCTTCTGCCGAAAGAACCCCCTCTTCCCCAAACACACACGCCTTTTTCTGAAAGAGCTCTTTTAGAAAAAGGCTTCTTCCTCGTAGAAAGAGGATTACCAATGCTGGAAAACCCCTTTGCTCTTTTGATTTTCTTTCAAAAGAACGCACTTGCAGCGTGGACATAAGTGACTTTTTTTTTCAGAAAAACAGCCGTTTCCCCCAAAAAACTCTGTAGTGTAGACATACCCTTAGGCTGAGACACCCTCTTTCTCCAGCTCTCACTGCTCAGAATCTCCCATGGCTCAGTTCTTCCCCTACCAAGCTCTGAACCTGACGTCCTCTTATAATCCTCTCAGTGCTCCAAGTACCAGCTCACCCAGGCGTGTCCGCACCATTCTTGTGAGCAGGCAGAGAATTCAGTTCCAAGGGTCTGACTCGTCCCCCGAGCAGAGCCCATAGGGAGGGGAGTACAAGATAGCTAAGTGCATGCCAGCCATCACAATATCCTCCGCTCCCTAGGTCTGTTCTTGAGGGATCTTCAATGGAAAACTCCGGGCTGAAATTCTGTCTCCCTTTTAAAGTCAATGGGAGTTTTGCTATTGATACCAGTGGGGCCATGCCTAGATTTTAACATCATTTCAGCCATTGTTAGGAAGACCTGACTTTCTTCAGGGGCAAGGTGACATTTTTTTAAGACCAAGGAGGGTGATTGTTTGCCTGTCAAAGTTGACACTGTTTTGTCTATGCAATAATCATTTCAGTGTTAGTCTGTAATTTAAAAACGAGAAGTCCTATGGCACCTTAAAGACTAACAAAATATATATATATATAACTCATGGGCAAAACCCACTTCCTCTGATGAGTGGAGGAAAAAAAGGGGATTTTTTTCTCCACTCATTTGTGGAAGTGGTTTTGCCCACGAAAGGTCATGATTCTCTCTCTCTAAGATACTACAGGACTACTTTCCCTCCCGTCCCCCAAATATATAGAATCATGAGCTTTTGTGGGCAAACCCATTCACCAGATGAATTGGCGTGTATCTGATGAAGTGAGTTTTGCCCATGAAAGCTCATAATATAGTGTTGTGTGTGGTGTGGTAGCCATGGTGGCCTCAGGATCGTAGGGAACAACTACGCTGCACGCTTATTTCAAAATAAGCAAGTGCGGAATAGTTATTCTGAAATAGCTTATTCCGAAATAGCACATCTAGGCTGTGTCTAGACTGGCAAGTTTTTCCGGAAAATCATCTGCTTTTCCGGAAAAACTTGCCAGCTGTCTACACTGGCTGCTTGAATTTCCGGAAAAGCACTGACGATCTCATGTAAAATCATCAGTGCTTTTCCGGAAAAACTATGCTGCTCCCGTTTGCACAAAAGTCTTGCGCAAAAGTCTTTCGGGAAAAAAAGGGCCAGTGTAGACAGAATAGTACTGTTTTCTGCAAAAAAGCCCCGATTATGAAAAAGGCGATCGGGGCTTTTTTGCGGAAAACCGCGTCTAGATTGGCCACGAATGCTTTTCCACAAAAAGTGCTTTTGCGGAAAAGCATCCTGCCAATCTAGACACACTTTTCCGAAAGTGCTTTTAATGGAAAATTTTTCTGTTAAAAGCATTTTCGGAAATTCATGCCAGTGTAGACGTAACCCTAGACTGCAAGGAAGCCTCAAAATTAGTCCGAGGCAGGCTGCATGTAGATGTACTATCTCGATTTAGAGCACCAGGAGGTACTGGGGAGGAATAACAGAATGACCCTGGTGACGGGCTATTTTGAATCAGCAGCAGTGCAGCATCTACACTTGCCTTATTTCAGAACAGGTCTTATTCCTCATAGAATGAGGTTTACAGATTTTGGAATAAGATGTGTGTAATTTCAAAATTATTTAAAAATAACGGGCTGGCTGTGTAGATGCTCACATTGTTATTTCAAACTAACACTAGTTATCGCAAAAGAACGGTGCAGTGTAGACACACCGTTAAAGAGAGAAGGGAGGGTAAAGTAATACCTTTTACTGGTCCACGTTCTGTTGATGAGAGAGAGGCAAGCTTTGGAGCTACATGAAAGAAACCCTAATTACCTTACCCATTACAAAGATAGCTTCCCCAATTATCACCTCTAATATCATTAGCTCACAGACATTTACCTCCCCCCCCCATCCCCCTTCTGTTCTGAAATTTGATTTGTCCTTTTCATATGTGTTCATTTTTTGATTGTATCCTTTGGTATATATGGTTGTGCCAATTTTCTTCCACAATTTGATCTGAAGAAGTGGGTCTGGCCCACGAAAGCTCATCACCTAATAAACCATCTCGTTAGTCTTTAAAGTGCTACACAGTCCTGTTTTTTGTTTCCGCTACACCAGACTAACATGGCTACATCTCTATTACTGTTTTAACTCCTGTCTCTGCCAGCAGATGGCATTTGGCTTTGCATTCCAAGGATGCTGAGCTGAGGTTAAATAAGTACAGCGGTGGTTAAACACATTACAATAAAGTAATGTCTTTAGTCTGCTAACTCACTTAACAGAAAACCTTACCCGATACTTTCACTTTCTGATGGAGGCTGTTTCATATTTTGTAAGCTAGAGATATATAGCAGCCGTGGATAATGACTTTGATATATTAAACATGTAACGGAGGAAGAGAGTGTGTTGGAGGGTCAGTCTCCTGTTCTTTTTGGAAGAGACGAAGCCTGAAAGCTTCGGTGGGAATTTACTGAAATTTCTCCTAGCAGCTAGGGACTTGGAAACCATTAGCTCTTGCTTGAAGGGTGGGATATGAATGATGATGCAGGATCAGCACAGGTCCTTTGCATTATACAGTGATTAACAGCAAAATAAAGCAGAGGCAGGAGAGTGGAGGTAAGATGGGTCAGCCAAGGAGACAGTCTACGGGGATTTCCTCTGTGCTTTTTTGTATTAGCTTCTGGTTACCCAACCCAAATAAATAGCGCTGACCCAGACTTGTCCTCTAGATTACTCAGAGAATTTCATAAACTCTCCCCTTGCATGCTGTGCCTGCTGCATGTATAACGTATCCTCCAGGGTGGAAAGCTGAGCCCAACCTGCAGGTGCAATTGCTGGCGAGCTGAGTTATCTGAGCTCCAAAGAGGATATTTTTCAGGATTATACACAACTCCCCTCTTTTCCTCCCTCTTTAACGTGATCACCTTTCCAAATGCAAAACCAGGACACATGGCATTGAAAACACTAGGGAGGGCAATTGAATATGTATGTACACATTTTATATTCTATATTTAATAACAATCATTAAAACTGAAATATCAGCTTACCACTGTGTTATGTTCTTCTTTGGACTGCAACGCTAAAGCAGATTCATTTCCACGATTTGGGAACACATGAGGAGTGTAACAGGTCACATGCCACTGGAATGATAATTTATGACTTAGACTGGCAATACCAGTGGTTCTCAAAGTGTGAGTGGAGATCCCAAAATGGGTCGTGGCCAATGTTCCCTGTAAGCTGAGTGCTTGTCCAGCCACTCAAGAGAGAGTCAAATGCCGCCCAGCTGATTAGTAGAGTAGAATGCCCACAGCTAGGTTTTTTTGTTTCTGATGATGGTGCACATTGGTACGTGCCTCGGTGCACATACATTTTATTCCACACATGGATGTAAAAAACTGCACATGGATGGAGAAGATTAGAGGGAATTTTTGTTATCAGAAGGGGGTCGCTAAGCAATGAAGTGAGTGAACCCTTGGGCTGTACCATGTGGGTCACTCATTCTGGGGCTGTGAATGATGCAGTAGTAGCAGGAGTTTGCACTGCGCTGTAGTTGATATGGTTTGTTTTTGACCATTGTTAAGCAGTAAATTTGAACTGTGTTGAGGGGACTCCTGGACAAACCGTCTCTCCTGAAGACATTCAGCCAAGCACTTGAAATCTACATTTCAGGACTGTACAGTCCCACTCAATTAGAGAGGGTGGTCGCACCCCTTTTTCTCCCTCCACAATCCCCATATGCTGCAGTCACATGGCAGACCAAATGACTGCCTAATTTTGTCTTTTGTGAAATTGCTGCATGAAGGCCTGCTCCAAAGCTCGTTGAAGGCCATAGAAAGGCTCTCATGAATGGCACTGGACTTTGGATCAGGCCCTAAATTTCCCTTTTCAAGCTGCAATCATGGGCAGTGAATGCATGGGCCTCTGAATGCCTTCTAATCCTTAAAACACTTTACAAACCATAAATAAAACCTATAATACATATCAACATTTTGACCAGTACACAAAACTTTAGATCATGCATTCAGTGATGGCTTTATTGCATTCTCTTTTCAGCACAATTTGACTTCCTGGAGAATGTCTATCCTTTTAATAACTTTAATCCTTCCAGCAGTGGTGGTATATAGGCTCACCTGTACTGTCAGGATACATCTACACAGCAGCGTTATTTCAGAATAATTGACGTTATTCCAAAACAACATAGTCCGTGTCTACACAGCAAGCCATTATTTCGACATTATGTCAGGCTGAAGGACTTCTTACTCCAACTCCTGTAACCCTCATTTTACAAGGAGTAAGGGAAATCGGAGGAAGAGTGTTCTGTCTCGGACTTCCTGCTGTGCAGACAGCACCAAAAGCTGAAATACGCAATTTCAACTTCAGCTACGCAATTGACGTAGCTCAGGTTGTGGAGCTTATTTCGGCTTTAGCCCTGCTGTGTAGATGAGCCCTCAGTGCAACCAGCACTAAAGGAACATTTTTTAAAAACCCAAACATCTAAAGCTCAGTCATTCTGAGTAAAGTGTATTTGATCTTTTCTTCAACAGAAAGCAGTATTCACCACAAAATGAAATCACAGCAGTTAGCTTCTGGAATTCCCTGCGGGGAAAGAAATCAATATCACTCTTTACTTAGTTCATTCCAATGATGTTATTCTTGTTAACTCACACAGTAGGTCTGGTTCCTTTCCAGTCACAGAGGCTACAGGAGACTGTGGATATTGGCTCCTGCCATGCAAAAAAAGAGAGACAGGGGGAAATAAATATAAACCCCTCAAATTCTGCCTTTTGGTGAGTTGCAGAGCCGGCCAGGTGGAATCAGAGGGGAAAGAACTCATGCAAGCAACTTCCTTGCCTCTCATGGTCTTCATCTTTGCCTCTTTCCCCCATGCTTATCAGCTACTCTGTGGGCATGCAGAAGAGGTATTCTTGGGACTGCCAGGAGCTATTTGATCCCCAGAGTGGAGAAGGACTGGTCCCAAATAGGCCTAATAGAAAAGTTATTTAAGGCTTTGTCTATATTTCCAAGTTTAAAACACTGTAACTTGTTGTGCTCGGGTGTTTTCTCACACCCGTGAGCAAGAAAGTCACAGCGCCGTAACTCACCAGTGTAGATGGGCCCGAAGAAGTTCCTGTATAGACTTTCCTCTGCTGGAAAGTGCTGGAAAGGCTTGTGGGTCTTCTCTCTTCTTTCACCTCCCCCAACTCAGGTTATGTCTATACTGCAGAGTTTTTTCGGATAAATGGCTGTTTTTCCAAAAAAACTTCACTTATGTCCACACTGCAATTGTGTTCTTTCAAAAAAAAAAAAAAAAAAAAGAACAGATTTTTTTTCCAACATTGGTAAACCTCTTTCTACAAGGAAGAAGCCTTTTTCCAAAAGAGCTCTTTCGGAAAAAGGTGTGTGCGGACAGGGAAGAGGGAGTTCTTTCGAAAGAAGAGGAAAGAGGAAAAGGCACAGGTGCCCTCGTGGCCACTTCATCCATAGTAATCACAGCTTAAATGCGAGATAGCGTCCATTCAGTGTGGACGCTATCTTTTGAAAAAGCAGATCACTTTTTTTAATGTGTTTTTGCTGTGTAGACACTCTCTTTTGGAAGAAGTATTTTTGGAAGATCTCTTCTGGAAAAGCTTCTTCCGAAAGAAGCCTGCAGTCCAGACATAGCCTGAGTTGCCTTTCGGGGCTAAGGTGAAATGGGAGATTCCAAACCCACTGACTGCTTTAATTCCCAACATCAATATCAGAAGCACCCGACCCCTTTGTAAACAATATCATTAGTTACGACGTTTTGGCTAATTTCTCGCTAACCATGACAGTAAAGAGACAGTTCCCTTGTTTTCTTATGGTTACCTGTCTGAGGAGCGGTAGCAGAATTTTAGGGCCTTTCATAAGAACAGCCATACTCACTTATTTTCTGTTCTGTTCCTAATGGTTCCTAACATTGTTCGCTTTCTTGATTGCTGATGAACACTGAGCAGACGTTTTCCGAGAACTATCTACAACAACTCCAGGATCTCTTTGTTGAGTCGTAACACCTATTTTAGACCCCATCATTTTATACGTATAGTTGGGACAATGTTTTCCAATGTACAGTAAAACTCCAATTGTTTGGCATCCAGTGGTCCAGCATTCCTGATAGTCCGGGACCAACTGGAACCCGGAAGTGCTCCGGCCAGCTGGACAACTGGAGCTGCCCAGCCACCGGCTTGCAAGCGGCGGTGGAGGAGAGGGGGTGAGAGGCAGACAGCTGTTTAAGGCGGGCGGGCGGGGGTGTCGGCGGGGAACAGCGTTGCGGGGAGGCAGTGGAAGCTTGTAAGTGGGGAAACCCAGCCTCCGGCTTGCAAGCGGCGGCGGCGGCGAGGGGGCGAGAGACATGCCTGCCTTAAACAGCTGCCTGCCTCTTGCCCCCTCTCTGCCGCCGCTGCTTGCAAGCTGGCGGCTGGTTTTCCCTGCTTGCAAGCTGGCTGTGCGGGGCTTCCACCGCCTCCCCGAAACACAGCGGCGGGTTTGCCCCTCACCGCGCCGTTCCCCGCCGACACCATCCCCCACGCAGTGCGGGTCCCGGCAGACCCATCACAGCACCCCTCTGGAGTACCTCCGTATACTCCGGCATATCCGATAATCCGGCACCCCCTGGGTCCCAAAGGGGCTGGATTATCGGAAGTCTACTGTACATTCTTTTGAATCTGTAACACAGAATTTGCCATTGTGTTGCCCAGTCACCTGCTTTAGCAAGATCCCTTTGTAACTCTTCATAGCCTGCTTTGGACTTAACTATCTTGAATAATTTTGCATCTTCTACAGACTTTGCTACCTTACTGTTTACTTTTTTCTAGTTCCTTTATAAATACGTTGAACAGCGCTGGTCCCAGTACAGATCCCCAGGGGTACGTCTAGACTACAGGGTTTTGTCGACAGAAGCTTTGTCGACAGATACTGTCGACAAAGCTTCTGTCGACAAAGAGCGTCTAGACTACATTCAGTTCTGTTGACAAAGCAAGCTGCTTTGTCGACAAAACCCTGTAGTCTAGACACAACCCTACATGCAATAACACCTTCTGTCAACAGAACTCTGTCGACAGAAGGCGTTATGCCTCGTAAAATGAGGTTTACCAGCGTCGACAAAACTGCTGAGTTCTGTCGACGTTATGTCAACAGAACTCAGTGGTAGTGTAGACGCAGGTATGGTTTTGTCGACAAAACTTTGTAGTCTAGACACACCCCAGGGGACCCTATATTTATCTCTTTCCATTCTGAAAACTGACCTTTTATTCCTCCCCTTTGTTTGCTGTCTTTTACCAAGTATCAGAAGGGGTAGCCGTGTTAGTCTGGATCTGCAAAAACAACAAGAAGTCCTGTAGCACCTTATAGACTAACAGATTTGTTGGAGCAAAAGCTTTCGTGGGCAAAGACCCACTTCGTCAGTGGAAATTCCAGAGGCAGGTATAAGTATACAGGCATAAGAAAAGAGTTCCAATCAAGAGTAATGTTAGAGATAAGGAGGTCAATTCAGTCAGGGAGGATGAGGCCCAATTCTGGCAGCTCATGCTAATGAGTGACTCAGAGGCGTAAGGATCTTGCGCAAAACGGTTTTTTTTTTACGCAAAACAGAAGTGGCTAAAGTGCTTCTTTTTGTACAAAAACCACTTGCACAAAAAGAAACAGCAGAAAATATGCTAATGCTATTGCAACTTATGCTAATGAGTCCCTCATTAGCATATTTTCTGCCGCAAAAACTCAGTGTAGACAATGCCTTAGTGTAATTTATTTACATGTCACACTCCAGTCCTTGAATGGAGTGGTCACAAACAGCATGCAGGCAGTCCCCTCTGAGAAATCTCAGCGTGAACACCACTTTGTAGTTCTTAGGAAGCCACTCTGCATCCAAAATTGACTTTATTGAGATTAGGGCACAGAACAAATTCTCTTGTTATTTGTTGCAGCTCCCCCCAAAGAATATCCATGATAACTAGAGCCCTGTGTGGATGCAAAATTTGTATCCACATCTGCAAAAACGATCTGTGGATATCCAAAGCAGCAGATGCGGACACCTTTGGATATACAGTGGATATCAGCAAACGGATGTGGAGATCTGCAGATCGCTGCAGTTTTGCAGGGTGCTAATCATAACACTAGCAACAATACAGCATTTCTTCAAAGACTGAACACGGCTCACACTCTTGGGTATGTCTAGACTGCATAGCTATTTCTAGCTACCGGAGATGTCCCGAAATAGCTATCCCGCACCCAAGGAATGCAACCACTATTTTGAAATAATTTTTGAAATAACGGATGCGCTATTTCGGCATCCCTGTAAACCTCATTCCATAAGGAATAAGGGATGTCTCAAAATAGTGCTTTATGTCGAAATCTGGCACTGTGTAGATGCGCCAAATTTGAAAATACCCTACTTTGAAATAAAACTGAAATAAGATTTGCAATTTGCGGGGGTCAAATAGGGTCTCTTATTTCGATTTGCAGTGTAGATGTACCCAAAGTGTTTTTTGCCAGATTATGTATACCAGTGCCACCTAGTGACTCCTGAAATAACATTAGGCAGTTATGTACAAATAGCTCCAGAGCCAGCGAAATACACCTGGCCTTCTGGGCTCCGGAAGGCTGCCGCTTCCTGCTCCATGACACATCAGCCTATTCAGAGAATAGGCCAGCTGACTCCAGTGCAAATTGCAAAGCTGCAAATCATCTCCTCACTCAGGCTGCAGGTGGAATGATCTACAGGCTTGGAGCCATGTCGGAGACCTGGTATGAGACAGATGTTCCAAATTTCTTCTAACCAAATTAAAAGCCCCCGCAGAAGTGGGAGGGCGTACCTGGCAGGCTCTCGCTCTAGGAAATGAGATGGCTGAGACCGCAATCCAGAAAAGCACTTAAATGCATGTTTAAATGTAAGCGTGCATGTTGATCAATTGACTGCAGGGAAACTCTTCGGATGTTCAAAGTTATGCTCACGATTAAATGCTTTGTTGGATCAGAACCTCAGATTCCACCACTTATTGTCCGGTCTGTCCCTGGGGCCTTTCAGCGCAATATTGATTTTGCTTTGGAACTTGCAATCCAATGTTGTGTTTTAATTTAGAACAGAACAGTAATTAGAGCTGCAAAATATCTTCTCCATTTCCTGTTTCACAGAAGGCATCCCCTTGCTCTTTCTCCCTCCCGGGTCTTCCTAACAGGTAAAGGAGCATATCAGTCCGATGAGTCAGCCTCATGAGGTCTCCGAATGCCATACTGAAAAGAAAAAAAAGCACAATCATCTGCCAGCACTTCCACAGCTGTGGCGGCAGCCAGTGAAGAAAGACTACTGACACTGCTGCTTCTTTATGGCTGAGGATGTGATGCACTGAGCAGTAGCCATGTTCCAGGGGTAGCAATTCAGCTGACGTGACAGTGATGAAATGTACAGAAAAATTCATCACTGCATTACAGCCAATGTTCCCTGACAGCTGAACGCTTGGGCGGCCACCCACCAAAGATGCAAAAGCCACCCAGCGGATTGGCAAAGTTCCCACAGCTGTCTCCAGGCGGCAGCATGTGTTTCTTTTGGTGGTGCACAGCCACACGTTCAGCGCACATACATTTTATTCCACACATGGATGAAAAAAAGAAGAGGGAACATTGACTGGGATGATGGGTGACCCCTCTGATTTCAGTGTCTCTATATCAGGGATGGCCAAACAGGGCTCAGGGCTTCAGCCCCACTCCCACTGAAGCCCTGAACCCCAGCAGGGCCCCAAAAGCCCCCTCTTTGCTGGGTAGAAACTCCTAGTCCTGCCACCCTACTGCAGTGCCACCCGTGAAGAACGGGGAGAAGTTAGGGGAGGAGCTTCTGCTTGACCACCCCAGCTCTATGCCGTCATACGACCGGAATAACACAGCGGTGAGGTAGATCTACAAAGTTTTCTCAAGAACATGCCTGTCCTGGCACTGCAGACTGTGTTGCACCCCAGAAGCGGATGGTAACAGATCCAGCTACTTTGGTGGGGGAGCAAAGAGTGCACAGGGCTCCGTGCTCTACTCCTGCCCCAAGCATTAGCACTCCCATTGGCTGGGAACCTGCCCAGGAGATGCTCGAGGTCAGCCCCTCCTGCCCCAGTCCCGATTCCCCCAAATCTCAAGCCCTCTCCTACATGCCAAAGCTCCATGCTCAGTGCCACCCCGTAGCTCACGCTCTAGTCAAGTTACGTTGGGTCGCAGCATGGACAATTTTCTTAAACTGGGTCACGAGAAAAAAAAAAAAGCTTGAAAACCCCTCATCTAGGGTGCGCCTGGGACGTCCACGTCTTTGCAAAGTCATCAGTTCACCAAGAACTGCCCTGTGCCAACCCTCATGTGTCAAGATGTAAATTGATTTCCTGAGAGGGCTAGGAAGGAACACCCTCCTACCAGGAATTCCCAGTGGCTACTGGACTCTATTGGCTTTCTCTAATGGGCTCTACTGCAGGCCAGATGCGGTGGTAAACAGCAACAGCTATACAAGGTGGGATATACCGGGGCATATAAAGACCCCCAACTCCTGCTGATTAGAGATGGTCAAAAATTTCTAGTGAAACTTTTTCCTCTAGAAAGTTCATTTTTATTTAAGAGAAAACCCAGTCGTGGGAAGCGACTGCTTTCCTTGAAAACATAAAAAACAAGAATTTAGCCAAAAAGTGAGGTGGTTTGGTTTTCAGTTTTTCATTTCAGTCCATTTTCATCTACATTTTCTGCAGGGGATATAACCCTTTTCCCTGCCAGCTCTGGTAAGGCCTTGCAATGACACACCAGCACTTTGCTGATGTGAGCTTATTTGGAAAATTTCAGCCCTAACGCATACATGACAAATGCTTGTGCGATTTCATTGCCACACCATGGATTTGTGTGGATTAGGAAAGAGGCTGACTAGGTTAGGACTAGCTATGTCACCTCATCACAACAAGACCATCTTCTTAGGATTAAGGATCTTAAATATCGGTTAATTGAATAATAGATTAACCTCATGAAATTTTATCTGTTACAGGCAGTCCCAGGGTTACGTACAAGATAGGGACTGTAGGTTTGTTCTTAAGTTGATTCTGACCAGCAGTGGCTGAATCAGGACGCCTGGGGCAGAGCAGCTGGGGTGCTGCCGGGTTGGTCCAGTAGCGCCCAGAGCGGCGCTATGGGACCAACCGGCAGCGCCCCAGCTGCTGTACCACAGGCGTCCGGAGCAAAGCCACGGAGCACGGGGTCCGCTGCCCGCATGTTCCGCCGCTTTGCTCCCCATCCCCCTGGTCTGCAGACCAGGGGGACAGGGAGCAAAGCAGAGCAAAGCCCCGGAGCCCGAGGGCAGCGCCGCTTTGCTTCCTCTCCCTGGTCTGCTGGAGACCAGGGAGAGGGCCCCGTTTGTAACTGCGGATCCAACGTAATCGGATCTGCGTAACTCGGGGACTGCCTGTACTTGACTATTCTATAGTCCCCAGGAGCGGGGCCTGCAGCTAGTGTGCTCCGGCCCCACTCCCGAAGAGCCCCCGTCACTCCATGCTCCTGCCTCTGTGTCAGTTTAAAAAATAGTTCCTCTCGTGAACCAGCTGCCTGTCACCCCATGCTGCTGCCTCTGATACAGAGGCAGTGGTGCAGGGTGGGGCGGCTGAGCTCCTGGACCTGGCATGAGCCGGAACTGAGCCAGGCTGCCTGTCTTCCTGGCTCCTAATACGCTTTAACTGCACAGCTGGAGTAGGTCCAGGATCCAGTTCAAGCCAGGACTGAGCTGGGCTGCTGGCAAGCCTGCTAAAAAATTTACTGGCAAGGGGAGAGAGAATGTGTGTAGTCTATAGCATTAACCTATAAGCATTTGTTTATCGGTTAATCAACTACACTATTACATCCTCACTTAGTATAGACGCAGGTTAACACTATTTCCCTCACTTTAACTGGTCATGTTTAATCCTGGGGAAAACAAGACTGTGGTTAGGTCACAGTTAACCAACCAAACCTTATCGTCACTGTTTTTTGTAATGTTTAGGAATCCTGTGAGACATGATTCTCCATTGTCTTGTATCTTATGTAGCCATTTATATATGTGCAAAGCGGATACGCAGCGTTACCATACTTTATAATCACTTTGCACAGGAGCAAATGACTACCATTAGTATCAGACAGCAGAGAAAACAAGGACAAAGAGACTTATGAGACAGCTGTCAATCACTCCCATGGTATAATTAGAACTGGTGAATACCTGATTTTTGCTGTGGGGGCTCAAAGAAAAAAATCCTCTAAAAATGTTGGTTAGTTTCAAACAGATACTGAATGGGGGGGAGGGGGAACCAAAACAAAAATAAAATGTAATGTTAGCCCAAGCACAAAGACATTAAACAAATTCTGGCTTTTGTTTTGATTTCTGCCAATTTTTGGATCCAAGATCAAGATTTCTTGGGAGATTGTTGCATTGAAGGGTGGGGACTCATCTATTAAAAATAAGCTAAACCTTTCAACACATTATCATTTAGAAACAAAAAGCTGAAAAATTTGACTTTGAAACGAGTTTGATAGTTTTAAAGAAAGTCCTTTTCTTCCCACCAAAACTATTCACGGAATTTGACTTCAATTCCCAGTACTTTTAGTGCCCTGAAGTCCCCTCCTCCCAACTCTATTAATAATTCACCCTAAAGGGGCATAGTTTACCCATAATCTGTTCTCTTTCCAGATCCCACTTGTTTGCTTTTAAAGGGAACATTCCCATGGTGTGTTAAAGCATGCCCTTATTCAGAAAAAACCCCCACACCTTATTGGGAGAAAAATGCCATCAGCATTTGACAACACAGAAAAGGATAGTTTGTGCTGTTTTTGTACCTGAAGATTTTTCAGTACCACAGGGGCAGAATGTGGGTCTGAGACAGAGCAGGTCAACATTTTGAGTTCAACTTTCCCCCCAAATTGCCTTATTAAAAAAAAAAAATAGAGTAAACAAACTCCCCCCCCCCCCCACACACATTTTAAGTTCTCATTTTTTTGTATTTTGCCTCTTCATTTGCTCCTCATTTTCAATGCAAAGTGAGAAGGGGATCAAAAAGAACAGAGATGACATAAAGCTACAAATTAAAACAAAAGAAACATTTGAAAAAACCCCAAATATTTTCAGTAACATTTCAATGTTTTTAAACTGAAACATTCTTTTGAAATCTGCCCAATATGAATTATTTCAAACATTTCTGGGGGGAAATGATGTCATTTTCCAACCAGCTCAAATAAAGCAGGAGACTGTACACACAAACCTTGCTCCTCAGCTGAAAAGCTGCACAAAGTTTCTGTGGGAAACATAATTGTTTGTTCTGATGATCTTCAGCTTCAACTCACTCAAAGCACATTTCTATGTGGATTTCACAGTCTGATTTTTTTTTTGCCTTATGCCACATGGAGGTTCAGGTGACGTATCAGATTTATCTGGACATCTCTCACTTAATCATTTCCCTGTCATTGCGGGGCCTCAAAGCACTCAGTCCCTCCTGTTCTTTGCCTGTGACAGGATAGGAGGCTGTAATACGGAGGTCTAATTTCGGTGGTTGATTTAATGTGTGAGTGTGCGGTGGTATTGGAGGCTTGTGATTCACAGGAGATCAGACAAGATGGACTCTTTTGACCTTATACTCTCAATGTACGCAGAGATATTTCCTCCAGATGTACTTCTTTTCCCATTGTGAGGGCTGATTAAAAGCAGTCTCTCAATCATACTGCAGTGCAGTTTACAGAGTTATGGTAAGACGTTGCCAGGTGGCCAGTCTGATAACAAAAGAGGGGCCTTTAATTTTTTTCATCTGAGTCATCTCAAATGTCACTGTCATTTTCATATCAAAGGAATGCCAAGAGGGGATATTTCAAAGTTTTCCCTGACCACTGGTTGCCTGATGATTCTACGTCAGGGTTTTCACAATTGACTTTAAAATAAAGTTTTTATGTTTAGAACGCAAGCATGACCAATTTTTTTTTTTGAAAGCCACAGAAA
Source organism: Pelodiscus sinensis (assembly GCF_052426305.1). Taxonomy (NCBI): domain Eukaryota; kingdom Metazoa; phylum Chordata; order Testudines; family Trionychidae; genus Pelodiscus; species Pelodiscus sinensis. Next base: position 195,607,139 of record NC_143054.1, read on the forward strand.
TTCCCACTTACTACACTGTACCTAGAAAGATGAAAAAAGAAATCCTAAGCCTTCTTTTAAACTGAAACGTGGGCCAGTTTAGGAACAGTAAGGAAGCCCATCCAAGTCAAACTCTCACCTGACTTGGAACACTTTTAGAACTACAATGAAAAAAATTGTAAGTCACAAGAAGGAAATAGCACAGGAATACAGCGTGGTTTCTTGATACAGGTCTTAGGGGCAGATCCATACCTGGTGTAAAGCAGCATTCCTCCTTTGACTTGAGTGGAGCGTCTCCACTTTACACCAGCTATATGCCTACATGTGTATGTAGGCTTGCAGATATCGCTGTTGCCAGCTTTTGGAATTATATTATGAATCTTGTGACACTTGGTGATATTCTTAAAGCCACAGCTCCTGGAATCATAATATTACTGGGGAAAAAACCTCATCTTTATTTAAACTAAACAACAACCAACAACAAAAATCTGAGTTTTGTGGTTAAGCAGCAAAACCGGAAAATATGAACCCCACAGCTTCAAAAGCCCACAGACAAAACTCACAGTTAGTGTGACTTCAAAATCATGAGATTTAAAACTAATCATGATTTTGAATGCTTAGGGTAGATAAAACTATGTATACATATTAATGCAGCTAAACAATGTTATACTAATAAGTACCAGATACCCCACTACTCCTAAAGATTAACATTTGTATTTTCTGATTGTTCATGCCTCTGTAATTCTTACAGATATTTCTGGGATGAAATTTTGAGGAAGGGGGAATGTGCTCATCACAAAGGATCAATCTCTACACACATTTTTGTGTTTTACTTTATTTGAATACAGTCTGTTCATAGAGAGATGCTTTTCCACAACCCACAAGTTCATAACACCCCTACTCTGGTTAACCCACCAGTATTGCAGAACAGGCAGTCCCCGGGTTACATGGATCTGACTTACCCCGTTTGTAAGTAGGGATCCGATGTGAGGCAACCCCGCACTAGCTGCTTCCCCCCAGCAGACCAGGGAGACGCGAAGCTAGCGCCCCCGCCAGCAGACCAGGGAGACGCGGAGCGGCTTTTCTCAGCAGACACCTCAGCTTGAGAATAAAGGACCGAGGGAAGTGAGGTGTGGGAGAATAACTGAGCTCTGGAGAAATGTTTGGCTAGAGTTTCCCCTACAATATGTACCAGTTCCGACTTACATACAAATTCAACTTAAGAACAAACCTACAGTCCCTATCTTGTACGTAACCCAGGGACTGCCTGTATTGCAAACCAAGACTCCCATCACTAGGTCCACGGGTTGGAGGCTGAAGCAGATATTCTGTATAAAAATGAGTCCATTATGCCTCTTATCACAGAGTTAAGCAAATGAGGCCAGGACTTACGAAGGTCCTGTGTGGTGACACTAGGGACATCACAGAGTCAGTAACTCACAAAAACGTACTTCCTTCATCAAGTGCCAATAGGGTACTCGGGTTGGCATAAAACAAGATATGGTTTAGGGGCCTGGTTTAAGGAGTTTGCAAGCCACAGTAGATTCCTGTATCAGAGAAGGCTGGCATAAGCTCCTAGCAGCTCACACAGAGAGGATTGATAAGGCTGTTCCCACTGATAAGGATTTTCTGGATTCAAGTGCCTCAGCTGGATTATGCAAATGGAAAAATGGCATCTGCCCAGCTACCTCCAAACAACCATCTGCAGATGGATCACATGGCCAATGGGCCAGATTCGACCCACAAGATGATGCTGTCTGCTCCTGAATGTGCACAGACTTTTTCCACAAATGCCTTACTCAGAGGCTGCCATGTTGATCTGCTCAGTATGGGAGACATCACGCGGTGCAGAGACCGTCATTTTGGAAAATTGGAGGAAAGAGCAAGTCTCAAAATGGCATCATGCAGGCAAAAAGTAAGGGAACTCCTGTTCTAGTGGGAGAATCCAGATCTATTAGCCTATCATGTGGACAAAGGGACCTGGAATTTTTCTTCCCCAAATCCCAAACAGCACATTTATTTTGACGAGAAATGCAGCAGTTGCACATCTGGACTGACTTGTTTTTAAAATAAAACCATAATGGGAATTATTTTAAACTAGTGCACTCAGAATGAGACTATCAAATGTGTCTCAAGTGACTTAGGAGCATGAGTGCCATTGAAAACCAGAAGGATGTGAGCTCCTAAATTGTTTAGATGCTTTTGAAAACGTCACCTTATGTGCATTTTGCATGCACCTGCACCTGCCACAGATATATTAAGGTTGCGATTTTGGAAGGAGACCAAGTCATCTGGGTTCTGTCTTCCATGGATTTGGGTGCATAATTCACTTAGGTCCCTTTGAAAGTGCCAGCCTAAACTGTTATGGCACTGTTATGTTAAATCAAACCATTAATCTGCAAAAAGTTTATACAATGGCCCATATTTTTTATTTTGGAGTCTTTGTGCTTCATTGGGACAAATAGGCCATGATCTCAAAGCGTCTCCTATGTTGATGGAGCAAGAGTGGAGCAAAGAAGCATTCTAATGAAATCTCTGCTCATTTTTTACTTTCTTCCCGAGGAGCTAGTCAAATGGGACCACTCAAGGTTCAGCAGCGTGGCCATGCTGAGGATAATCAAATCAACCTGGAGCAGAAGCATGTTTGAGAATCGAGGGTGTTTCCTTCTGACCCAAATGCAGCCATCCCTGTTCGAGGATTTTCAGGTTTGATCCAAGGCTCACTGACCTCAGTGAAAAGACGACTTTGTCAGACAAGTGTTGTGTGTAATGAGTAATGTGTAAAAGCCAAAGCTCTGTAACTGGCCTGCCAGGTTTCTATTCCAGAACGGGCAAATGGAAGAAACCTGGCCCATGTTTCTCTGAGGATGTTCTAAGTATTTAGAACCAATTTGCCGATGCCACGTTCTAAACATCAGGCTCAGCCCTGCACAGTTAACTCACTTACCCCTCATGTCGTTATCTACCCTGTGCCAAGAGGGCACAACATGCTGCCAAATCATCAAACTCTGATCACGGATGCCAGTGCTTATGTTTTACCCCTAGGGTTGCCAGATGGTTTCAACAAAAATACCAGGCACACTTGACATTACATCACAATCTACATTCCATCTTATTTAGAAAATACCGGACATTCCTATTGTCTCAATTTGTTTCCCGAACAGAAAGCTCAAATACTGGACTGTCCGGTTCAAAACCGGACACCCAACAACCCTATTTACCCCTGCTTTGTAAAGCACTCCCTAAGGGGCCTGGAAATGGAGAATTAGGCCCATGGAGTGGTGCTGAATCAAATGCTAAGTATCTTCTGTAGCACATGCAGTTCCCACTCTCTGCTTCCCAGAGGAGCTCAGCACCTTGCAGGATAAAACTTAGTCCACAAGAGGCCCTCGAAGTCCCAAGACCACTCCTAGTCCCATGGCTACAAAGGAATCTGCCTTCAGTTCCCTAGAGTAAGGTGGGACAGGGGTACTGCTGGGATTCCTGTGGGGAGTGGCTCCTACTGAAATACATCTGCAGCTATGAGAAAAAGCAGCTAGTCAGAACCAGGATAGACAGGATAAGGAATGAACTCGGATGTCTTCTGACGCTGTTTTGCAAGACAGAGGAAAAAGGCAAGATGTCAGATAACTGAGGAAATGAACGCCCCACCCAGCAAAAACAGACAGATTCTCATTGACATTGAGACTAATGTAATTTAGATCCAGATCTCATGTGCTGTGCCATCTCAGGGCGATGCCATGGTGCCAGGGCCAGCTTTAGGAAGTGCGGGGCCCAATTCGAACAATTTCGACAGGGCCCCGCAGCAATTTTGGTTGAGCAAAATTCCCCCTCTAGGCACGGGGCCCGATTAGGGGAATCGGGCGAATTGGCCTAAGGCCAGCCCACGATGGGGCGTTCTGCTCACCGTTGGGTGGTACCGCCTCCTTACGGGGCTGGGCATTAGCTCCGCCAGGCCACTGTCCTTTCCAGCAGTCGCAACTATGATTTAGTTGGGATTGGTCCTGCCTAGAGCAGGGGGCTGGACTTGATGACCTTCTGAGGTCTCTTCCAGCTCTATGGTTCTATGATTCTATGACTATCACTCTGTTTCTTCCTCTTTCAGTCTGCTCATCATGAATCCGCTCTCTGGCCAGATCACTGTCTGGTTCCCCCTAAGGGGGTGTCCCAAAGTCCTTCTTCACTCATGGTCTCAGGCAGTCTTCTCCAGCACTGCCCTGATGGTGTCGGTGTCACTGTCCCAGGAGTTGCTAGGGGAACCTAGGCCCGTCCTCTACTTTGGGTTCCAGTTCAGGGACCCTCTAGTCAGGAACCAAGGTCTGTTCCTTCCTGAATCTTGTGGCCTTTCCCTGAGCTTCTTCTGTACATTCTGGTTCACCCCATGCCTTTGGGTTTTCCAGCAGAAACGCCCTCCTCCTGGGGATTAGCCACTGGGTACCTGCCTCTGCAGCCCCAACCCCAACCCCACCTCCCTTTTCCCAAGGAAGGACTATTGTTGCCAGTTTCCTAAGTTTATTAACCCAGCTCCACCCTTCCCACAGATGGGATCTCTCAGCCCATTAGGTCTTCCTGGCTTTCCTCCAGGTATTGCCTACAGCAGCAGTTCTCCCTCCCCCCCTCGCACCTCCACGAGACATCTACAAGCATGTCTGATGCGATCTACCAAAATAAATTCAGCCCACGGTAGCCTGGCCTCAGCAACAAGTTCCACACCGAGTAAAACAAAAAAATAATACTCTGTTTATTTTTGCACTCATGTTATCCTTTTCTTTTTCATATTATAGCTGTGTGTGCTTGGGTTTAACTGGATAACTATGCAGAAACATAGTTGTTGTGGCGCAAGAAGACCGTGGCGTTTTCAGAGTATGCTGGGGTGGAGGGAGCTAGAAAGAAAAAGGTTAAGAACCCTGGCCTATAGGTTAATTGGCCTAATTCAGCCCTTTAGATCTTGTGTGGGTGCCCTATCGCAAATGGTCTTTGTCACAGCAATAAGCCCAGCTGCTAAAGTTCTATTATCTATGTGCTGGTAACAAAACACATTCATCATTCCAAGAGTTTCCTACTGGGAAATGAAACTTGGAATCCCAGCTAGCTTGTTTTAGAAATTAACACACACTAGACCTCTTTGAACTTGGCTCTTTTAAGTCACAGTCCAATTGGCTGACTGCTATTTAACTGTAGGTCTGATACTCATTTACACTTTTTTTTTTTAAAACACACTTCTCCAGCAGTGTAAAGGCATTTTGAAGGAGGCATAAATATAATTGGCTTGTAGGGATGTAAAATCCTGTTTAATTGGTTAACTGGTTAAACATTAGGTTTAACAACCACTTAAATGGAATCCTGTGGGAGGGGGAGGCTATTTCTACCCAGCTAGAGGGATAGCTCAGTGGTTTGAGCATTAGTCTGCTATGTCCAGCGTTGTGAGTTCAATCCTTGTGTAGGCCATTTAGGGATTTGGGGCAAAAGTTTGTCAGGGATGGTACTTGGTCCCGGTATGAAGGCAGGGGACTGGATTTGATGACTTTTCAAGGTCCCTTCTAGTTCTAGAAAATAGGCAATCTCCATTAATTTATTTATCTTAATTGGAGTGCCCCTCTACCCAAAGTGTGGTGGGTCAGGCTGGAGTGCCCCCAGCCTGTGGCACAGTGGGCCTGGCGGGGCTTCTCTAATCTGGCCAGGCCACTGGTTAACCAGTAAACTGCTGATGCCTAGAGGTTAACTGGTGACATCCCTATTGATCTGTTGATTCGATTTGCTGTGAGCAGGTTTAATGGGCACCCTATTAAAATAACCCACAACGATGAGTTTTTACCTACCTAAGGGGCTCCTAACATTTCTAACATGGCTTGTGGAAGAATTCTAAATAAATAAATGAATAAAATCCCCCTTGTTCATGACAAAAATATGCAGGTGATGTAATACTGAGAGAAATTTTTACTTCTCAGTACACAGGAACATCAATAATATTTGTATGCATTCGTTTTTATTAAAATTAGTAAGCAAAAATGCTGCACATGTCCCCCACAAATGGAGGCCAGGATGTGCCCCGTGTGCTCATCATACTCTTTTGGGTGCATGTCCCAGAAAATAAGATGCCAAAACACATTCTCGTTCTCTGTGGAAATGCAGAACAGAGAGGAGGCACTGCTGTGATAGCTGGGGCCTTGTATCTTCCTCCTTTTGTTGCCGCAGGGAGCGCTGCACTAATGCCCATATTTAGTACAGGTTGTTCCTCTGAACTGGATCCATGCCTTATCACAGGTTACAACACAGGTGACAGACAAAATGGAAGCACACCAAGCCAGACGTAGTTTAGCCGAATGAGTTCTCGGGCCCACACCACTTCCTACTATACAGTCTGGAAGAACAGACAAATTCTTCCATGGTGCACAGCAAAAAAATTCAAAGAGCAACTCAGCTGACTGCAGTTCTGAGAACCGTGAGATGGACCCTCCCCCCAAAACCTTAGCACCACACACACAAGTAAGGCTGGGCAAACAGCCATTTTGAGTTGGCTGGCAAGTCCGGGGCGGAGTAGGGGAGCCTGGACTACCCTGCCTTGATAATAAAAGGTGATTTCTGCCTTGTCCACAGTCCAGATCTCTAAAAAGCAAAACCCGGGCCTGTCTCAGGTCAGGTGCACCTAAACACGTAGGCAAGGTTTGGGAGGCAGGAATGTTTTGAATAATTATGCAGATTAAGCATGGTACACGAGACCACATCAAGAACACACGACAAGCACCCTTGTACTGGTGCTTCTGTTTGTGATGAGCAAAAATTACAGAATACAGCCATACAACTGTCAACCATGCACATAGCAGCAACATCCTAAGTAGGATGTACTCCAAATAGGGGCATTTTATGCATCCGACACAATACGTAATCAATTGGTAAATATTATTAGAATGACCAAGTCTCGCTTTGGTATTGTAGTCCTCTTTCTAAAGGTGCCTCTGCTTATTCTCTGGGAAGATCCTGTGTGCTGCAGTCTAGCCCCAGAGACTACAATTACGATGAGCCCTGGAAGAAACCAGGAAGGAAGTGACTTTTTTGGGGGAAATCTGAGTCTCTCCACATGTGTGGAGGAAGACTCAGCAGTCTGTGGACTCTTCCCTCTGTTTCTGGAGCAGAAAGGGAGCCAGGCTGCTGTGGAGGAGTTTGATCCAGTTCAGGAGCTGTTATGTTGCAGTTACAGACTGGGACAGGGGCCTTTGGAACTGGGATCTAGCAGGCTGCTTCTGGTTGCCCTAGAGAGGAGGCCCTTTGGCTGTACTGGTGGCTAGAAGCTACTCTGCATCCAGCACACAGAAGGAGACTGAGAGTAACTGGGCATCTTTGGGAAAACGCTGCCTGGGACAGACCTGAGAGATACAGACTAACTCCTGCGTTTAAAGAGCGGCAGAGAGGCCAACCCAGTGAACCAGAGCTGCTGCATAGCTTGGACCCACATACACACGACCTACAGAGAATCTCTATTACAGCTGCAGTTCTTCAAGCGCGCCCATGCAAGCAAGAGTCTGGGACTCTGAGTCCAGGGGTGTGCACACTGGGGTGGAATAAATATTGGTAGTACAAATGGCAGCTAGATAAGTTCCTTTTATTTCTGCATACTTTGTTAATTGATGTTATTCACTGTTAATTTGTTAAATCCTGTTTCTTTAAGTTAAGTAAAGGTTGTTCATTCTAATGCAATCTATTAGATGGATATTATTTATGATTTGTAATTGTTGTTCTGGAGTTAGATCCAGTTTATTGCTGGAATAAGTTTATTCCTGGAGGTTCCCAAGGCACACCAGTAAGTGTGTACAGGGCCAGCCAGGTGGCGGCACTGCCATTATATGTTCTTTATGAGCAAGGGACAGCAGCAAGGGAGTGGATAGGGTTTCCCCAACTAAACATCACCACCACTGGGCTATTCAGGATCTCCTTTTATGTTAAAACCATCAGGCGCCCAGGCACACCTGTGAGTGTGACCGGCTCCCAAGTAACCCGGGGAAGAAAAAGAGGGTTACACTATAAAATGGGCTTAGTAAGAACAATTGATGGGAGGGCATGGGCAGGACTGACAGGTCCCGCTCGACATAACTAGAAGTAAATTGTCCCGTCATACCAGTGCATGGTGTTCCAAAGCGTGGGAAGAAAAGTAACCACGACCTCTTGCCTGATACTGTAGGTAGCAGACAGGTGAAGTGTAAGGGAACTAGGCTTTATTAGTGTATTATAGTAGCTCTTCCATTAATTGCTTTCGCATTGCTTTGAGCTGTATTAAGTGCTTTAGAATGTATAGTCATTGTTTTTAAGGCTTGTAAAACTTAAACAATTGTATTAACTGCTTAAACCTTGCAATAAATAAGAAAGTGGTTAAGTATCCCTGGAGCGTCCTGGTTTCCCTTGTATCTAACATAAATTGAACCGCACGACAGGGCGGGTGGGGAAAAAAAGAGGGGATACAAGAAAAAAGTGTGTTCTTGGTTTAAACTGAAAGGAATTTTTGAAAATTTTGATGACTCAAAAAAAGATCATTTTGGCATCAAATGAAAATGTTTTGTTTTGAGGGATTTTTTTTAAACGTTGCACATTTAAAAAATAAAATTAAAAGGGAAATTTCAAAACCAAGTCATTTCCAATTGAAAAAAAATCAAAGAAAAGCTTCATTTGGAAAATATCAGAACAAAACATTTTAGATTTTCTGGGATTGTTTTAGGTTTTCCTGACCAACAATTCAGCGAGGTCAACATACGTTGGGGAAGTATGTCCATGTTTCAGTCAAAAAATATCACCCAGCTCTATCCAGCAGGTTGAGTGTCATTTTTCAGAGTCGCTGCTCTCCCTTGAGCTGACAGGAGAGAAATAACTCCAGTTACATGCACTCCAGTTAATTCTACAGGGAAAAACATAACCTCAGTGGTAGTTTTTCACTGTCACCCACTTTACTCCATGCAGAGGTCTCATGTCACATGCGAGGCTTAGCATCATAGAAGAGCAGTGGACATGAGCAAGGGATCTCTTTAGCAAGGCAGTGAGCCATCCTAGCTAGACACAAAGATTGAATACAGAACTGGGAGGCAACAGCAAATGAAAACATTTTTAATCCTCTTGACGTGAAAGCAGATGTTTGTGCGCGGGGGTGGATTCCTCACCAGGATGAGAGAAACTCTGACATCACCAAGCAAATTTTGTATTGTAATCATCATATTTATATTAATTCTTCTATTCGGGGGGGGGGGGGGGGATGCAATATATATCAGCTGACAGCGCTGCTCTTTCATGGCGGTTTTGAGCGTATGCAAAAGCTGCCTAGAAAAATGAAGGGCTGACATCTTGCTCAGCTAACAAGCAGTTCTGGAATTTCATTTGCTTTTTGTGGGGAAAATAGACAGTTCATCAGGAGCTCAAACCAAAAGATTCCTACTGTTGACTTCAGTGGGCTTGGATCAGATCTTAGAGAAATACATTTGAGATCCCAGCAGGGAATACTAGATGTTTCGCACTTGAGATAATTATCTGAAATTGGTGACTGCATCCAACGATAAACATGAATCAACCAGTCCCATAGCATGAGAGGATCAACAAGAGGGACAGCAAAAGATGGGGAAAATACAGCAGAAAGAAAAAAAGCTGCAGTAGGAAATGCCATGTATGTTAACACAGCTCTCTGGTTTTCAATGATGCTATTCCAAAGGAAATCTCCCCTCCCCCATTTCATAAGTATGCTATGCCTCTTGTTTCTCATACCGCCATCCTATCACATTTCAGAAAAATAATTAGCAGAGAGGTGTCGTCTCATGGTGCCCCCTCACAGCCTAGGAATGGCTCTGCAGGCACCTGCTTCAGTTTCTTTTTGACTTCCCAGAAATAACCACTCACAGCAGCAAGTTTTTAGAGCAGGATTCCCCCTCTCCTGGGATCCCAATAATTCAGCATAGTTTTGCTCCCAAGCCAAGCCCCCTTTTCATCAGAGTTCCTACTGCTTGCCTTCTAAGACTGGCCAGTGCAAGTTCTGGTCTCCCAGCTCATCAACTCACCCTTTAGATGAGAATCTCGCAGCCCTCTTCCTAAGCCCTCAACAGTGTTTTCTTGGCTTGGCCTTGAAACCTCTTTTTGAGAGCCCCACCCACTCATTGCACTTATCCTTTAATCTTCCCATCTGGGTCCAATAACCATTGAGTGGTCCCTGTAAGCTGTGTGCTTGTGCAGCCACTCAGGAGAGAGTCAAATGCTGCCCAGCTGATTAGCAAAGTGCCACAATTAGGGGTTTTTTCCCCTACTTGTGGTGCACACTTGCACATGCCTCGGTGCACCTAAAAACTGTATTCCACACATAGATGGAAAAATTAGAAGGAACATTGCTAATAACCCCAAACCTCTAGCTGGGAGGGTGGAAAGGGAGGCTCACCCCGCCCATTCTCCAGGCTCCTGGCCTTTAAAGAATAATAGTCTGAGTTTTTCCCATATTTTCCCCCCTTCTAGACATTAACTGTCCCCCCCCTCCAGGACTAACTTCCTTCCTTAGTGACTGCTTCATTCACTTCCCTGGACACACTGTAGGGCTATGTCTACACTGGCGGGTTGTTGCGCCAGAAGTATGCAAATGAGGCTAAGCATGGAATATCACTGAGCCTCATTTGCATATCTAATGAGCCGCCATTTTTTTGGAAGAGGCTCTTGCCCTAGAAGGAGCTGTCTACACTGCCCCTTCTTGCGCAAGAAAAACCCTCTTGCACAATGCCGTTACACTGATTATTTTCAGGAATAACGGCATTGCGCAAGAGGGGTAGTGTAGACAGCTCCTTCTAGCGCAAGAGCCTCTTCCGCAAAAATGGCAGTTCATTAGGTATGCAAATGGGGCTCGGCAATATTCCACGCTTAACCTCATTTGTATACTTCTGGCGCAACAACCCGCCAGGGTAGACATAGCCTAGGGGACTTGCCTTGCAAATGACCTCTAGCCATAAAAGGCAAGTACCCTATTATGGGTATGTGCTTCAGATGTAACAATGATGACTGATGTATAACTGTACCTACCACGGGACACAGGTGTTTGAATTTGCCTGCTCTAGGGCTGTGTGGAGGCAGGAAAAGGGAATAAGGGAATTTGTGTGCAGCCATCTTGGTCTTGTTAACAAGAGAGCAAGAGTCAGGCTAAGTCTGTGGCCTGACAACGCCAGATCTATGATTAGACGCTGTCTTTGCCTCTCGCCTCCATAAGGAGATAAGGATAGAACGCTGACTCTGGCAGGGACCTTGGGATAAGGAGCATCTGGGTGGAACTAAAATAACTGTTAGCCAATGGTGTTTGTAATGAGAAGGAGACTAATTGTTATTGTTATTATATTTAATGGACAGTATAGAAACTGCATCATAATTGCTTGTATTCGAAGATCTGCCTTGGGGGGGCTTCCCCCGCCCCCGTCCGAACCAGTTTTTCCCTTGCTGCAGCTCATAATAAAACTGCCTCTGGCTACTTGTTGCTTACAAACGCAGAGTGAGGACAATGTTTTCTTCCACAGCTGTTATCAGGTTAACTGTTTATCTGGTAAGCAGCACCCTTAATGGATAACCAGTATGCGGGAGCAGTACCCCGCCCCTGCCCACAGCCTGCTGCAGGTGGAGGGCTGCTACAGCCCATGGGGCTGGGAACCAGTGCCCCTGAATGGGGGATTGGGAGCAGAAGCTGGCCACTCTGTGTGTGGGGCGGCAGGCTCTTGCTGCTGGCGTCCCTCCCTCCCCCACGCAGGGGATGGGGGCCGCAGTCAGCAGCCCTAAGTGTGGGGCAGGGGCCAGCAGCGGCAGCCCCAAGCATAGAGGGGGCGGGAATGGAAGCTGCCCCCTGCACTTGGGGCTGCCAGATCCTGTTGCCGGCCTCCTGGGTGGTTCCTGGTTCACTTCATTAACTGGGATTTTACATCCCTATTCTGCACCCCACTATTTTTGGGGAGAGGGGGAGCTTCATGTCTTGGACATTCAGGGAGGTCAGACTGTTTATCCTGTGGAAGAAAACAATCCTTTTCACAATCTCTCTCCTGACTCTCTCTACGTGAGAACTCCAGATTCCTAACCTGGGAAGTTTTCTGGCTTCATTATTTTAAAAAGTTTGTTTGTGTCTGCCTAGCAATGAGGTCCCTTCCTTCAGCCGCATTGTCTTCAGTAGCATTAAAACATACGTGGCTAGACACAAAGCTCACCTGTTGATTTGAAGGGACCAGAGAGATTCCAATGTCAAGTAGAATCTAAAAGATCAAAGTAATGAAAGTCTATAGGGGCTATGTGATGGGGTCTACACCCCACACTGGTATAGAAATAGTTAATAGGAGCCAGAGAACAATTAGCGTCCCCAGTTGCACCTGAAAGATGGGCCAGCCCTGATAAAGGCTCAGCCCCCGTAGGCGTAGGGTAACTAATAAAGGCCGTAGAGACTCTGGGTTGGGATCAGAGTGAGATACGCTCTTCTGACAGCTTTGGTAAGAGACACACTAGAGCTGCGGGTTCAGAAACAGAGAGTTGGACCTACAGGGAGGAATCCTCTAGCAGGCCTCACTCTGTGGTCTGCAGAAAAGGGATATAAAATCTCATTTCATTGGTTAAATGTAATCTTTAACTGATTCAAGGGGAGGGTTAGCTGTAGTGACACTCCCTCCCCCACCCCTTCAGGCAGGAGCTATGGTGTGTCCGGGCTTGCTGCAAACAGGGGCTGCCTGTGGCTCCAGCCCCCACCGATTAACCAGAAATAAGTCGCATCCGTTAAGGGTGCTGCTAACTGGTGAACCCTTCACATCCCTACTGCAGAGAGTGGGAAGGGGCGAAGGGCCCGTGGAAGAGTGAGCCAGCCTGGGACTGGAGAACGGGGCCTAGAAACAGGCTAAGGTAAGCGATCGTCTTGGAAAACAGAAAAGGAGGCTGAGGGTGCAGACTGCCCTTAGTTGTGTGTTCCAAGGTCTGTACGGCTGGTACCCAAAGTACCGGAAAAGTCTATGAAGGGTCTAAGGACCACTGGGCCAGAGCTGGGCTGCAGATCTGGGGTAAGGCCATTGGACCAGGGTTTGTGGGACTCTGTTGCCCCTGAAAGGGTGGAACTGAACGTGACTTGGCTAGAGAGTCCAGTATTGAGAAGAGGCCGACCCTGGCAGGCAGCAGTGGCTGGTGACAGAGGAGAGCCTGCTATGCTATGCTCCACTATGACGGGGATGTGGGTTGGTGAGTCACACTCATGCAAGGGAAATGAAATGGCATTTTTAATATTGCTTGTTTTTGCAGTGTGCCACTTCTGTAGGAAACATGCTAGATTGGATGTGTGTGGGGCGGAGGGGGGCGTTAATCCTACATTGTATTTTAATGTTACTTGACCTCTTCCCCTCCAAATCTTTCACTATTCCCTGCCTCCCTCCCCCCGGCCACTCCAAAAAAGGGGGGTCTTCAGATCCTAAGGGAACCTTCAGAGGCCTGCAAATCTCCTAGTAGAGATTCTGTACCTCAGCACTGGTCCCAGGGCCCGAGCAGCATGATGCCCTGGCTTACCTTGGCAAGGCACCTCCCCATTTGCTGCTTAGTGCCTTGCACCTGCGACAAGTAAAGGCCAAAATGACTAATATGGGCCTGATCCAAAGTCCACTGATTTCAGTGGACCTCTTTCCATTAATATCAGGGGGCTGAGGATCAGGCTCATGGTTGAAAAATGCCACTGCAGACAATGGTAGGTCTGAATGTAACTGGTGGACAGAATGGAAATATTAGGATTTTGTATCTTTCCCCAACTGTTAGAGAAGATCCTTAGGGCCAAGAGTGCTACCGCACTGTGTTTGCATAATGCCTAGCACAATCTTCGTTGGGTCCTAGGCCTCACCATAATAAATATGAATAGCAATAATAGTAGTGGCAGACTGGGCTTTTCTGACCACATTATAGCAATGACTGTACTATGAAATTAGCCATTCACTTTCACCATATTGCACTTTTATCTATTCTCTAGCCACATTCTGTTTTCTTCCCCGGATCACCAGTCTAAGTTAAGTTACCACTGCCTGTCTCATTTCCCCAAACAGGCTACGTCCAGACTGGCATGATTTTCCGCAAATGCTTTTAACGGAAACGTTTTTCCGTTAAAAGCATTTGCGGAAAAGAACATCTAGATTGGCATGGACGCTTTTCTGCAAAAGCACTTTTTGCGGAAAAGCATCCGTGCCAATCTAGATGCGGTTTTGTGCAAGAAAGCCCGGATCGCCATTTTTGCCATCGGGGCTTTTTTGCGCAAAACAATACCGCATTGTCTACACTGACCCTCTTGCGCAAAAGCATTTGCGCAAGAGGGCTTTTGCCCGAACGGGAGCAGCCTAGCATTTCCGCAAGAACACTGACAATCTTACATGAGATCGTCAGTGTTCTTGCGGAAATTCAAGAGGCCAGACTAGACACAGACATATTGAGACTAAGTGCATCACAATGGTACCTTATCTTAGTCATCTCTTCCTATGGCAGATACCAGCCAAAATGTATCTAGAAAAGCTTTTCCTGATTTTGGACATGTCCATTTAGTGTCCAGCTGAGTTTAGAGAATATCCTTCTTTTAGAGACCGTTCAACAAAAACTTCTGTGATTGGTAGAAGGAAATGGGGGGGGGCTAAGGAAAGGGGATGTTTCAGAGGGTCTGGTCAGTAAGGCTATGTAAATGAGGCAAATTGAAAGTGCAAATGAAGTGCGGATTTAAATATCTGCACTTTCTATTTGCTTCATTTACATTCCTCTTTCGAAAGAGAAATGTAGTTTAGACGTGCTCCTAAGGCTGGTTCAAATTTTTTGCTCATGTTTGAAGCTTTCCTAGAAGAATCTTTCCTCAGCTGAGCCAATCTCTCTCAGTAATGCTAAAGGATTACTATTTTGCCATTTTAAAGAACTTTAGTGATTTCTGTGCCCCGATCCTGTAGTGAGAGCCACACAAATTGATCCCTGCCCTATCCTCCCAAACTACACTAGAGTTGCCAGGTGTCTAGTTTTGAACCAGACAGTCTAGTATTTGAGCTTTCTGTTCGGAGAAAAAAATTGAGACAATAGATGTCCTGTATTTTTGTTGAAACCATCTAGCAACCCTAAACTACACTGAAGTCAAATACCCCCATGTAAATCTGCCTGACTGCATTCCATTGCCCTTTTGATTTAAATTTGGGGAGCAGGAAACTTTACTTTACTTTACTTTACTTGTACCTTTGTACAGTGCCTAGAATAAATAGGCCTCTAAGCACTTTGTTAATAAACATATTCAAAGATTGAGACGAGTGCCTAAGTAACAGCTCCAGAAGCCAGTCTTGTGTACAGAGCAGGTACAGCATGAGGAGTGACAACACAAGATAGTTTTCCAGAAATGCCCTGTGCCCACAAAAGCTCATACCACCATCTACGTGTTTTGTTACTTTACCAGACCATTTGTTGTTTTTTAAGTTTATCCTGTACAGACTAACTTGGCTACCCCCTGAAGCTTTTGTTTAATCTTGACCAAGTAGGACAATTTATCAGTGGGCTGGTCACAATTTTTCCCTTGAGCCCCCGTTTTGTCAAATTTTAAACTAAATGACTTTCTTTTTTCAGAGAGAACCTGCTTTCCTAACCCCCCTCTCTCCCTCCTCCAAAAAAATATGAAAACCAAACAAGAGTTGTTTGTCAGTTTTGGTCTAAAAAAGTTCTTGGTTTGGGGGTGGTTTTAAGCAAATGATTTGAAACATCACATGATTATCACGTATTGCATCCATAAGTATTAACAAACATCATGTTTATTTGAAAGCATCAATGACACATTGCATTTGAATTTTATTTGTACATCAGAATAGCAACATATTCAGTGAGGTACTGCTATTTGCAGTGTTAACTTTAACAAGGGAAAATGCTGTTTGAAAACAACTGTAATATCATACACAAAGGTAACGATGCACCTGTGATGCACAGAACATTTTTGGTGTGTACTGAAACATATGGGCGGCTGCATGGCATTAACTGTTTAAAAGGGGTTGAAAAAGTGTATGTAGGGGTCTTATCTCCACATCTGTCTGCCCCCCAGCAGTTCTGTCCACCCAGCCTCAGGTCTATTCCTCCTGCATCTCCTGGAATTCTTCACCCCAGTTTTCCAGGCCTGGAGGAAAAGGGAGGGGGTGCTGCAGGGAGCGCCTCTTGTATCCCTACCCAGGCCTGGTGTTGCTGGGATGGGGAGGAGCAGAGGTGCTGGCTGCCCCATTGCTCACAGGAGGGGTGGGAGAAGGAAGGATCCAAGCTGCTCTAAGCTGCGGGAGTCTTTCCCATCCCCCTTTTGCATCCTCTCAGATTGGTATTTGGTTAAGGGAAGGAGGAGAGGACTCTCTCTGCTTCCTCCAGATGCTCAGATTAGCTGCACTTCACCAAAAGTGGGGAAAGCAGCCTCCTTAAGTGGTACCAAAAACCTGAGCATCTCAGCAAGCTGGCTGGATTCTTAGCCATTTCATTTCCCAGGCCTGCAACCTGTTTTGACCTGGCTCGCTTTAAGTACTGGTAGTTCTCATTTGCACTGAGAAGGAATGTGCACACAACGCCCACATAACGAGACTATGATAACAGGTACAAAGCACTTGCTGCCTTCATAGCACTTCACGCCTGTGAGCAAATTAATCCTCCCAACACCACTGTGAGGTTCATAGAAAAACACTATTATTCCCCATTTAGAGATGAGGAAACTGAGGTGACTTGTCTAATGCCACCAAGCAAATACACACAGAGCCCAGATTAACATTCAGCCTCACCCGTGTCTTCATGTAGATGTCCTAAGTGGTTTATTTGACACTCCTACTCACTCTAAGGGTTTGCTCCAAAGCTCAGTGAGGTCAAAGAGAGACAGTCTCAAGAAAATTGATTCCTGGCAAAAAGAATGTGAGGGCTGAAATCATCTCTGGTGTAACTCCATTGAGATGAAACTGGCCTCGAGGTTTAATCTGGTGAGGGGAAGGGTGGTTAAAGCTACGCCCCATACAAAGCAAATTAATACTTTTTGGTAGCCTTTGCTGATTAGAATTTTTTACCTGGAATTTTATGATACATCTGAATATACAAAATGTTTATGGTACTAAAATCAGGATTATGGGGTGAACCTTTCTGAAGAAATATTTGAAGTTTCACAATGGCTTTATCATTCTACACCTATACTTTCTAGTTTCTCCATTTGAGGTAAAACAAGTAAACATGGAAACACCTACATACCCTCCCCCATAAAATGAATGGGGAAAGACTGAGGAGCATTAACACTTTGAAAATGACACAAACTTCCTCAAAGCAAATCTAATAATCCCAGAATCTTGCAGTTTGTTGATGTAACTTCATACAAACCCTGACCCAGCGCAGCATTTAAGCACATGCATAGCTTTTAATTTGAGTCCTACTATTGGGATTACAAGCATGCTTAAAACTATTCTTGTGCTTGACTAGATTGGTGTCACAACAAAGAAATTCCCTACAACCTAGGGATGAGTGCACTGCTTCTTTTCAACTATTATCCAGAGAAATGGATATACAAGCTATTCAGAACATTTACAGCTGCTAAAAGCTACATTTTCCTGTTTTCTTGATTTGTACAATGGCTAACCGGGAGAAGAAAAACAGCAGGAAAGGGTTTTCCTCCACGCACTGAAAAGAACAGGATGTAGCTGTGAGGTTCACAGCTAACTCTTTTGTGTTAAGTTCACATTTCTGACAAATACGGCCTCAAGCACATATTAAAAGCTGCAAGACTATAAAGGTGATGAGTATTTCAAGAATAAGTACCCTTATAACCAGATCCATATTTTTCTTTAGCACTTTTTGTACTCTCTGTAGGCATGATGCTGCTCCATTTAAATAAACAATAAAACTAGTTTTGACTTGATTGGGAGTAAGGCCTGGACTCTTAGATTTTCAAAAGTGGGAGAGAGGTTATCTGAATCACCTTAAAGGGGCCTCATTTAAAAAAAATACTGTACCACCAGCCTTCTGAAAATCAAGCCCCATTAGGTCTCTTAAACAGAGCACCCAGAAATGGAGGCGCCTAAAATCATTAAGCATTTCTTAACAAAAAAAAAGTCTGCTTTGTCATACATTTATTTTATAAACATAGTCAAGGAAGCAATGGTGAGGAGCCCAAAGAAATCTGAAATGTATTTAAGGAAAAAAATCACCAAGCTAGTGCAGATGGCACAGGGCCCATGGTTCCATCTGTGCCCTTTCCCCCTTTTGGAGCAAGGAACCCAGAGAATGAAACTGACTGGACTTTATATGCAGCTCCAGAGGCACATGGAAACTCACCTTCTCCACAACACTGCCCACCCCTACAAGGGCTAGGAATGACTTCACCTTGAGAACATAACTTAATTTCCTATAGTCTGAATTTGCTAATGGCTGTTTTTAATGAATGGATGTGGAACAAATATACTTAGCCCAGACAATTTACAAGTTTCTATGACACAGTAAGACATATTTGACTAAATCAGGGATGGTTTGGGTTCTGTATTTTGACAATTACTGGGCAACTCTTCAAATATCTTTTCCTAACTTCTAGCCTCCTTCTTATGCTTTTCCTCTGTAGTCACTTGACTACTCCTCTTAGAAAGAGTGGTCCAGATTGTCAAATTTAGTAAAATGGCAGCGGGAGTTAGCAACTAAATGCATTTGAGCATCTGAGCCAATGGGCCTAATCCAATATTCTTCACATAGGCCAGCACCTTCCAGAGCTCATGGTGCAGAACCAGACTCCAAAAGATGACACTCCTAGAAATGACTCCATCACAGTGACCCATCTATGGATCATGGTGCTTTTACCCATGGTCCCCATGCTTTTACCTCCTCCCATTTCCTGCCTGTCTTATACCTAAAAACATTTTGAGAAGCATCTTTTTTCTAATTTGCCAACCGTTTGTTAAGTACAGGTAGGAAAATAGACTAAGTTTGGCAAATATGTTAAACTCTAGCCCTGCAAACATTTGTGGGGAGGGGAGGGAGTGACTCTGCACACATGAATAGCTCCATTGGATTCAAGGGGACTGCTCAGCTGCATAAAATTACTGATGGACACGAGTGTTTGTGGGATCACGAGGGTGATTATTCTGAGATATTTCTCTCTTTCAAAAGTTCAAATGAGCACTCTGGCATGATTTCTTTTATTGTTCAAAAGCAGCTTATCACTTTGGGCCTGAGCCTTGTCCTGTTAAAACCAGTGGGTGTTTGGATGGTGATTTCAGTGTGAAAAGCCCTGGGCTCTTGATCTAACGGGCAGGCTGACTGACACTTAAGCAGTGCCAACCTCTCCTCCCCCCCCCCTTTTACAGTGAAAACAAAAGTAAAGTGACATAAAGAAAGCACCATTGACAGAATATGGGAAATGCTGAGCACACAATTACACTTAAAGCTGCCTCTCCAGAGAACCCTGAAGCTCCCCTCCTCTCGGCCAGCCCCCTACCCTTTCTACCTTTACCTGTAGTCATTGCCTACTGCTTTGTTCCCTGCCTGCTCGGGCACCCAGCTGTAGTTGTCGGTGGCGCTCCTGGCTTTCTTCTTGGCCTTCCTGGCTTTCCTCTTCCTATAGATGAGCAAACCCAGGGCAAAAGCCATCAGCAGCAGGATCACCACCACGCTGCCCAGGATGTAGTACAGGAGCAGCCTGGGGCCATCGGTGGCGCTGGCCCACTCGGGTTCCCAAGGCCCCGCCGACCTGCTGACCGCAGCTGGCTGCAGCGTGCTCTGCTCCGCTCCCCCAGGCTCGGCTCGGACGGTGGGGTCTGAGCGCGGCGCTGGGCTCTGGCTAGCAGGGAGGGTGCCCGGCGGGTGGCCACCCCCCTCCGCCGGCTCCGCTTCTCCCGGGGGGCGCAGAGACGGGGCCGCGCTGCCGGGGCCCCGCAGGGAGGTGGGGCTGGGGCGCAAGAGGCAGGAGACGCCGTTGGGGGCCAGCGCCCAGCCCGGCGGGCAGAGACACTGGTAGCTGCCGGGCAGGTTGAGGCAGCGCTCCTGGCAGGGCTCCCCCAGACACTCGTCCACGTCCAGGCAGGCGGCCCCGCCGCCGTCCCGCTGGTAGCCCGGCTGGCAGGCGCAGAGGAAGGAGCCCGGCGTGTTGGTGCACAGCTGGGCGCACGGCGCGCCCTGGGCGCACTCATCCACGTCCCGGCACTGGCGGCCGCTGGGCCCCTCCGGCTCGTAGCCCGGCGGGCAGGTGCAAGCGAAGCTGCCCTCCGTGTTGACGCAGCCGCCCGGGCAGGGCGGCTGCGGGGCGCCGCACTCGTCCACGTCGGCGCAGCTCACCCCGTCGGCGGCCAGCGCGTAGCCCGCGGGGCAGCGGCACTCGAAGCCCCCCAGGCGGGCCAGGCACTGCCCCTGGCACGGCTGGGCGCGGCAGAAGTCCACCGGGCTGCACGAGAGCTGGTCCCCGGCCAGCTGGTAGCCCGGGCGGCAGGCGCAGCGCACCGAGCCGCCCTCCAGCGCCTGGCACTCCTGCTGGCAGCCCCCGTTGCTGTAGGCGCAGCCGTGGGTGGCCGAGGCGCACAGCGGCCCCGGGCTGCTCCACGCGAACTCGCCGCCCGCCTGGCCCCGGCACACCAGGAAGGGCCCGGGCGTCTCGCCCTGCGGCCCGCAGCGCACGGAGGCCACGGAGCCGAAGGGCACGGCTGCCAGGGAGGCGCTGCCCACGCCGAAGGGGGCGGTGTAGGTGAGGCTGCCGGGCCCGGCCAGCGCCAGCGGGCGGCACATGCCCTGGAAGCTGAACTTGCAGAGGTAGCCGAGCGCCCTGGAGGACGAGGCGCTGCAGAGCCCGTCGGCCCAGCCCAGCACGGCCGTGCTGTTCCCCTGCAGGGTCACGCAGCGCTTGGCCGTGCAAGTCCCCCGGGGCTCCCGGAGCCAGCCGGTGTAGTCGGTCTCCTCCCCTCCCGAGACCCAGCTGAAGCCCTTGAGGAGCTGGTGCTTCTGGTAACACTTGCCCTTCTCCCGGTGGAGCCCGATCCAGAACCTCGCCAGCCCCTCTGGCCCGGCCTCTCTCCTCGGCAGCTTGGCGAGCAGCTCCTGGATGTGCAAGGCCTCTTCCTGGCTCTTCATGGTCACCAGGTTGCCCCCGTTGCTCTGGCATTTGGCCTGGGCATCCTCCCAATTGTGCGTGCCCCAGTGGAGGGTGTAGCAGGCCATCCCGGAGCACAGGACCTCTGCCTCCTCGCTAGCCCAAGAAGGCACCCCCCAAAGCAGCGTCTGGCCTAGGAAGAAAAGAAGAGCCATTCCCTTGCTTGCTTTGCTCTGGTCTGGTAGAGAGCTGCAGGATCCGTGCTGTTGCTGGCCTAGGCACCAGATGAGACCTGCAGGGGACTCGCATCAGATGTTAGAACAAAAGAGCGGAGGCTGTTTGCCTTTCAGATCCCTTTGGCCCAAGGAGCTGCCCTGCATGCATCCTGTGCTGTTGCGTTTCTTAATTGTCACTGGAGTCCAGAGTTTCCTGTGTTTTAGTTACCGGTGGCTTCATCCTCATGGTTTCAACTTCCTATGAAGCAAAGTGGTTTAATTCCAGTTTTAAAAAAGGGTTACCATAAAGGGCTTTCTTTGTTTTGGCCCAGTGCTTTGCCCTATCTGTTGAAATGCTGCTTTCTTGTTTTGGTTTTAAACGACGTAAGCAACATTTTCATTAGTAACTTTTTGTGACTTCTAATAGGGCGTTCTCATTTTTCAGTGTCTATTGGAACAGAAAAGAAAAAAAAGATCACAGAATCCCTAACTGTGACCCTAAGCATAGTTGAAATTTCATCTTCTAGAAGAAACTGAATACTCGGTGCATATGTCATCCACACAATTAATTTCATGTACTTTTTTTTTCTTCATTCTTTCACTTTAAATAGATGGAAAAGTCCCTAAATAGGGATTGGGTCATGAGAATGTCTGAGCTCCAAGCACTAAGCCAAGATGTTTATGGGCACTTAACCAATTCTTACTTGGTCTACAGGGGGGAGTTTTCTGAATATAGCCCAGTTAGTCAGTAATCTGTTGTCCAAAACCAGATACTGCAAACAAGAAAAGCACTGAACACCAAGGACATGGGGGCATTGCAACAATGATGTTCCAAATTAATGGTTTTGGAGAACTTACAGATCAGTGATCAGTTGTTTCATTAATAGTTGTAGCTTGATCCAAAGTCAGTGAAGTCAACTGGAGTTGGAAAGAAAGGGCAGAGTAGTTAGTGTGGTAAGTTTTACTAGATGAACAAATACATTAAAAATGCATGAACCATCAGGCCCCAAAAACATCCTAAAGGGCTGGCAACTTTTACAGAAAGCATAGTTGATACTAAGTTGATTGTCCCCTTTGTAATCAATTAGAAATACTTCCTTTGAGAATCAGAAAGTGTTTTACTTACTTGAATTAAAACTCACATTCACGGAGGTGGAATTATTTAGAACATAAGAACGACCGTTCTGGGTCAGATCAAAGGTCCATCTAGCCCAGTAGCCTGTCTGCTGACAGTGGCCAACACCAGGTGCCCCAAAAAGGATGGACCGAAGACAATGATCAAGCGATTTGTCTCCTGCCATCCTTCTCCAGCCTCTGACAAACAGAGGCCAGGGACACCTTTCTATCCCCTGGCTAATATTAGCCTTTTATGGACCTGACCTCCATGAAATTATCTAGCTTCTCTTTAAACTCTGTTATAGTCCTAGCCTTCACAGCCTCCTCTGGCAAGGAGTTCCACAGGTTGACTACACGCTGTGTGAAGTAGAACTTTCTTTTATTAGTTTTAAACCTGCTACCCATTAATTTCATTTGGTGTCCTCTAGTTCTTTAGTTGCCCTTTTTTGAACCCTTTCCAAGGCCAAAATATCTTTTTTGAGGTGAGGAGACCACATCTGTACACAGTATTCAAGATGTGGCTGTACCATAGTTTTATACAAGGGCAGTAAGATATTCTGTGTCTTATTTTCTATCCCTTTCCTAATAATTCCTAGCATCCTATTTGCCTTTTTGACCACCGCTGCACACTGCGTGGAAGTTTTCAGAGACCTATCCACAATAACTCCAAGATCTCTTTCCTGTACGTATAGTTGGGGTTATTTTTCCCGATGTGCATTACTTTACACTTATCCACATTAAATTTCATTTGCCATTTTGTTGCCCACTCACTCAGTTTGGTGAGATCTTTTTGGAGTTCCTCACAGTCTGCTTCTGTCTTGACTATCCTAAACAGTTTGGTATCACCTGCAAACTTTACCACCTCACTGCTTACCCCTTTCTCCAGATCATTTATGAAAAAGTTGAACAGGATGGGTCCCAGGACTGACCCTTGGGGGACACCACTAGTTACCCCTCTCCAATCTGAAAATTTACCATTTATTCCTACCCTTTGTTTCCTGTCTTTTAACCAGTTCTCAATCCAAGAAAGGACTGTGAAAGGAAGGTATTGAGGCCTACCCAGAATATGTCAAATGAGCACCAGTTTAATTGTAAGTGTAAAGGAAAGGCAGCATTGTCAGATACAGGAGTTAAAAAAAAAACAAGAAATAATAACTTCTCCTACAGATATATCCTCCTGATTTACCTTTAAACAATTTATGGTGTTAACAAATATATAATACTCACGTTAAGAAAGATAGAAGCATTGTTTAGATTCAGGAGATATTCTTTTCTTTGTTTTTCCTTTCTTTGGATTTTTCGTTGCAACTTACGACCGGTGTTCGTTCCCCTTTCGGAGCTTATGTACTGCAGCGAGATTCAGTGCCAGGGAGGGAGCCCTGGTTGATCAGACCTGGCTTTTTGGATTCGCAACCCTTCCGCTCTTGGTCTGTTTCAGCCAACCTTATATACCCTGTTTTGGTATTTTGGTACTCCTCCACTCATCTGACAATTGCTGACGTTAGATTTTTGTTGTCTCATTCTGCCCTTACAAAATCTTTTGTCTGCTCCTTTTGGGGTAATCAGCACTTTGTTGCATACTGCTGTCTGAGTTACTTACTTCCCTAAAAGCGGGGTTATTGTTGGTCATCCAATCAAATTTTGTTTTTTTTATTTTTATCTCCTGTATCTGACAATGCTGCCTTTCCTTTACACTTACAATTAAACTGGTGCTCATTTGACATATTTTGGGTAGGCCTCAATACCTTCCTTTCACAAGGACCTTCCCTCTTATCCCATGGCCATGTAATTTATACAAGAGCCTTTGATGAGGGACCTTGTCAAAGGCTTTCTGAAAATCCAAGTATACTATATCTACTGGATCCCCCTTGTCCGCATGTTTGTTAACCCCTTCAAAGAACTCTAATAGATTAGTAAGACAGGATTTCCCTTTACAGAAACCATGTTGACTTTTGTCCAGCAAATTATGTTCTTCTACATGCCTCACAATTTTATTCTTTACTATTGTTTCAACTAATTTGTCCAATACTGAAGTTTTACTTACTGGTCTGTAATTGCCAGGATTGCTTCTAGAGCCTTTTTTAAATATTGGTGTCACGTTAGCTACCTTCCAGTCATTAGGTATGGAAGCCGATTTAAAGGGTAGGTTACAAACCACAGATAATAGTTCAGCAGTTTCCCATTTGAGTTCTTTTAGAACTCTTGGATGAATGCCATCCAGTCCCGGAGATGTGTTAACATTAAGTTTTTCTATTTGTTCCAAAACCTCCTCTAATGACACTTCAATCTGGGACAGTTCCTCAGATTCATTACCCACAAAGGACAGTGCAGATTTGGGAATCTCCCTAACGTCCTCAGCCGTGAAGACTGAAGCAAAGAAATCATTTAGTTTATCCGCAATGGCTTTATCGTCCTTGATTGCTCCTTTTATATCTCGATCGTCTAGGGGACCCGCAGGTTTTTTAGCAGGCTTCCTGCTTCTAATGTACTTAAACATTTTGTTATTTCTTTTTGAGTTTTTGGCTAGCTGTCCCTCAAAATCTTTTTTTGCTTTTCTTATTACATTTTTACACTTGATTTGACAGTGTTTATGTTCCTTTCTATTTATCTTACTAGGATTGGACTTCCACTTCTTAAAAGATGCCTTTTTGTCCCTCGCTGCTGCTTTTACATGGCGGTTAAGCTACGGTGACTCTTTTTTAGGTCTCTTGCTATGTTTTTTAATTTGGGGTATACATTTAAGTTGGGCCTCTATTATGGTGTCTTTAAAAAGTTTCCATGCAGCTTGCAGGGATTTGGCTCTAGTCTTTGTGCCTTTTAATTTCTGTTTAACTAACCTCCTTCCCCTTTTTGAAATTAAATGCCAGAGTGCTGGACTGCTGAGGTGTTCTTCCCACCACAGGAATGTTAACTGTTATTATATTATGGTCACTATTCCCAAGCGGTCCTGCAACTGTTATCTCCTGGACCTGATCCTGCGCTCCACTCAGGACTAAATCAAGAATTGCCTCTCCCCTTGTGGGTTCCTGTACCAGCTGCTCCAAGAAGCAGTCATTTAAGCCATTGAGAAATTTTATCTCTGCTTCTCTTCCTGAGGTGACATGTATCCAGTCAATATGGGGATAATTAAAATCCCCCCATTATTATAGAGTTCTTTATTTTGGTAGCCTCTCTAATCTCCCTCAGCATTTCAATGTCAGTATCCGTGTCCTGGTCAGGTGGTTGGTAATATATCCCTACTGCTAATTGCTTATTATTGGAGTATGGAATTACTATCCATAGCGATTCTATTGAAATGTTAATTCATTTAATATTTTTATTTCATTTGATTCTACATTATCTTTCACATACAGTGCCACCCTGCCACCCACCCAGCCTGCTCTATCCTTCCGATATATTTTATATCCTGGTATGATTGTGTCCCATAGATTTTCCTCATTCCACCAGGTTTCAGTGATGCCTATTATGTCAATCTCCTTTAATACGAGGTACTCCAGTTCACCCATCTTATTAGTCAGACTCCCAGCATTTGTGTAGAAGCACTTTAAAAATTTGCCACTGCTTATTTGTCTGCCCTTCCCTGATGCATTGGATTCCTTTATATGCGGTTGTTTGTCTGCTCTGGCCCATGGTTTGTCCTCTCCCCTCCTCTCTTTCTGACTACAGCTTAGAGAATCTCTGTCAATGGACTCTCCTCTAAGAGAAGTCTCCATCCGATTTATGTGCATCTCCGCACCAATCGGCTTTCCCCCATCTCTTAGTTTAAAAACTGCTCTACGGCCTTTTTAATGTTTAGTGCCAGCAGTCTGGTTCCACCCTGGTTTAGGTGGAGTCCTTCCTTCCTGTATAGGCTCCCCCTCTCCCAGAAGTGTCCCCAGTTCCTAATCCAAACCCCTCTTCCCTACACCATCGACTCATCCACACATTGAGACTCTGAAGCTCTGCCTGCCTACCTGGCCCTGCGCGTGGAACTGGAAGCATTTCTGAGAATGCCACCATAGAGGTCCTGGATTTCAGTCTCTTTCCTAGCTACCTAAATTTGGCCTCCAGGACATGTCTCCTACCCTTCCGTATGTCATTGGTACCTACATGTACCACGATCCCTGGCTCCTCCCCAGCACTACACATACGTCTATCTAGATGCCTCGAGAGATCCGCAACCTTCACACCAGGCAGGCAAGTGACCATACGGTTCTCCCGGTCATCACAAACCCAACTAGCTATGTTTCTAACGATCGAATCACCCACTACTAACACCTGCCTCTTCCTAACAACTGGCATTCCCTCCCCCTCAGAGGTATCCTCCTTGCCAGAGGATGCCGCAACATCCTCTGGGAGGAGGGTCCCAACTACGGGTAGGTTTCCCTCTGTTCCCATTGGATGCTCTGTTCCCTTGAGACTTTCATCCTCTTTAAGAGCACTGGGGCTCTCAGACTGGAGGTGGGACAGTATTACAGTGTCCCGGAAAGTCTCATCAACATAGCTCTCTGCCTCCCTTAGCTCCTCCAGTTCAGCCACCCTGACCTCCAAAGCCCGAACTCGGTCTCTGAGGGCCAGGAGCTCCTTGCAACGGGTGCACACATAGGCCACCCGCCCACAGGGCAGCTAATCATACATGTTATACTCGATGCAATAAACAGAATAGCCCCCACTCTGCTGCTGGGCTTCTGTCTCCATCTTTTTATGAATAAGTTTAAGTATAAACTGGGTTTATTAAATGTCTGGAATATAGATTATTAGAAAAGTTAGGTTTAAAGAAGGTCAGGAGTCACTAGTGCCCTCTAACCTCCCTGTGACAGGGCGTTTGCCCTGTCCTGGCCCTTTAAGGGCAACCCCCAGCCTTGAGCAGGGCCTGGGAGTTTAGCCCCAGCTGAGGCTGCATTAGTTGATTAGGGCCCAGCTGGGAGCTATATAAGAGCATGGGCTGCTGTTCCCAGGGAGAGCAGTGAGAGCTTGGCTGCTGGGGGAGCAGGAGGCTCCCTGGAGCTAGGGCAGGGCTGAGGTGGCAAGGCAGGGCTAGGGGAGCTCTGGCCAAGCAAACCCCCAGGCTGCAGGGCTTGAAGAACGGCCCGCTGAAGAAACAATGACCCCCGGAAGGGGGCCTCAGAGACTGACGTGGGCACTGCTGGAGGGCTGTGGCCTGGAGGAAAGAGGGGAAACACCACCTGAGGGAAGGTACCCTGCCAGCAGAAGGAGCTAATTCCCAGGACAGACAGCAGGGGTGCTCTGATGGTGAGTGAACCCCCTCACACTCCCTCTCCAAACTCTGTTAGCTGCTCTTGTTTGCAAGCTCCCTGGTTGCTGACTCACAGGCTTATCAAGCCTTGGTAGCCCCTCCCCCTGACTGAGGCTCAGCCCGTTAACAGAGGCTTCTAGATTTCAAACCTTTTAGAAGCTCCTTCAAACAAACCAAACAGACAAACACAAGCTCAGCAAATAACTCCCCCTCTTCCCCCCCCCCCCCCCCCACACACACACTACCACAAGGGTCCCGTATTTACTCCTCTCTTACCTGGAAAACTCCCTCTCCAAACTCCGTTAGCTGTTCCTGTTCGCAAGCCCTATTATTTACGACTGTTATTTTGCAGATGGGAATTTGCATGAGAGGCAAAGAGATTAAAGGTCAGATTTTCAATGTACAATGAGATCCTAGGCCCATGCACATTTTCTGCCCATGAATTCATATTCTTGCTTTTGAGTGTACGCTTACTGCAGTTGTACCCATAAACTGAAATGAAGGCATCTAAGTATATATTTAGGTGTCTAAGTACCTGATGTGGATATCCAGTAAAAACTGTGCATGCAAATGTAGATGCAGTAATAAATATGTAAGTGTGCTCATGCATCTTGGAATTCTCTTTGGGGTATATGTCTTGCTTTTTAGGGCTTACACTTCAATGCAAACCCGCTGTGCACCGTGATAGATTTGTGGAATCCAGAATAGTGCCAAGATTATGGGCCGTGAAGACAAATGAAATGGACTCAGGGAAGGGAGAGATGTAAAAGACCAGGATGCTTCTTTTCCTAACTCTTCTTGCTCTTGAGACATTTGGTTGAAAAGTTAACTTGGTTCAGGCAGGCAGAGTCATTTCAGTTGTCACAAGACAATGTACTGTAGGTAGAGCTCATTTGTACAATCATCCCACGAACTGAGCCAACATTAAAGCATGAAGTACAGTAACCAAGGAAGAGGATAGAAAACAGATGCAAGAGAATAAACTGGGGAGGGACATCTTGGCACAATGTGTCAAGCCATAGGAGCAGGGCCCAGCAGGGTTGGGGATTCACTTCAAGACAGAGTCACTTAGGGATAGTTGCTTTTATTAATCTCACCATGTCACTACTATTACAGGCTTAAGACTGCCAGATGGTTACACAGCTACTGCGAAGTAATACAACAATCGGCACAGGCAAAGCAATGCATGTAAGAGTAACAGGCACTTGGAAATGCTTATGCCCGTTTAGTCTGCGGGAAGTCCCATTCTGGTCACCTTGCACCTGGCCACAGTGGATGTAGCTCCAGCTAGGGGGATTCAGGACACCCTTCGAGGTCTAGGTTCCTGTTGAGACTCACAAAGGGGCGGGTCTCCCAGTGATCTTATACTACAGTTGTTTACCAGGAGTGCGTGTACCTGGCTCAATGCCATTCTTATCACTCATATGGGCTTTCTTACCATTTAGTAGTTTCCCAGCTCAAGGTATGGGTTAGAATTGATAAAGCCCAGCTTCTGTTTGGGCTTGCAGGGTCCCAGGCTATGCTAATCTGGGTACAGCAGGAATGGAAACTTCCGTTCCAGACCTGCTAAGCTGCAGGACCCACATATGACTTTCATGTGACACAAGGGTCAACCATCATCAGATACAGAAAGAGCAGTTTGATTGGCTCACTGTTATTCATTCCATTTTTGCCTGAGATGTCTTCATCTCTACGGAGTTGGTCCATGAAGGTAAAACTGTGAGACTACCGTGCAAGACACCTGCATGATCCAGGAGAGTAAAAAGGCAGAGGGAGCCATCATCGGTAGGAAAAAGTTTATTACCTCTCTGCAGAAGAATGATTTATTTGCTATGTCTAAGGGTAATTAGCTCAGTGTATTGTTATGGAAAAGGGGTTGGAAGGATGGACGGAGTTACTTTTGCAAAAACTGTGAAACAGGGAAAATAGAGATGAGTCAATAGTTAGCTTCAGGGTCATGGAAGAGCCTTCTTAAATGTGGGCTGGAGGACTCAATTCCAAGCTGGAGTGTGAAGAAGCAGGGCCAACTCTTTTGATTTAAATTGGAGGTCAGTGGAATTGTACTTGCTCACATGGTGTTTGAATATGGCTCAGGGACAGCACTGGATGGTGGAGAGCTGGGGGAAGAACAGAGAAGGAGTGCTGTGTTGATGGGGGGGTGGGGGGGAGTTTGGGGACAGCAATGGACAAGATTTTACGGAAACCATGGTCACTGTTACAATATTAGACAGTGCTGTATAGCCTGAGATTTCTTTTGTTGATATTGCTGGTGAGTCCCATTGGCAAAACTACCATCCAATGTTTTCAGCTTTTAATTAAAAACACAAAAAGCAGGTACAACCTTTAAAATGTGAAGTATTAAGTCAGGCTTTCATTTTAACAATATCCTGTGTTCCTGTCAGCTTTAGAGAACCTTTTGCAGAGAGAAACTTCTCCATGGCCATCTTTAGACGGTGTTAAAGATGGTATTAACTGGCTTCTTGGAGTGGAGAAAAGATTAGTTGTGTCCGACTGAATCTCTTGTTATTGGAGTCTGTTCCTATTTTCTTTAAGTCCGAACAAGATAAACGTGTACCAAAGGGGAAATGAAAGAGCAGTAAAGACAGAAAATGCTGCTTCTGTCTCTGGTGCTGACTCTCATTTATGAGCTTGCTTCGGTGGAAAGACCAGCCTAGCGCGCCAAGCCTTGGAAAACTTTTAACAGCAGTAGGCTGCATAAGGCATTGCTTTCCCCTGTGTTTCTTGGTCACTGGCAACCAGAGCAGTGTTGTAAGAGAAGTGGATGCTTGTAGGCTAAGATGGAGACAGACGGAGTCAAACAGGGAGGTAGGAAAGTGGACAAATACCATAGGAAAGAAAATGGCAGATGAGGAGTGAGTGCAGGAACCCAAGTCTCACGTTTTAGGTGTTAGTTGAGGATGATGATGTCATGCCCTGGTCTGGTAAGGAGGTCTTTTAGGGTCAAGACAATGAAGGCCCAAAAGTGGCAGGTAGGTTGCTACGGTCCTGTGAGACAGTGGTGGTGGGAGCCATCATGGTAAAACTTGCTCCTTCCCATCTACCCGTCCTGATACTCGCATAGAGTGTCCCCCAGGTAAACAGTGTTCAAAAAGGGGAGGCAGCCTCATTCCATTAATATTATCCAGCTAAAACACATTGCCACCCATTTTTAGAATCATTCAGCTTCTTGTCAAGCCAACCGATGACTGTTCTGGGAGCACGGTAGAGCTCTCCTCGCGGTCCGTTTAACCCAAACAATCCAGTTTGTCCCAGTCTCCAGCTTTTGCTGACTTTTACCAATAACGTTACATAACAGATTGAGTCGGATCTTTGTTTTCGTGGATACCTTAGAGTCCAGGCCCCAGCACATCAGAAGTTATTGGCAATGTTGATGAGGGAAGGAGCAAGGGTTGGAAGATGGGACAAACTGACAGGGGAGAGAAGTGGATCAGGAGAGGAGAAAGTTTACTCTAAGCCGGCTCCCACAGCCATCTGAAGAACTACTGTCTCTCCAAACCGCCTCTGTCACTATGCAGAAGTGAAGGACTGAGGCTGAAAGCTGAACAGGGTTAGCCAGTGCCTGTTGGTGTAGATATGACAACAAAAGACTTGTCTCTCTCCCATAGGGATAGTTTGGGAGTGAGGTGCAGGCACAAGCCTTGAACAAGGATGGAATTTGCTCTCCCCGTGTATATCCCTGTTGGGTTAATTGGAGCTGCACCCCAAATATAGAAGTCAACTATGCTAATGCTCTCCCCTCATTAGCATTACCTCTAATGTTGAATCTGTAAACAAGCATGGCACCTAACAAAATAGAAGTCGTTTGATCATTCCCACAATGCGTTATTAATTTCTATTAACTTCTGGGTCATTTTATATGGCAGTGAGCAAACATAACAGTCTCTTAAATTTGCAACTCTGAAAGATTTTTAAAGGGTACTGTAAGACGGTCACACCTAGAGTTGAGCTCATGTTGGCATTTTTCCTTCTGGTATATTAAATATATTAATCCATTAGGGCTTTTTTTCAGTCAAAATCCATTTGAATAGCAGTTCTGCTAAAAGATTGCAGTATCCAAATTTATTGTTTCGTTCCATACTTTCAAAATTTAGCAAGTAGCTCCACTGGCTTTTTCCACTTTCAATATTTTTTTATTTTGGAATAAATATTGAAAATTTGAACATTAGCACCAAAGCTATTTATGAGCGATTCTGACAGTATATAAGTACAGTAGATTGTAATTTTTAACAAAAACTCCAGATAGCAAATGTATACAGTATATCTTTACCCAAATGGTTGATGAGAGTAATTTATAGCAACTCCTTATCAAATAACTCTTTTAATTTAATTTCCTTCTCTATAGACATGATGTCATTTGAAAATAAAAAAATCCCCCTAATTATCCTGCCAATAAATAGCTATAAAAGTGCCTGAAGTAAGTTAAATGGCTTTATTTTTTGTATTTTTTAATAAGCAATGTAACAGTTGTACGGTATTTGTGAACTGAAGTTTCAGATGAAGGTTAACCGCAAATTGCTTTAGGGAGATTGGATCGCCTGCCAAATACGGCATGATATCACATCTCAGATTATCAAAAGGACTGATTATAAACCAGTTACCAAAGCCAGACGAAGGAAAGTTAGAAGATCTGTTTCAAGTCAACAACAAATCCCAAAGAAAGAATCAGACTTGGAACAATAGACAAGAGCATGCAAAAGCCTTAAAGTAACACCTGCATAAATAATAGCAGGAAGATCATGCTCTGGAAGAACAAAAGGAACTCATGCCTTGTCTGGGGAAGTTTGAAACTATACAATCTCCTTATACAGTAAAGTGGGCCAGATAGTAAAGCAAATAAGCATTGCTCTGTTCAGTGGAGCTA
This sequence comes from Pelodiscus sinensis, assembly GCF_052426305.1. NCBI lineage: Eukaryota > Metazoa > Chordata > Testudines > Trionychidae > Pelodiscus > Pelodiscus sinensis. The sequence continues at coordinate 195,639,586 of NC_143054.1, forward strand.
ATCTGACTCATGCCAGTTGAAGATCTACCCCGCAGCATTGAGATGCTCACTACAAACTAGGGATGTTAGTTTAAAAAACAGCCCTCTGTGCAGACCTGCTGCTCCGTGCTACTGCCTCTGACAGAGGCAGCAGGGCGGAGTGGCAGCGGCCCCTGTCTGCGGGGGAGAGGAGGGGCAAGCTCCCCACAGACAGAGGCTGCAATGGGGGGATGGGGTAGGGGAGGCTGCCACGGAGCAGCCTCTGTCTGTGGTGGCACAAGCTCCCCATGGATAGAGGCTGTTCCGGCAGCAGCCCCTGTCTGCGTGGAACTGGGAGCCTGTGTGGACAGGGGTTGCTATCTCCCTGGGCTGTGGAGTAGCCTCTGTTCATAGCGAGCCAGGGCCTGCCATGGGGAGAGGCAGCAGCATGGGTTGGGGGGCAGGCAGCACTGTGGAACCAGTGCTGGGGGGAACCAGCTTTCAGCTGGCTCCCCTCAGCACCAGTTCCTGCTCCTCTCCTCCCTCCCTCCCCCCAACTTGCTGCCTCTGTATCAGAGGCAGCGGGAGGGGATGCGAGTAGTCAACTAGTTGAACCAATAAGCCTACTCGTTTACATCCCTACTGCAAACAGCAGTAAATGTGCAGCAATGGTATTTGCTGCGGTTTGTGTTCTGTATGTGTGTCAAGGTAGGTGAGCGATTAGAAATATTTTCTTATCGACAATGTCAGTCAAGAGTCAGTTGTTTCCACCCGAATGCATACTAATTCATGGACTGTAATATAGCTTTTAAAAAGTAATATGAGAACTCACTCTAACAGTCTTCCACGGCCCCTTCTGATTGATGGCGTTTGAGCCATCAGTTTCTGGGGAGTAGCACTTGATTTACAGATTACATAAATAAGAATTCGCAAGATTCTATGACAAAATCAAATAAAAACATTCAACAAACACTTTTTTTTCCCAATTACGGCATTTTTAATTTCATTTGTACATGGTGCAATATACCATTGTTACAATGATGGCAGATTAAACTTTATTTGGATAATTGGTACATAGGTGAAAAACATCTTTAAAGTTATTATACAACAGATGGGCTCCAAAGGTAATATACATTGATTATCTGCCTATCTATCTAACTGTGAATCTAGCTATAGATTTATAGTGCAATGGAATCTTAGCATCTTGAAAGAAAAGAAATGGAGTACAGGTTGAACCTCTCTAGCCTACAGAAACATCCCAGCCTACACTGAGTTACTGGATTTCCATTGATGTCAATGGTGCTTTACTGATTTACACCCATTGCGGATATGGCTGACGGGTCGGAGCAGGCTAGTAGAGCCACTGTACCGAGGCACTGTCAATCCCCACCCTCTCATATTTGAAAGGAATTAAAGACACAGTTGAAATGGCTAAGAAATGGGACATTTTCGGAGAGGGGTGGGAAGTGAAGGAACTGATGTTTTACTCGAAGAGGAGGAAAACCTTGGCAATTGAGCTAGCAGGTGTTAAGGGTAAAAATCCTGGGTTTTAATGTTTACATGTATTATCGGGCACCCATTGTGAAAAGCAAAATGGAAGATCAGTCCCATGACACTGGGTCTGACAGGCAAAGGTTTTCCCGCCTTTTTCCAGCAGAGAGGTAAACAAGTTCCAGTTAGAACCAGAATTACCTCAGGAGATCCTACGAGGTTTCCCTGTAGGGGCAGGCTCCATGGGGTCTCCCTCACAGGGGTTTCCTGCCTTGGACTGCACAGAAGACTGGCAGCCGAACAGCTCAGGGCTGCCCATCCTCGTGGCAGGTGGTTTTCCTTTCAGGTCATCTAGACTCCAGACCAGACTGCCGCAGCCATGCTAACGACTCCACCTATACCACCAGCTAGCCAGCAACCTTGCCAGTCGCTTTCCACCTGAAGCGGGGAAGACTGCGAGGGTTCTCCTCAGTGCTCGTCCCTCTAGGCTCTCCAGGCGCCTCGAGATCTGAGGTCCTGAGCGTCCGTCTTGGGAACTTTCAAGGAGGTTTCTATAAACCTGTCACACTTCGCTTGTCAGTTACACTCAGAACAAATCAAAAAACAGGACCGTGTAGCACTTTAAAGACTAACAAGATGGTTCATTAGGTGATGAGCTTTCATGGGCCAGACCCACTTCCTCAGATCAAATAGTGGAAGAAAATATATACCAAAGGCTCCTTTGTTCAGCGGGTTCTGGGGCCTGATTACTGTACAGGTTACATTGTTCTTTTGTTTTTGAACAGCTTCTGATTACCCATTGAATCCCCTCTTTTTGTAAATTTTCCCTAAATCAATTTTCCATAGGCCCAGTTTACATACAATGAATTGTCCTCTCTGATTAATTAAGGGAAAAGGACACCACCAGATGACAGATGCTGTCTGTCACAGAACGGGACAGATGGCCTAGTTTTGTATGGGGACCCCCTGCAGCCTTATCTTTCTAAAATAATTCAGCCACCTAACAGGCCAAAGATTAGAAATTGGGATTGATGAGTTCTGAAAATGCTAACAAAATCCATACAGAAACCTGTGTGCTGAATGGACATTATGCTGGGACTTTTCCTAAGGGGAGAGTGAAGACTGATTTTTCTGCCTCAGACTGGTCATTGTGGTCCAGATCAACTATCAGATCCTCCTTTTCCTGTCCATACAGAAGAGCCATAAGGAATGATATTTAGAATGAGGCTCCTACTATAGGAACCGGTTCTGCAAGATGATCCACATAAGCAGCCCCTCCTGTTTAATAATAATAATATCGATCTATTTGTATGGTGGCGGCACCTTGGAGCCCCAGTCATGGCAGAGGAATCCATGTTGCTAGAGGCTGTACAAACCCAGAACAAAACAACGGTCCCTTCCCCAGGAGCCTACAGCAGTCCATTTGTATGTAGCAGTCCCCCAGAGAGATTATCTTGCACAACTGGGACATGTGAAAGCCACAGCCTTTTCATATTAGCATTTTGGACTGAGATGACGGATATTTACTGCTCTCAAGAAGAATCGTTTGAGTAATGACTGTTCTAAGCTTCCTTTTGGGTTGGGTTGATGTTTATTTGTTTTAAAGAGCAATCTAATTTTCTAGAATTCTTTGAAAGGATGCACTTTACACATGTGAGTTCTGCCTTCTGGAAAATTGTACACCATCAATCCTGTGCCCAGGGAATGTTTGTACCATGTAAATTGTCGGAACAGGCCTTTTGTTTATTTTGTTGTGAGGGATGCTAGGAAGGTCTCTAGAAGTTCAGCTTAAGAAATATCAAAATATCCCCGGACTGTCTTGTTTGATGAGGAAGAGGATGTTTGGAGTCTGAATATTTGTCTACCTGAAATCCCAGCTAGAAATACTCTGAAGCTATGGGCTAGGTCAGGGGATTTCAAACTTTTTTTTTTCTCCTGACCCAGTTGAAGAAAATTGCTGATGCCCACAACCCAATGTAATTTGGACTAACGTGTGGGCTCTGGGGAGGGGCTGGAGACCAGCAGATTTTTGGGGTGTAGAAGGAGGCTCCAGCATTGGGGGTATCAGGGCTGGGGCAGGAGGGGCTTACCTTGAGCAACTCCCGGTCAGCAGTGCAGTGGGGGTGCAAAGGCAGCTTCCTGGCACCGCAGACCATGCTGCCCCCAGAAGCAATCAGCGGCAGGGGCAGAGCACGGAGCCCTGTATGCTCTCCCTGCCACCCAACCTAGGAGCTGGACCTGTTACTGTGGTGCCAGGACTGGCCGGGACCTACCTTAGCAGCCCCAGAGGTCTCCTGATCCCCTGGCAGCAAGAAGACCCAGTACCTGACATTCCACACCCCAGTCCTGGGTCATGACCCACCATTTGAAAACCACTGGGCTAGATCCTCAGTTTGTGTAAATTGGTGTGAGCTCCACTGATGTCAATGTATATTTGTTAGGGATGTTAAATTTTGATTAATCAGCTATTCGAGTATTCGATGGAATTTCTATCGACTACTCAATTAGTCAATAAGGGGGGGGGCACTTGCTATCCCACTGCACCTCTCCCTTTGAAATGTACAGGAGCTGCGGCAGTTCCTGTACATTTCAGAGGGAGAGAGAGGCGGGGGGAACCTGCGCCAGCGGGGAGCAAAGCAGTCCAGGCTGGCTGGCACAGGTTCCCCTCAGTGTGTCTTCCTTTGAAATGTGCAAGAACCGCAGGTGGCTCTTGTACATTCCAAAGGGAGAGGAGCAGCAGGAGGACTGGTGCGAGCGGAGCTGTATCAGTCCCCATGCGCGACGTTTCCCTGCCTCCCCTGTACCCTGCGAAGAAGGTGCTTGAGGGGGGATTGACTTAAGTCAGTTCTCCCCAGGACTGTCTCATGCTCCCCCCTTGCTCCTCTCTCTGATAGTCAGCAAGGGCGGGGGGGAAAGCGACTAGTCAAATTTCTACTCGACTACCTGAGCCTTTGGTGAGGAGGCTCTCAGGGCTGGGGTCCCATCTAGCACGGGCCTTTTTCCTCCCCCGAGACCTACCCCTGGCTGCCAGGGGCCTTTCCTCCACCTCCTCCCCACCCTCCAGAGCTGTAGCCAAAAGCTGGGAGGGAGGGAGGGAAAGGGTTTGGGGAAGGGGAGGTATTTACTTGTATGCTGGCAGGCAAGATGGCGGCCTTCCACTTCTGTGAGTCTGTTTACCCTCCTTCCATTGGCAGCGTCACTGAAAAGATCTGAGAATAAAAAAGCCATAAAATACGGGCGGGTGGGAAGATTAAGACTCCTGTGGATAGGGCAAGAGATCAAGGGAAAAAAGCAGCAAGATCCAGCCACTTTAATCCTACCCCTTTTGACTTTTTTTTATTGCAACTCTGTATTTCAATTAACTTGGTTTTCAGTAAAAAGTGGGTGTATGACTTTCCTGGCTGTTGGGTGAGTATAAAGAGAAGTGCTTTTCCAGATGTCTGTTCTCCAGATAAATCTCCCTTCAGTTCAAACCCACTGCTGAGAGGAGTCTGTCTGTACTTTACTGTGTCTGCAGTTTGAGGCCTGGCCCACGGTAAAGCTGCCATAGAGTTCAGTTGAGGAAGGACAGAGCCTCCAGGCCTGATCCAAAGATGGAACGTTTCCCATTGACGTCAGTGGGGTTTGGATCAGACCCTGGCTGCACGGTGGTCCTCTTGCCTGTGGGAAGAGTGGGAATCCACGCACAAAGCCACATCCCCAGCACACAGAGAACAGCTCAGCCATGGTACTCAAAGGTTCTTCTTCCCTGCACTGACAGCAACTTGTGGGCTGATCAAATTTTAAATCATTCCAGGTTCTATGCAGCCCTTTATTGTCTCAATGAGGAAAATGTCATTGTGCATCTGAATTTGTTTTTTTTTTTTAATCCAAACCCTGTTCCTTTCAAAGTTGTTCCAGATCCTGTTACTTTCCAAAGTTGCTCCACAGAGCAGTTGGCATGGGGATAGTTTTATTTTCAATGACTTTTCCTTGTACGTTTCCAGGGCGCAGTTACCGTCCAATGGGCTTGTCTCTGTTCCGAAAACCACGGGTGTGACGGTTGAGGGCAGGCAGTTTGCATAAAAGGCAAAATCCCCAAAGGAATTCTCCTGAGCTGTGGAGATGTGCCATGAAAACATCTGGTCCTCGTCCTTTCTAGACCCAAGCGCCAGTTAGATGGTTGCAACGTAACATTGTTCCTGTAATTATGAGCATCCCATTATCCGCTGTCACGGAAGGCAATTATATCTTGCTTGGCTACTCATGGTACTTTAGTCATAAGACTTTGAAATAATTGGATACTTGTGATTATATTTAGATGCCCACTTATAGCAGCTGTATTGTTATTGATTATCCAGTTGTGCCACAAGCTCTGACTGGATTTTAGCTCCTTTATTCTAGGTGCAATATGTACACCAGACCCTCTTTGGAAGGGTTTCCCATCTAAATGGACAAATTGTCTCTGATAGGTGGGGAACAAGGGCGAGAGAGATTAAGTTCCCTCTGAAGCACCAAGCGTTGGTCACTGCCATAAGACAGGAACTGGCCTAGACAGGCTATTGATAGGACCCAGTATGGCTGCTTTTATGTTAAGTGAATTGTCCAAACTCACACAGGGCATCTGCAACGGAGCCGGGAGTTGAATACCAATCTCTGAAGTCCCCATCCAGGGCCTTTGCTGCACCATCAAACCTGGTGTGGAAAATAGCTTCCCTCTGCTCAGTTGCATGAGGAGGGTTTGACTGCCATGCTCGGTACCATGCCCTTGAATGGCTTTACAGCTGGGAAGCAGCAAATGAATTGGATGCAAAGGAAAATAATCAAGTGCGTTAATTATATAACGTAAAAATGAAAACCGCATGGCCCCTGGGCCTGAGGCTGCGCACTAGCACTGTTATTGGTCAGGAGTGTGACCCTTGTCTCACGCGTGGCCAGCACCATGCTGCTCCCACCCTTTGCCTGTTTGGTCTTTTTCAGGAAGGACCAGCCTTTTTTTTCCCCTTTACCTGTATTTTCCCTTAGGCTCTGATCCAGAGCCCAAGGAGGCAGACAAAAGACTCCCATTGTCTTTGGATCAGACACGAAAGCCCCAATCTTGCCAACAGTTCTGTGTAAGTTTAACTTCGTGCACATCATCAGGCCAATGAGAGACACACTGTGTGGACCAGTTAAAGCATGTGCATGAGCATCTGCAAGCCCAGGGCCTCCGTGTGCACATCTGAACAGCTCCTCAGCAAAGCTGCAATTCAAACCTCTCTCAGGCCAAGCGGCAGTCTAAGCTTTCTCTTCTGTCTGGGGCCCAGCTGAAACTTCCATTGCAGTGGCCAGAAGCAAGACTCAGATTTTATCAGGGTCATTTTTAGTAAAAATCACAGACAGGCCACGGGCAGGAAACAAAGATTCATGAAAGCCTGGGACCAGTCTGTGAGTTTTGCTAAAAATACCCCTGGCAAGATGAGGAGGATCCAGCACCCACAGCAGCTGTGGGCTCTGGGGTCCCTTCTCCACCCACTACAGGTGTATCCCCTTGCCACCAGCTATGACTGGACAACTGTGGGGAGGGGGGACTGCTGCCCACAAGGTTGGGCACTCTGGGGTCTTCCTGCTGCCTGCAGGGGCTGGGAGCTCTCAAGGACCCTGTCAAGGCTTCTCCCCCACTCTGTCTCAAATGCAGAAGTGGGGGCCCACAAAAGTACCCCAAAACCTTCTCTTTCCAGGCTTTGGTATGAAACTTCCCCCCAGAATCTTAAAAACCTAGATTTGGGGGATAAAAATCTGCTGCCACCACCCAAGTAATGATAAGGAAACCAGGGAGAGACCACTTGGGAAATCTCAGCCCCTAAAGTAAAACCAGGACACACAAAATTAACTAATACCATGTTAATATAAAAGGAAGAGAAATAACTTTTATCACTACCACAATACTCCTGTTACAAGCATAGTGACCAGATGGAAAAGTCACCAATTAATAAACTCATGGGAAATTCCACCCTGGGCCAAAACTTAGTTACAAAGGAGAGAAAAACCCATTTTTAAATGCACAGACATCAGAGTCCCATTCCCAAACCATAAAATAATAAAACAGATTTATCTAAACTTTACCCTACTTTCAGATAGTGAAGAGTCTTTTCTTGGAGACAGACATGATGTCTGTCCCCCTCAGGAGCTGGAGAGAAACTGACCAGAGACAAAGGAGGGAAAAACCCAAAAATTCCTTTGTCCCAGTTTGAAATTCCTACCTATATTTCTATTGGCTGCCTGTTACCTGGTTTAGGTAAGTGACATAGTAAATTCCTTAGTCCCCAGGCTGCTGACTAACCCTCATGATCATAAGAGGCCTCCACTAGCCATGAAGGCGGGGAGCTCCAGGGTCCTCTTACTGCCTGGGCTGCAGATGGCAGAAAGTATCATGGAGGACTCTGGAAGTCACAGCTGACATCACAGTCCCCTTATTGAGGCAGATGAAGCCCATATAACCACCACCTGGTGGATTTAAACCTGGGCTCTCTAGAGCGTAGTGTAGAAGCCTCTATTGCTTGAGCTAAATGCCAGTTGCTTTTTAGCCTGGGTGTAGAGATCTCTTGTTCTTATTTAGTGCTCTAAGTGGTCTAAGTACCACAGCATGGGACAGTGAACCACACCTAGGAGTGTGGGTTACACCAGCAATTACGCTGGGGCTGTGTGGTGCCGCAGCTGTCTCCTTACACGGAAATTGTCATGCATTCTGATAGTTCTGTCATAGTCGTTCTGTGTTTGAAAAAAATCCCAAAAGCTGTTTAGAAAACATAAAACATCATTCAGTATCCTGGAGGCAGGAAAGGGAGGTGAGCTCAGAAGACCAAAAATTACAGCACCCAACTTTTGCCACTAAACTTGCAGAAGCAGATCAGCATTATTGCTAACTGCTATATGAATTCCCAGCACTGGGATGTGTACTACCACTTAGTGGGGGTTTTGGGGAGTAGAGTGTCTTGGGGAAGTAGGAAGGGGAATTTTGATGGTGAGGAAGGGGCATTTGATTTTTCCCTAATACGTACAATCTTTCTTTTCAATGACAGTAGCTTTATTTGATAGGCACTGAACCTCAGGTTGTTTATTACTTGACAATTAAGGAAAGAGGCAAACCATCAATGGGGCGGGGCGGGGGTTGGATATGACTCATAAAGTAAGCTCAGTCACAGGGGTTTAATGCTCCCTGGCTGTTTTCAATACTTAGTTAGTGGCCATATACTCTGGCTCCATGTGTTTGGAATTAAAACAAGGAGGAAACAAACCATTTTATTACCCAGAATGAGTACCACAGAGAAAGGAAATTTGGCCTCATGACAGAGCATTATTGTAAGAACAGGGTAACTGTAAACAGCCCCCTCACAGCATAAAACATAAGCAGCTTGGAATGCCATGAGTAGTAGGTTGTGGTGGGCTGCAGGGGAGACACTGGGTTAGAAACCTTTGCCAAAAACAGGGAACAATTTTAAGGGTAATTAACAAAACAGCTAACTGAGCTGTGGCAGGTTAATAGTAAATACTTGGCATCTAGTAAACCCATCCACCCTAATGTAATAGGATGGATATAATTTACCTTTATCACTTTGTTTCAGCTGGGTAAGAGGTTCATATGGAAACTTTCACAATAAGTCATATCCACTTAGGGATCAAATTCCCCCAAGTACATAGCCTTTGCCTGGGCATGTAATTCAGTGTGTATGTGTCACTGCCCTCTCTGCTGGAGGCAATCAGAACTATTTATTAATGAGTCATTGACCTTGTACTGCTAACAGAGTCTTATTTATCTCTATACAACAAGGAAGTCAACCTGAAACATTCTCCCATTGACTTACCTTACTTTTCTCATCTGGCATAGAGTAGCAAGGTCGACTGAAGAGCAATCTGCGATCCATTTGGTGGGTCTTCACTAGACCCGCTAAATCCACCACTGATCTCAGAGTGTTGATCCTCACTGTAGTATAAATGTAGCTCCCAAGCTCGCCTTTGGAAAGTGCTGTGCAGGGTTCCTTGGAGGGTGAGGGCTGCAGGGTCAGATTTAGAGTGATTATTTTGTAAATAGCGGCCATTCTTGTCTGGCAGGACAGAATACCTTCTGCTGGAGACCAGCATGTCTCACTAGTTAATGTCACTCTGCTGTCAATGAATGCGGGCTGCTAGGCCGCCCAACTCTGACGGATAAGACAGCTACATGTACTGGCCATTGGGCCCCACAGGCCTAACTGGCAGGGTAGCTTTACAGACTCTGGCCATTCGCCCATGCAGCCCATCTAGGAGAACAATCCCATTGACTTTGGCTATTGAGACGCACAGTCTGCAATGGGAGGGCCACTTTGCCAACCCCAGACATTAGGCCATACTGACCTGAGATTCAGGTGGGGGTTGAAGGCCCCAGGCAATAACTCCCACGACAGTGTGCTAAACCAGCCTGGCCAGAGAAAAGGTTGGCTCTCTCTCTTTTGCCTCCCTTAGAACCTCTTATTTCTCATATTTGGGAAAGGGGGAACTAACCCAATCCAGCTGAGACTTTAGATCCTCCCTCAAATAATTTTTCCATTTGCTAACGTGACAGAAAAAGTCAAAATCAAAATCCCAAGTGAGTGTAAATGCATCTGCGACTGCCTTCAGCGGCACAGTGCTGATTCACACCAGCTCTGGACAAGTGTTCTCAACAGCAATGTGCAATTTCAGCTTTGTGACCTGAGCTGAATCACCTAATTTCTCTCCTTCTCATCTAGGCCATGTCTACACTAACAGGTTATTTCGAAATAACTCCCAAAATAACTATTTCCAAGTAAGCTTATGCCTCCTCAGAAGCAGGAGTTGTTATTTCGAAATAACAAGCCAGTTGTTTTGAAAGAGCAGGCGTGGTATTGGGATCGCTTGCCTTGGTATTTCAAAATAAGAGGAGTTATTTTGAAATAATCCCCCAGATAGACATGCCCCTCCTGTCCTTCTAAATCTAAATGCGTCCCTATTTGCTTTTCACTTCATATCCACTCTCAGGACTTCCCAAGGAGCCATGTATTTGACCACTATTATAAATGAACATTTAATTTCTTTCTCCCTTTCTTATGCTCTCAAAAAATTCGCCTAATAAAATACTAAAGACAAGAAGCACTCTTGTGGCTCCTCAGAGACTAACAAATACATTTATATGTGGGTAAAACCCGCTTCATCAGATGAGTTGGAGTGGAAATCTGATGAGATGGGGTTTACCCAGGAAAGCTCATGATATAACAGATTTGTTAATTTCTAAGGTGCCACAGACTTGCTCTTTTTTTTTTTTTAAAGTTACATGCTAACATGGCTGCCTCTCTGAGACTAATAAAACATTTCCAGACTTTGTTTATCACGGTGGGTTATATCAGAACCAATGTGAGTGCAAGATGAACTTCAGTGAACAGGCAAATGAAAACAGTGATGTAACAAAGCTACTGAACTACTATGTAGCTGAAACAGACAGCCAGGGGCCCCAGGGAACAAAGAATGAGTTATAAATACCTGACACACAAATTGATTCACTTTAAGCAGACACACATACACACATATTCTGCATTTGTAACAACATCACCAGTTATTTTAAGGGTTTTTTTCCTTTGTAGCATGGCTATGATTAAATACACAAAGTTTCCTGTAAATTACATTGTGTGTGCATGTTGTGGTTCTGCTATTCCAATATGTTTAGTTTGGTTTAGCCGTTTCTTTACGCTGAACTGGCCATATATTCATTTCCCAGTTCATGTGACATTCATAAGAACGGTCATACTGGGTCAGACCAAAGGTCCATCTAGCCAGTATCCTGTCTGCTGACAGTGGCCAATGCCAGAGACACCAGAGGGAGTGAACAGAACAGGGAATCTTCAAGCAATTCCTCTCCTGTCACCCATTCCCAGCCTCTGACAAACATGAATTTATCTAGCCCTTTTTTGAACCCTGTTAAAGTCCTGGTCTTCACAACATCCTATGGCAAGGAGTTCCACAGGCCAACCGTGCACTGTGTGAAGAAAAACTTCCTTTTGTTTGTTTTAAACCTGTTACCTGTTAATTTTATTTGGTGACCCTTAGTTCTTATGTTATGGGAACAAGTAAATAACTTTTCCCTATTGACTTTTTCCACACCTGTCATTATAGACCTCTATCATATCCCTGCTTAGTCTCCTCTTTTCTAAGATGAAATGTCCCAGTCTTTTTAATTTCTCTTCACATGGCACCCGTTCCAAGTCCCTAAACATTTTTGTTGCCCTTTTATTATCCTTTCCCAGTGCCAATATATCTTTTTTGAGATGAGGCCACATCTGTACGCAGTAGTCAAGATGTGGGCGTACCGTGGTTTTATATAGAGGCAAGATAGTCTCTGTCTTGTTCTCTATCCCTTTTTTAATGATTCCCAACATTCCATTTGCTTTTTTTGACTGCCGCTGCACACAGAGTGGATTTTTTCACAGAACTATCCACAGTGACGCCAAGATCTCTCTCTGTTGAGTAGTTGTAGCTAAATTAGTCCCCCTCATATTGTTCACCAAACTGGTCCAGGAAGAGCAGAGCTGTGGCGGCAACTTCGTGCCCCAGGCAGGGATAAAAGAGGGAGCTCCCGACTTTCTTACCTGAGGGAGGAGGAGCTGTGTTCCTTTCCTCTTCCCTCCCCCTTAATTTAATCACTGAATATTCAGCTAGTACAAATAGATTTAAGATTAGCGACCACATTTTGGGTGCTACTCTGAACCAAGATCGAAAAGAACCTTTTTGATGCCTTCCCACCGCTCTATTATCGATTAAACGAAACACAAAGTAACTCGTCAGTCGTATGTTTCAATATTATAATGACTGCAGATGAATAGAAAGGATGTCCTACGGGGCCATATTGTCGGCTGGTGGAAGCATGGCTCCCTTGAACTGCAGGGTGCCACGTCAGCGGCAGGTCTATGCCACTGATTGCATTCTGTTTGGTGTCAGTTATTTAGTTCAATGCCTTGCGGTGGGTTCTTGTTACAGCATGGGGAGCTGGTCCAGAACAAGTTATTTTTGGTCAGGTGTTCCTTGGCACAGGTCTGCCCCCTGCCGCTCAGAGCCCTGCCTTCCAGAATGGAGGCTGCCCTTTGCTCTGGGCAGTGTCCCCACGTGTCTGTACACAATAATGGCAGTGGCTCTGCATGCCTTTCTGTTTCATTCCTCGTGGCATGCTTTCTTCTGAGACTGAGTGCCCAGCCACTCCCGATGACTGCTTCTCTGGGCCTGCCCTCCATCTCGGCTGGGCCCCCTTGCTGCTGAACTCACTCTGCCTGTGCTTGGAACGCGCTCATGGACTCAAGTAGGAACGTCACCGGTTAACTGGTGAGCATCGCCCTTACCAGGCAATGCTTATTGGTTATTGGTGAAGTGGTGCCCCTGCCCGAAATGGGTGGGAGGTAGCCCCAGCCCAGCTGGGCCCACTGCCACATACCACAGGCTAGGGGCACTCCTGCCTGCCCAGCTGGGCCTTACCGCACTGTGCTGTGCATGGGGGGTGCTCCTGCCCCCCTGGCTGGGCCTGCTGTGCTGAGCCACAGGTGGAGGAAAAAGGGTGTGGCACTCCAGGGCAGCGGTGGTCCTAGCCCAGCCAGAGTAGCCTACCACCTGTGGCACGGTGTGGCAGGCCTGGCCCGATCTGAGCAGCCACCGCCTGTGGCAGGCCTGGCCTGGCCAGAGGAGCCTGTGGCATGTTGGGCCTGGCCAGGCTGGAGTGGCCCCTTGCACCGCGGACTGTGGCTGCTGCAGCCCGGCTGAGCCCACTGGGCCATGTGGGATCCCATTGAAGCAGTGAACTGGTTTATCTGGTTAATGGATTAAATGGGATTTTAAAGCCCTAGGCTCAAGCAGTAAAGCTTTGGGCTATGCTTCAGCCAGCTCAGGGAGGCTGCCAGAGGAGCGGTGCCAAGCCTGCAGCAGGAACCAAAGAAGGAAAAGGTTGGGGCGGCATGTTCGTGGGTCCTGATTGGTTTGTAGGGAGGGAGTCGCTCGGTGTTGGCTCCTCTCCAGCTGCTCCTCTCTCCAACCTTCATCAAGTGGTTGTAGTTCATGACAAATCTCCAGCGTGTGAGCTGTGCTGGGGATACATTTATCTCTGGGCCCTATGACCATGTGCCCCAGGCAGCCAATGGTAGTGGCAGAATGAAGGAGCAAAGGACAAATGACATTTGGTCAGCAGCCAGCAGCTTGTTTTATTGCCCATGTCTCTGCAGAATGTCTTCAGCCGAGCCCTTCCTGGCTGTAGATGAGCTAGCACCACTGGAGTCCAAGGGGCTCTGCTGATTTATAGAAGCTGAGGATCAGGCTGCTGCACTCCATGGAGCTTGCCAAGGCAGCTATCTTCTGTAGATGTGAGGGGCAGAACTGGAAGAGGAAGCTGGTGGTGTGTGCTCTAGACTCGCTCCAAATCCGACAGATCGGACCAAGGAGTGGCGGCCAGGAATCAGCTGACTAGCTCCCGGAGACAGAACCATGAGCCAAAGGAGCCAGCCAGTGCTGCGCTAAGTGAACTCCAGCAAACCGCGTGGAAAATGTGCTGGGAGATCAACGGGTTTCAGATTGACGTTGTCAAAATCTGGGCATTTGGAACTAGCCCCCACTTGCACCGGGTCAAGGGGCTGGGTCATAGGCAGCTTTATCTTATTTTTTCACTTCCCTGATCCTGGAGCCTGCTGGGGGCCAACCATCCCTTGACATAGCCTCGAGTGACATAGCCTCCCAGTGCACTGGGAGATTCTGGGTTTCAAGTAGCCGCTTTGCAGGCCAGGATCATCAGACTGACCATGCGCCAGCCCTGCCCCTTCTTGCCTCCAGCCCTCCTCATCTCCTCCTCCATTAAGGAGTAGAAGGCATGAGTGTAGGGTCAGATAAAAGCTTTGCTGCTGCCTCAGGCCGCTTTAAGACACCATTGAGCCCCTGGAATGCCGCAAACAGGACTCAGAGGGAACGTCTGCACAGCAAGGAGCCGTGCCAGCCAACTCAGCCTCACTGCTGTGTAGCCATCAGGAGTCTGGCTGGAACCCAGGCGCTGAGACCCTGCAAGGTGGGAAGTTCCCAGAACTCAGCCTGCATCTTGAGCCCACACATCTACACAGCAATGAAACAGCCCCGCAGCCTGCAGGAGTCACCTGGCTATGTAAACCTACCCAGTGGGGACAAGAGCTGGCCCACTGAGTCTAGCTTTTTGGGCCCCCCATGTAAGGGATGATTCTGTGCTAGACAACGATTCAGATGAGTCTATTCATTTAGCATTGTTGGTAGAGAAGCCACCTGCTCTGTTGACCTGGTCAGATTCCAACTTGAGTGATCATTTTGCCTAACTAAAATTCTCCCTGTACTTTCAGTAGGATAAATAAATCTACTCGTCCTCAAAGCCTCAATTTCTTTCCTCACTTTCCCTTGTCCTGCTACTACAGAATCACGGACTCATAAAAAAGCAGGATGAGACAGGATCTCAACAGCTCTGCTACTTCAGTCCCTCCAGCACTGAGGCAGGATTAAGTATTATCTAGACCAGGGCTACTTAACATCTGGCCTGCAGCTTGAATGTTTGCAGCCCGCGGTGTGGCTTGGATTTACGTGGGGCTCCACACATAGCCAGCGGGTGGGAGCTAAAACAAAAAGGTAGTCAGTATAATGGTCTTCTGTTGATGAGTTTTAATAGCTAAATTCCTGGACTGTCATTGCTCACTAAAAGTGCTGTCACATGGGTGGAAATTGGGTAAATGTTGCATTTTATTAATATCAGTAGAACTGACTTAAATGGGGCCTGCGTGTTGTGCAGTCTTGCCTTGATCTTTGTATTCATGCCCATCAGTGTGAAAGAAGCTATTTGCATGTAAATGCAACCGCACTGAAGTTGCAGCCCTTGGCAAGTGCTATGAGTATCATTGTGGCCTCCGGGGCTTCCAAAGGTGAGTAGCCCTGATCTAGACCATCCCTGGCAGGCATTTATCTAACCTGTTATTAAAAATCTCCAATGATGGAGATTCCATAACCTCCGTAGGTAATTTATTCCAGTGCTTATCCCTCCTGACAGTTAGGAAGCTTTTGTTAATGTCTAACCTAAACCTCTCTTGCTGCAGTGTAAGCCCATTGCTTCTTGTCCTATCCTTAATGACGAAGGAGAACAATTTATCACTCTCCTCTTTAAAACAATCCTTTACACACTTGAAAACTCTAATCATGCCTCCCTTCCTCCCTGACTGCTCTTCTCCATACCAAACATAGCGGGCTCTTAGTAGGAATAAGAGCCTCCGGAAAAGGGCGCTTTTTCCGGAGGATCGGGGCCAGTGTAGACGCTCTTTTCCGGCTTTTTTAAAAGCCGTAAAAAAGCGGCGGACATTTTTATTTAAATGCCGCGGGGGATATTTAAATCCCCCGCGGATTTCCCTACTACGATAGGTGAAATTTACATGCCCCTTCCGGAAAAGGGGCCAGTGTAGACGTAGCCAGCCATGGGTCATGTGTTCTAGCCCTGGAATAATTTTTCTTGCTCTTTTGTGGGCTTTCTCCAGTTTGTCTACATCTTTTCCTGAAGTGTGGAGCCCAGAACTGGGCACAATACTGAAGTCAAGTTGAGTAGAGTGGAAGAGTGACTTCCCAAGTCTTGCTTACAACACTCCTGCTAATGCATCCCCGAATGATGTTCACCTTTTTTGCAACAGTATCACGTCTGACTCATATTTAGTTGGTGACCCACTCTCGCTGTCAGAGTGTTTTCTGCAATATTCCTTCCTCAGCAGTCATTTCCCATTTTGTATTTGTGCAAGTGACTGTTTCTTCATTGTTTCGTCTGCCTCCTGGCCACAGTTCAGAGATGGTCAAAATAGTTCTTCGCTACAGTGTGTAAAGCCCTTTATAACACTTCTGGCTGAAGGATGCTAATTCATAGCGCCAGTGCTGGGCTTTTCATTTTCAAAGCATTGTGCATAGATTAAGCCAAGCATTACATAAATACAATATGGCCTTAAGCCATTTATGACCATAAAATATTGCCATCGTATAGGCCTCTTCTGAGAAGCTCTGCTCTTTCCAAAGCCTGCACACATCTTTGACACCCAAAAGATCCACTCAGCTCTTTTCAGTAACTGGCAATTCCAGGAATTGAAAAGTGAATGTGGTTTCCAAGTAGTAGCTAAGGTCACCTAAGGGAGGATACTGGCTTTATATGATAAGCTGGCATGGTGCATGTAAAACCACTTCATCCTATGCTTTCAGTTTTTTTAACTTGTCTCAATACAAATATTATCCAGATTCAGATATGGATGGGTATCATCCCCAAAAGAATTTCTGTTTTTGACAGCAGTGTGTGCAAACAACAGAAGCCAGCAATATACTTGTAGTATCACATTTCCAACTGCAACTAATTAAAAACAAAGGGCAGCCAAATAAACTCCTGCATATTGTATACACTGTGCTAACGAAGGCACCTACTTGGCCCTCATTATTGTAGTATCGGAGTGTCTCACAATCTTGTTAATGCATTTATCCTCGTGATGCCCTTTTGAGGAGTGTGTGGTACATGTAACTAGGTACGGGTGACCTGCTCTTTGCTGAGTTATAGAGGACATGAGTTGTCACAGCCCCTACCAGGGATGGCTGGTATGCCTGAACCTGTCACCCTGGCCCTGCCCACACTCTGCCCCTCAGAACACCTACTTTAGGCATATTGAGGGTGGAGTGTGGCTGTCCCCGAGTGCCTGCCCTCCCCTGTGCTCTGGGCTGGGGAGGCTGAGGCAATGCACCCTCCTCTCTCTCTGTGCCGGGGAGGCTGGGGCTACATGCCCACTCTCCCTGTGCTAAGGGTTGGGGTGCAGTGCGTGGCCCCACCTGCCTACGGTGGGGCAGAGACGGGAAGGTGGCTTGTCTCCTGTTGGGGGTTTGGGCCTTGGCGGAAGGCTCAGGGCAGAGGGCGGAGCTGGGGGGTTGCTTCCTCCAGCCCTACCTTCACCCACCTACTTACAGAGCCTTGGCTCTCAAGCTGCAGCAGCTCCTGGTTTTAAATTTGGAGGTCCCCGCTTTAGTCGCTGAGGCTGCATCCAAGAAGGAGGCAGTTGCACTGGCCCTGTTTGTCCCAGCCCCCTGTTGTGGGGATCAGGATGCCTGGCACACTCCTCGGCTGCTAGTTTGGCACTTGTCACACGCACTGAGAGCTGGAGTGGGCAAGCCTTATTCAGACTGGTGAGCACTTCCTCACACAAGCAGTCCCTTTGAGATGAACAGCACCAAGTGCTCACCCCGCGGAGTCAGGCCGGCGTGATCCAGCCCTACATTCACTTTTCAAAGGCCGTTTTCATATGTTCCCTCCAGTGCCATGCACAACTGTGATGATGCAAATCCCTCTGCAGTGTGGGCTTCCTGTCTCCACCAACAGGAATTGCTCATTGCTGGCTCAGTACATTTGCAATTCTCCTCATGACGAACATGCTGATCTGGCAAACAGAGGAATACCCAGTCTCGAAAAAACGTGGTGATATTGATATCCGAATGGGTCCATGGAGAAGCATCTTTCCCTCGTGGAGAAAGGATGTGTAAGCAAGAATCAACGCTACTTTGCATCGCAGTGCAGCCTCACAGGAATTTGTTCGTGTCCATTCGGTGGCATGCAAGATGTAGCCCAAAATAGAGGTGGGTGACATTTTTCAGCTGAAATTTTTTCCCCACCAATGAAAAAAATGCAGATGTGGGTCCAACTGAAACATTTTGCATATTTGAGTCAAATTTCTTGAAATGTTTTGGTTGAAAAATTGGCAAAAATCCCCTATGTTTGAGGAATTTTCATTTCAGATCGACCCCAAACTAAATTAAAAAATCAGTATGGCCAGAGAACAGACAAGGAATGCACATGGCTCTAGCCAGAAATGCTTGAAAAATGTGGACCAGAACATTTATGCTTTTTTTTTAAACTGCAAAAGGACAAACAACTTTGTTAAAAAAACAACTTTAAAAAATAATAAGATTGTCCAAGAACGTGACCTCAATAGAATCTCATAGCTAGATCCCTGGATGATTCAGGAAAAATTTGTAATTTCTTGCTGGATAAAACAATTAATTTTGATTATACTTCTTTGGAGCAACATAAAAGACACCTTGGTTGGAATAATTCTCATCTGGAATGAATCTTGTTAAGACGATCAAGCAGTAGCAAAAACTAAACCAGACATACTAGGTGTTGCATGTATTAAGTTAGGCATTTCCAGTAGTTGGGCAATATTATATTTGTGTTGATCTATTATGCATTTCCTTCTGAATTCCCAGGCTTCAATTGATCACTATGGAACAGGCATAAATAAAAGTGCTGGTTCAAGCAACAGAAAATGTGGGCATGTTGCTGAAACATTGCTCAGTAATCTGTTAGATTAACCATCAGCACCTCTGCCAGGTGGAAAAGAATTGTCTTACTCAATCACAGAAAACTCAGGAAAAGGCAGAAACACACCATTTCTTGTGTTCACCCTGCCACTGGGACCACAAATAGCTCACCACCACATCCCAAAGGAATGACAGCTCCTTAGTTAATTTTCTTGTTCATTTTCTTGTGAGAAAATGAGGCTGGCTGGGGTATGATTTCCCAAGCTGGCTGGCTTCTTCCAAATCAGACTGGAGCATTTGAAAAATGGCACTGCTGCTAGAGTCACCTAGATGGATCCCACCACTCCAAGCAGAGGCCAGAACATGGGTGGAAGTGCATTCTTGGCACTGCCAGTCTGTTCCCCTAGCTGGCTTTGATGTCAATAGGTCCCCATCAACATTGGCCTTCCATTCCTGGGGGTGGATTTAACTCTCAGGTAAAATCACCCTGTCACAGGGTCGACTTTCCTGCCCCCTCCAGAGGGCCCCGGGTAGGATCCCAAGTCTCTATACAAAGTTACGTTAACCCACAGCCCATTGGTCCGAGTCTCTATGCAAAGTCAGGGACTGTCTCTTCAATACAGGGCCTGCTGGCCCGAGTCTCTATGCAAAGTCCCTGGGCAGCCCTTTTAAGTCAGGGCCCGCTGGCCCACTGGCCGGAGTCTCTCTCCAAAGTCAATTACAGTCCCCTTTAATGCAGGGCCCACTGGCACAAGTCTCTATGCCAAGTCCCTGGGTGGCCCTTTATGACGGGGCTGCAGGGGCTGCAACGGGAGGTCACTGAGGGTATGTCTACACTACAAAGTTAATTTGAACTAACAGCCATTAGTTTGAATTAACTTTGATAGGCGCTACACATGCAAACCGCTAGTTTGAACTTAATTCGATCTAGCGGAGCGCTTAATTCGAACTAGGTAAACCTCATTCCACGAGGACTAAGCCTAGTTCGAATTAAGTAGTTCGAAATTAAGGGCTGTGTAGCCACTTAATTCGAACTAGTGGGAGGCTAGTCCTCCCCAGCTTTCCCTGGTGGCCACTTTGGGCCAAATCAGGGAAACTCTTCTGCCCCCCTCCTGGCCCTGGAGCCCTTAAAGGGGCACGGGCTGGCTACGGTGCCTGTGCCAGGTGCAAGCCTGCCAGCACCCAGCCAGCAGATCCTGTACCTGGCATGGCACGAGCCAGCCACCCGCTGCCGCCCAGCCCTCCGCCTCTTCCCGGAACCAGGCTGGCAGCTCCCAGGACTGCCTGCCCGGGGTCGCAAGAGGCAGGTGCCTGCCTGGTCTAGAGCGGCGATCGTGGACCTCATTCACGTTTGGGGGAGGCCTCCAACGTCCACAATCTCCACACTAGGCACAGGAAAGTGGCCCTCTAGGGAAGGATAACTGCCAGCCTGGCCACCAAAGGCCACATGCGAACCCAGGAGCAGGTTTGCATGAAAATCAAGTTGGTCCAGTGAGACCCCCGACCCTGAGCTTAGAACATAAGAACATAAGAACAGCTGTACTGGGTCAGACCAAAGGTCCATCTAGCCCAGTAGCCAGTCTGCCGACAGCGGCCAACACTAGGTACCCCGGAGGGGATGGACTGAAGACAATGACCAAGCGATTTGTCTTGTGCCATCCATCTCCAGCCTTCCACAAACAGAGGCCAGGGACACCATTTCTGCCCCCTGGCTAATACCACTCCATGGACCCAACCTCCATGACTTTATCTAACTTCTCTTTAAACTCTGTTCTAGTTCTAGCCTTCACAGCCTCCTGCAGCAAGGAGTTCCACAGGTTGACTATCTGCTTTGTGAAGAAGAACTTTCTTTTATTAATTTGAAGCCTGCTACCCATTTATTTCATTTGGTGTCCTCTAGTCCTTATATTATGGGAACTAATTAAGAACTTTTCTTTATGCACCCTCTCCACTCCACTCATGATTTTATATACCTCTATCATATCCCTCCTCCGTCTCCTCTTTTCTAAGCTGAAAAGTCCCAGTCGCTTTAGCCTTTCTTCATATGGGACCTGTTACAAATCCCTCATCATTTTAGTTGCCCTTTTCTGAACGCTTTCCAAGGCCAAAACATCTTTTTTCGAGGTGAGGAGACCACATCTGTACACAGTACTGAAGATATGGCGTACCATAGTTTTATACTTCCCCTCCTCCTCCTTCCCCTGGCTTCCCCCTTCCATCTCCCTCCTCCCAGGTTTCCCCTTCCCCTCTCCCACCCTCTCTCTTCCCCTCTTCCACCTCCTTTTCCCAGTCACCCCAGAGGTTAATCCCCCCCTCCCAGTTTTGTTAAATAAAAAGAGTTTCTATTTTTGAACACACGTGTCCTTTATTTTGTACATCAGGAAAGGGGGCGAGGGAGGGGTAAGTGGAAGGAGGTGAGTGAGGAATGGGGCACGAGCCCCCGATGGGGAGGACTGGGGTGGCTCTGCGGGCTCCTCGGGATGGAAGCTCTCTTGCAGCCCCCCCGATTGACCCTCCCGGATGGCAGCCTGCGGCAAGTGCTGCCGGGCTGATGGCCAAGTGCTGTGATGTGCTGAGTGGGGGCACTCAGGGCACTCCAAGACAGGACTGCTTTGCTGCCCCTCATCGAGGTAGACCAGCAAATGGGGAACCCTGAGAACTGTCTGTCCGGGGTGGGGGTCGGGTCCCTTTAAGCACAGCCCTCGGCTAGACAGCTTCCCGCTCTAAGTCCTAATCTGATGCCCTGCGGCACTGGTTCCGGCCAGCCTTAACTTTGGTTCAGGGTCCACTCAAAGTGAACATGCTATTTCGAAATAGCAAAACGCTAATTTGAATTAGTTTTTAGGTCTAGCTGCCCTAATTCGAATTAGCTTAGTTCGAATTAGCGCTGTAGTGTAGACACACCCTGAGGGGGTAGGACTGCACCCCTGGTAGGGGAACTCGGGCCTACCCTACTCCACTGGGTCCCGGCCTAGGGCCCTGTGAGTGGCAGGATGGCCAACTACTCCCTCGGTAGGGAATCCAACCAAAACAAACAAAAGAGGTTCCCAGGCTGGGAGAGGCTGCTCCTGCATCCTCCCTGGGCCACTTCCTACCTGGTCCGACGGAGTCTCCACATTCCTGGGGGCAGCTTCTCCTCTGCAGATGGCCGAGGAGACATCCCAACTGGCCCTGGCGGCTTTGCTGGCTTCTCCTAGGGTTGCTGGCTGGTACTGGTCAGGAGCTGCCTTGCTAGGCCCTTCCCCTCTGACAGTCAGCCCAGACTGAGTCGCTCCCCAGGCTTTTATACCTGGGCTGCAGGAACAGGGCTTCTTTAGCAAGGTTACCCTGGCTACATCCTGCGAATTCCGTGCGGGGCTGTCTCGCCCCACCACACACCCCTATTCATTCACTTCATTGGCTACTGGGAGGAATTTGCCGCTTCTATAAGGCCTGATCCCCTATTTCCTTGTAGCATGCATAATCATTTACACTACTGCAAAATGGCTATAAACACTACTCTTCTGGCTGGTTTTATTTAACCCCTTCATTGCACAGGCTAAATGACTAATGCACCAAGAGAGGTTTTCAGGAACAGTCCTTTAACAATTCAGGGCCTAATTCTGCATTCATAGCTCAGGCAAAACTCTACACACAAGAACCGGCCTGTTGTGTCCAAGGGGACTTGATTGGCCAATAAGGGCGTATAGGACTGGGCCCTAAAAAAGCAACTTTTTTTGCAATCCAGACTGCTTCAGGGCAATGAAACTAAAGTGCACATGCAACTGTACATGCAGAAAGAAACCTGCAATATGTCTGATTTGCACACACACTTCCCATGGTCGCAGGTCCATATTGGATAATCATGTCATGTGAGTGAATGGCTATATAAACATAAGGGCCAGATCTTCAGCTGGCATGAATCTGCCTGATTTCTCTCACTGACATGGCCCAAGGCAGCGGAAGTTTTGCCTGAAGGATGGCTGCAAGATCACGCCATGAATCTGGCCCATACGTAGGGTTGCCAGATGGTTTCAGAAAAAATACCCAAAAAAGAAAAGAAAAAGGACTGTGGGCCCTTTAAGAAACATGTGGTGAGGCTTTTTGGGCCCTAACAGGCTGCCCTCTTGCCTCCCTGCTCTGGGCTAGACAGCTCCCCCGTAAGCATTAGGGTTGCCTCCGTATTGAGCCGGACAGCCGGGGATTTTCACCTCCTGGCCAGGAAAAAAATCAGAAAGTTCTGGACATTTTAGTGTCCAGTATTTTCTGGTTTTTTTTTACCAGAGAGGAGGCGAAAATACTGAACTGTCTGGTTCAATACTGAACACCTGGCAACCCTCCCCATATATTCAGAAAGAGAAGTGTCATACAGTAAACAGATCTAGGATTATGGGAACTTGAGTGTTATAGATCAGGAATAGCCTGACATAAACTTCTGGGAAGAGATTTATATTGGGACTTTCCAAAGGAGTCTAAGCCAGAGTACGGCACTCCCTCTACCTTGGCAGTGGGCTGAAGAGAGCTGAGCTCAGCAAGCAAAAACCAGCAGGAATGTGTTTGTACACTCCTCAACCGTATTTGATCCTTACAAGCCAGGACATATTATAAAGTGATTAGGTCAAATTTAGATCTGATATAAAACAGTAGGTCTTGGAATGCCTTACAAAGAAATCCTTATCATTATCTCCAGACGGGGAAACTGAGGCACAAGTGTATTGTCTAAGGTCACCTGAAAGCCAGGAGCAGAACCCAGTAGCCATTGTCCCTCAGTACTAACCAACCCACCTCCCAAGCAAGTACACTGCTATTGGCTTCAACCAAGTTTTGTATCTACCGATTGTGCTAACTCTGTGTTAGGCCCATTATGTAAAAAGTCTTGAGAACTCGTTGCAATTGCATGTCACCCAAAAGATCTCCCCTAAGTGACCATCAGCTTAAAACATTGATGCCTGAAATTTTGTACCTCCTATAATTGCAATTAACGCCCTAAGGGACTGCTACTGAGAGAGGTTTGAGTGGGAAAATTCTCTATTATTTTTAGTGTGAACACTTTATTTTTAACATATGACAGCGCTCTGTTTCCCCTAGAGCAAGGGTGGACAAAGACGCCTCTATGGGCTGGATCTGGCCCACCAAGCTGATGGATCTGGCCCACAGCTACCCTGTTGCCCCCAGGCCAATCAAGAGCTGGGGACGGAGGAGCACATGAAGTCTCCTCCAGCCCCCAGGGGTGCCCGGCAGCTAGAAGGAAAAGCCGGCCGTTTTAAAACATCCAGTATTTCTCTCTAGCTGCTGTGACCCCCTGTCATAATCAGGAGTACTGACCAGCACCTGGTGACTAAAGGGTTAACTCTGTACCTAGCAAGGTATCGGTCCCCCAATAATTTGAAATGCAGGGAGGCATTTCAAACGGGAAGAGAGGGGTTTTCTCTCTCTGCCCTTTGTTTGAGATTTAGAGCAGTTTCTCCCAACTATTGAGGGAGATGGGAGACACTTCTCTCTCCAAGGACGGACGTCTTACACCAGTGGTTCCCAACCTTTTGAGGTTGTCGGGCGCCAGGGGGCGTGGCCGTTCGCCCGCCAGGCACCAGGGGGCGGGGATACTTGCGCGCCCGGGGGGCGTCCCCCCCCATAGCCACGCGCCCGGGGGCGGGGCCCCCCCATAGCCGCGTGCCCGGGGGCAGGGCCCCCCCATAGCCACGCACCCAGGGCTGGTGCCCCCCCCCGCAAGCGCCGCGCGCCTGGGACCGGCGCTCCCCCCCCCCCGCAAGCGTCGTGCACCCGGGGCCGGCGCTCCCCCCTGCAAGCGCCGCGCGCCCGGGGCCGACGCTCCCCGCAAGCGCCGCACCATGTGCCCAGGGCCAGGCCAGCCCCGAGCACCTGGCGGGCGCATGCAAATGCCCCCGCGGGCGCCATGGCGCCCGCGGGTACCGTGTTGGGGACCACGGTCTTACACTGTGTAAGTAGGGAAAAGTTCTGATAGTCCGTCAGGGTTTATTGTTTTCCTTGTTTGGGGATTTGGAAATGTCTGAGCTTGTTAAGTGTTTTCTTTTCCTTTCCTTTCGTAACTAAGTCTTCAGCCCGGGGACTTTCCCTGACTTTCTATATCAAAGGGTGGCTCTTTCCATCTAGACAATTTACTCTGCTTGCAACTCTAGTTTTGTTTTGATAATAAACGATTGCTTCTTTTTTTTCTAATGAACCGGTATTGGTTGATCTTTGTGTCCTGGAAGGTCTGTCTGTGTGTATCTGCACGCCTGACTGAGGGGTCAGCTTCCAGAGACTGCAGCTTGTTTTTCTCTTTTCTTTTTCAAGCTCTTTTGGTGAAAAACAGCTCGGGGTACCCCTGGGGTTGGTTTCAAGTGTACACCTTTGTTTGCGGGTTCAAAGCACTTGATCGTGGCAGTCGATTCCCCAAAATCTGGGTATTAGGATTTGGGGGGGAAGTTTTTATACCAGAGCCTGTAGAGGCAAGGTTTTGGAGTGCTCTTGTGGGTCCCCAACTTCTGCATTTGTCATGCCAGCGTGGGGAACAGCCTTGTCAACCCTGGATGGAACAGGGGCAGGGATGAGGAACTTTGCACGCTCCCCATACCGCCAGATCCTGACTGGTCTGGGGACGGGAGGAGCATGCCAGATCTCCTCCCACTGAGGTGCCTAGAGGGAACCACCAGCTATTTTAAAAACAGGCACCGGGGCGGATGCGGGGAGTACTTCATGAGCTCCCTCATCCCCAGACCAATTAGGGTCTGTGAGGTGGGGAACACGAGAAGTCTCCTAGCCCCGCCTCTTCTGCCTGAGGTCCCGCCCCTTCTGGGGCAGCCTGGGGCCACTTCAGAAATGTATGAAGTGGCCCCCTTTTAAAAATGCGTGTCCACCTCTGCCCTAAAGCAGTGTTTAGTTTCCCTCTGGCTTGTGTGATTTATTAAAACAGAGCAGCAGGACAATCTAGGGCCCGGTGCAGTACTGGATGTTATTTCCACTCATTTTTTGACATTGCCAAGATTTCAAACTGCAGTGCCCATTAAGAAGTAATTACAATAATAAGGAAGGCACCTCCCTGGCACTGCATCCTCACTAAACAAGTATATGCTAAATTTAGGCTAGCTATGCCAGTGTACGTGGATGATGATGGCTTTTCATTTGCTAGAGTAAGCCAAATTCTGTCTGGCAGAAAAGTAATAGACGAGAGAGGAGTTACAGAAGGAGAAATCACCTTTTGCTAGTGCCACCTTCCGCTGCAAGTAGCCTCCTTGATTTCAGTGGGGTGACTGGCCAATTACAGCTCGGCTTAGTGCAACGTAGGTGTCCCTAGCAGAATACGGATTTGAGCTCCAGCGTTCCCTTTCCCTGTGTTGGTGGGAGCTCGCGGCTTGGATCGGAGCGAGGTGACTGACGCACAACTGGACAAAATGGCCATGATGTCGAAGGGTCGATGGAACTGTCTCCAGGAGTTGGTGACCAGCTCCGATCCTACTCTGGCTGAGTGGGCCCTTATTCCAGGAGCAGCCTTACTGAAATCAGGGAGATGAGCCAAGCAGTAGGCTACGACAGAGCGTGAGGAAGTGTTGTCAGATCAGGCCCCACTGAAGTCAACAGCCCAGACTATAAAGCCCGTAACATACTGATCAGTAGTTATTCATGCCTCATAACTAGCATTCTTAGCCACATGGCCACACAGGACTAGTCATTGAGTGAAGAGCCATTTCCTGGGCTTCCCCTACCTTATTTTAAAGGATGTCCTACAGTACGGAGAAGAAAGCAACGAAGGTTCCTACAGCCTCATGCCCATTTGTCATTGGCCTGCTTCCTCTTCCAACTGCACAGAACTGAAAATCCACAGAGCACGCTGGGCGGGGGAAAGCGATGGAGCCTCACACTGCAGACACGAGACCCCTCTTCTATGGGGACAGGGCCCTCTCTACACACAGGCCATGAGCCAGCAGCCTAAATGAGGGATCAGGGGAAGGTGGCAGCTCTCCTGCATTCGATATGGGAGGGGTGTTTGAATCATACGCCACCATTGCGCCCCTGACTGCTGCACATCGGCCGTGCTATCTGCTGACTTTCCAAGTACAATTCTGAAGGAAGAGGTGATAGGCATGCCCGGTCTTGTAGTTCCCAGGCATTAGCGGACTCCCAGCCAGCAGAGTCGTGAGGAAGCGGATGCATTGTGCTTTAGTAGAAGTGATCATACTGGAGAACACAAGTTTCTTTGAATAGTGGTAGAGATGTAGCCGTGTTAGTCTGGGGTAGCTGAAGCAAAATACATTGTCCTGCATTTTGCTTCAAGTTTCTTTGAGTGTTTGCTCATGTCCATTCCAATTAGGCATGCGCACACCGTGTGCACAGATTCCGGAACTTTTCTCCCTAGCAGTAGCTGTCGGGCAAGCCAGGGAACCCCCTGGAATGGTGCCAACATACCAGTGCATATATACCCGTGTTGGCCCTCCACCCCCTCAGTTCCTTCTCACCGCCCGTGATGGTAGCTGGAGCGCTGTGAAGGCTGTTAGTCATTACCCTTAGACTACTTGTATTATCCTATCTTGTCTCTTTAGCCAGTTGTTGCTGTTAAATTGTTCATTAGAATTGTAAATAGTTCGGTTAAAGACTAGCGGGCCTCTCCCTGTTAGAGGACGGGATGTCAAGGCGGCAAGTCTTCAAGAAGTGCAATTCATGCTCGAAGCTTATGCCCTGCAAGGACCAGCACGATTCCTGTTTGAGGTGCCTCGGCAAGGACCACAGATCTGACGACTGCTCCATTTGTATTAATTTTATGCCAATAACTAAAATACAGAGGAACGCTAGTCTGAAACAGTTCTTAAGGGAACAGTCTGTATGTAGCAGATCGTCCTCGGTACGAGAGTCATCTGCAGGGATGTCCAAGCACCAGGAAGCCTCATCGAAGACTACTCGGCTCCAATCGCAATCCCCGGCACCGAGGAGGTTGAAGGAACCCACAGGACAGTCGTCGGAGAGCTGTGTCCATAAGGTGCACTCTAAGGAAGGACACTCGGCCTTGAAGGCGCATGGGGAGGACTCGGCACCACCGAGGCATAGAGGTAGCCTGGCATGCAGCCAGAGTCCGGTCTTGTCGGAAGCGTTGGAAGACTTTCAACACCTCTCGACTCCGGAGACATTCACTGTGGTGCAGGACCTTATTGAACTGACCTCCCTGGAAGCAGAGTCCTTGATGCCGCAGATGCGAGACCTCTCACTCTTTTCACCAAAAACGGTACCTCCGGCACTGGAAACAGTACCGGCGCAGACTTCGGTACCATGGACCTTACCGATACTGTCACCGATGCCTACCCCAGACCAGGACCCCATACCGCAGGGGCACTCGGCACCAGTGCAAGAACCAGCACCGAGGCCATTGGTGGCACCCTCAGCAACAGGGCACGTATGGCCGATGGCAGAGGTACCGGCACAACAGTTCCCCCTGGCATCGCAGAGGGTTCCAGTGCAGCAGGAATACCTCCCGGCCTACCAGCTGTCGACCATACAGCCAACAACAGACCAGGCCCAGTGGGAGGCTATCCAGGCACAGAGTATGCCTCCCCCAGCACCAGGCTCGGTACATAGGGAGAAATCAGCAGCCATGTCACATCACCAGGGGGAGCAGTCGACATCAGCTCCCCCTTCGGTGGCCTCCGAGTACTCGTCAGACTCGGAAGCCAAGTCGGTTTGCTCGGCCAAGTCATCCTACAAGTCAAGGTCTCGGCACCGGTCTCATTCACGCCACAGGTCTCGGCGCCAGTCTCGTTCACGCCAAAGGTCTTGGCACCGGTCTTGTTCACGCCACGGCTCTCAGCACCGGTCTCGTTCAAGCCGCAGGTCTCGGTGCCGGTCTCGTTCACGCCAAAGGTCTCAGCACCGGTCTTGTTCATGCCACAGGTCTCAGCACCAGTCTCGTTCAAGCCGCAGGTCTCGGCACCGGTCTTGTTCACGCCGCAGGTCTCGGCACCGGTCTCGTTCACGCCA
This sequence comes from Pelodiscus sinensis, assembly GCF_052426305.1. Classification (NCBI taxonomy): domain Eukaryota; kingdom Metazoa; phylum Chordata; order Testudines; family Trionychidae; genus Pelodiscus; species Pelodiscus sinensis. The sequence goes on from NC_143054.1 coordinate 195,668,308, forward strand.
AAGGTCTCGGCACTGGAGTTCTCCGAGCCACCAGGTATTGCAGCTCCAGTGGCAACCGCACCCTCACTGGCCCTTTGGGACCCCGGGGGCATACCACCAGGTCCCATTGTGGCTAAATCTCTGTTGCATTGCCATATAATCATGTATCATTCTCATATAACTTTGTATTAAGAGAAACTTTGTAAGTCCTTTTATAACTTTGTGTTAAGCGTTTTCATAGAATCCCTTGTATTTAGAGAAGCCTTGTATCTAGTCTTTTCCATAGAAACTTTGTGTGAAGCCCTTTATGTTATAGGCTTTTAGGAATAGTTAAGGTAAAAAAAAATCTTTTTCCAGGAATAGAATAGCTCTCTCCCCTTTCATTGATTGCCCTGTTGAAACGAATGAGGTGTGAATGGGGAAGGCATGAAAGGTGAGTACCTCCAGTAGCAATTGCAAGGGTGGAGAGGGGCTGGGAGCCAGATCCAAGAACAACAAGATTTGTGAAGTGATCTCCTTGCAATGAAGCTTGGACAAATAGAGGGCCTTGGGAGTCAAGCAGCAAGTGCCTGCCCTTAGAAAGACCCGCTTTGAAGCAGCATTAAAAATGGCGAGGTGATGACTAACTGGCTGCATGAGAGGGATAAATATGAGGCATCTTGCAGGGGGACCCCGGGTTTTCATCCTGCCAACATCGGAGCATCGATCCGGATTGGTAGAATCACGGCTCCACCCCTCCACCATCTAACTCCCCTGGCCAGTGCAGTTAGGGGGAGCAGCTATTAGTAACAGCAAGATGGAGTGTGCTTGTGTATGTGTGTGTGTGAGTGCATGAGTGTAATGTATCATATGCGTATGATAAAGTATTGATTCATCTATGTATGCTCAATAAATGTGGCATGTTGCCTTATCCCCTCGAAAAAGATCCTGTGTGCTTCTTTTCAGCACATCACCAGTCTTCTCACGGGGCAGTGCCTCCTCGGCTATTCCCCTACATAGGGCCCCCCTTTCGGAGGTGAGTCATAGGCTATTCCCCTACATAGGGCCCCCCTGTCGGAGGTGAGCCATAGGCTATTCCCCTACATAGGGCCCCCCTGTCGGAGGTGAGCCATAGGCTATTCCCCTACATAGGGCCCCCCTGTCGGAGGTGAGCCAACAGGGAGCCAGGGACCTGGTGAGACCCCCAACTGTAGGCCAAGGTCTGGGACCCACAGCCCCCTCCTCCCCCCATCAGTATCTGGGCAGGTGGAACCACCAGTGGTGGAAGAGCTGCAGGTGAATCTGGGGGAGGAACAGACACTGGTGAGGGAGTCATTGTGGTCCTCCCCAGATGAGGCCTTGGCAGACCCAGCTCCACCGCTTCCATCCATAGATGCAGGGCCCACCAAGACTTGCTCCGGATGTTAGCAGCTAACCTAGGGGTCCAAGATGAGGAGGTCCAGGAGGAAAAGGACCCCATGGTGGACATTTTAACACCATCAGCCCGGGGTAGGGTAGCCCTGCCACTCAACAAAATGATAAGACCTTGTGGTATCCCAAAAAGGGATGGAAAGGCACTACTTCATGCCCCAGGCGGGACATGAACACCTGTTTATACACCCACCGCCTAGTGGTGCAAGATGCAGGCCAGAAAGAGCACCAGGGCCCCCCAGGACCCACACCCAAGGCTGAGGAGCCTAAGAAACTTGACCTCCTTGGGTGAAAAACCTATACCATAGGGGGCCTACAGTTGTGCACCACCAACCAGCAGGTGATGCTGGGGAGATATGCCTACAATACCTAGGCGTCGATGGATAAATTTAAGGACCGTCTCCCCCAAGAGCCAAGCCAGGAGTTTGGCACAATGGCAGAGCAGGGAAGGGCAGCGGCATGCACGGTGCTGCAGGTGGCTCGAGATGCAGCAGACTCAGCGGCCCATACAATGGTTACGGTGATAGTAATGAGACGGAACGCATGGCTACAGGTGTTTGGCCTCCTTCCTGAGGTGCAGACCGCTGTTCGGGACCTTCCCTTCGAGGAGACGGGTCTGTTTTCTGACCAAACGGGTGCCAAACTGTACAACCTCTCTCTTTTCTACAGGGCCTAGGCCAGGATAACCTCTGATCAATGGGTGTTAGATCTAGTGGAGAAGGGACTCTTTATCCCCTTTCTTGCTATCCCTTCCTTCCACACCCCCATCCCCGTCCTTCTTCAGGGACCCTCGCATGAGATTCTGCTGAGGCAAGAAGTGTTCACACTTCTTCAGCGTGGAGCGGTCGAGCCTGTCCCAGAATAATTCAGAAGAAGGGGGTTCCACTCCCGATACTTCCTTATTCCCAAGGAGAAAGGGGGCCTAAGGCCCACTGTAGACCTCAGAAACTTGAACTCGTTTGTAAAGAAAACGAAGTTCAGGATGGTCACCCTGGCCTCTATGTTCCCTTCCCTACAGGCAGGAGACTGGGAAGCTGCCCTCGATCTGAAGGATGCATATTTTCACATTCGGTGATCCCAGCACACAGGAAATTCCTCAGATTTGTGCTGGGCCAGGACCATTTCCAATTTACAGTCCTCCCTGTGGGCTTTCCACAGCACCACGGGTTTTCATGGAATGCATGGCCGTGGTGGCCACATTCATGAGGTGCTGCAGAATCCAGCTTTTTCCCTACCTGGACGACTGGTTAATAAGGAGAAATTCCCAAGAGCGAGTGATGGTGTAACCCGTTCACCTAATAAGGAGCTATCTCTTTAAGAGACCCCCGTGGGGGAGTTAAGTGTGAGTTGAGTGTTACTGTTGCTGGGCAGATTTACCACTCCACACAGAAGTTTCTGGAGTTGGGTTTAGTAGTTTGGGGTCAGACTTCATGAGCAAGCAGGCAGGGCAGATGCTGCTCTAAGGCCTGTGTGAGCTGGGAGAAGATGAGCCAGGAGCAGAGAGCATACTGCTGTTGCTCACTCTGCAGCACTTTGCAGCAGGTAGCGATGTTGCTAACCCTCCACCAGTGATCACGGTCTGAATGACAATCAGAGCTTTCTTCTGCTCAAGAGCGTCCATGCAGAGTGGACACTTTCTTGCGCAAAAGGGCATTGCAAAAGCGATGCCCTTTGAGGTGCGGAAGAGCTTTTGCGCAAGAAGTTTTTGCGCAAGAACTCTTCCGCAAAAGACGTCTTGTGCAAAAACCCTGCAGTGTAGACGTAGCTTATATGTAGTAATGGGGAAAGCTTCCTTTGTACAGGCAGTCCCCGGGTTAGGTACAAGAGAGGGACTGTAGGTTTGTTCTTAAGTTGAATTTGTATGTAAGTCGGAACTGGTACATATTGTAGGGGAAACTCTAGCCAAACATTTCTCCAGAGCTCAGTTTTATTCTCCCACCCCTCACTTCCCTCAGTCCTTTATTCTCAAGCTGAGGTGTCTGCTGAGAAAAGCCGCTCCGCGTCTCCCTGGTCTGCTGGCGGGGGCGCTAGCTTTGCGTCTCCCTCGTCTGCTGGGGGAAGCAGCTAGTGTGGGGTTGCCTCACCCCGTTTGTAAGTAGGGATCCGATGATGTAAGTCGGATCCATGTAACCCGGGGACTGCCTGTACTTTGTTATTCTCGGTTTTTGTATTTTCATGTAACAGGGTTTCTTTAAGCCTGTTCACTTGTGAGTTAACTGACTAGTTTATTCAGGGAGCTGGCTGCCTAGCAGTGATCCACAGCAGCCTGGACTTCAACTGAGGACTCCCTACAAACAAGTGGAAACATGGTTCAGACTCAGTATATGGTGCAGATTCAATGATCAGAGGCACAAACTGAGACTTTGGTGAACTAAATCTCAGCTTTTGGGACCGTCTTTTCTTACATTGTTTGTGTGGACTGAACTGTTCAAATTTTACCTTTGGGTTTCTCTTTACTTATGTTTAGTGTAACTATGGACATTATCTCTGGGTTATAGAATAGCTGTGTTCTGTTGTAAGAATTAGATTATTTGTTTCTTCAAAAAACTTCATTTCTTTAGGGTTTTTTTGGAACTTCAATGTCGGGAGGCTGACACTGGGCAGTCCTTGCTGAAATTCCTTCCAGACTGAACTCTGGGTCTCCAGTACTGCTGTGGGAGTGGGGATTTTTCGGTACTGGAGAAGGGCAGTGAAGTCTAGCCCACTCAAGATTACAATAGGCCATATCCTGGTGGCAAGAAGACTGTTCTTCAAGTGACATCCCTGTGGGTGCTCCACTATAGGTGATGGGTCACCTGGAGCTGCAGATCAGAGCCTTGCAAAGCAGTATTGTCCCCCTGGTGAGACGCGTGTGCACAGGGAGCGTCTCACACCACTCCCGCCTGAGTGTGTAGCTTACGCAGCTCAGACCCTCCCTTTCAGTTCCTCTCTAACCGACCTCGTCAGCAGATGGCAGGTCAGGAGCTCTCCTCAGCCTGTTACCGCACACAGTGCTTTATATTTATATTTATATTTCCCCTTCCCCACTTCTAATATCATTAACTCACTGGCATTCACCTTCCTTCCCCCCCCCCATCCCTCTTCTGTTCTGTAATGTGATTTGTCCTTTTCATGTGTGTTCATTTTTTTTAAATTGTATCCTTTGGTATATATGGTTGTGACTATTTTCTTCCATTATTTGATCTGAGGAAGTGGGTCTGGCCCACGAAAGCTCATCATCTAATAAACCATCTTGTTAGTCTTTAAAGTGCTACATAGTCCTGTATTTTGTTCTAGTGCTTTATAGTTATAGTTAGACAGTTACCTTTAATAGTTCAACAGTAGTTAGTTTAGTAGTTTAGTTTCCCTCCTTTAATTATTTAAAAAAAAAATTAAAAATTTCCCCTCAGAGGGGCTTGAACGTGGCTCTGCTGCTTAGAAACGGGACAAGCCGCATTCCTATCAGCTCTCCCAGGTGCTTAAAGCAAATAAAGAAGATACATTAACAAAAGGAAGATAAGATCATTTACAGATGAGTCAACCTGTCAACAGCTTCAGGCTTCAAAAAATATGCCGAGTGCCAAGAGCCTATGCTAGTGTCAGATGGCCATTCGTTATACATAGGGGCTATGTCTAGACTGGCAAGATTTTGTGCAAAATCTTGCCACCTGTCTACATTGGCCACGAGTATTTGTGCAAGAACACTGACCTTGTATTATACAAAATCAGTGCTTCTTGTGCAAATACTCTTGATGCCCCCGCTCAGGGATAAGCTCTCGTGTGCAAGTATCCTTGCGCAAGAAGGCCAGTGTAGACAGCAAGTTAATTTCTTGCGCAAGAAAGCCTGATGGCTAAAATGGCCATCGGAGCTTTCTTGCACAAGAGGTTTCTTTCTACACTGGCATGGATGCTTTTGCGCAAAAGATGTGCTTTTGCGTGAAAGCATCCGTGCCAGTGTAGACGCTCTCTTGCGCAAATACTTTTAACGGAAAAACTTTTCCGTTAAAAGTATTTGCGCAAAATCATGCCAGTCTAGACGCAGCCAGGGTGCTTGGGGGAAACCCACACTAGGCAGAAATCTAAACACTGCTTTTCTCTGATAGCAAGAGCTAGGAAGGACAGAGAGGTCCGCCTCAGGATGATACTGTTTGACAAGGCTATACAGCCTGCCGAGGCAGACGCCTCACGTCGGCGGGAAGACCTGCCACAAAAAAGATCAGCTTCCCAGTGCTGTGGGAAAACCTCTAAGAAGAGAGCGTCTCCATCCTGCCCTCTGCCACCTTTATCCTCCCCAAGAATGAGCAGGGGAGAGAGACAGAGCTCGCCGGGCACCTCCACAGCCGAAACGGCCGGCAGAGCCTCAACGCTAACACTGGGACCGGCACTCACTTCCTCGGTGCCTAGACAAGCCCGAGAGTGCTCCATGCAAGCGGCACCGCAGGAGAAGCCTGTGCCGAAACAAGTCGTGGTGCCACAAGGAAATCCGGCCCACGCAGCCAAAATGGCACCAACCCTGACAGTGCCAAGGTCCCCCATGCCCATGACAATGGCGTACACTGACCTGCACTTAAGGCGGGAAGCAACTGAGGGGACACAGTCAGTGCAGGACAATCCCACTGAGCATAACATCCCCTGCCCTTCTGCTAGAGTTTTACCACCTGACATGCCTTCTGCTCAGGGCTCTCCTGAAATACTACAGTCCCCAGAACAGTCTCACCATGGTCTCTTACCTGAGGTTGACCAGATGACCACAATTTCCTCACAGCTGCATTGCCAACGGGGTCACAGTCTCAACATTATAGATTTGGACCTCATCAAAGCCCCTGGTACCCGCCCTGAGCATACCCTCCCATGCCTTACCCACCGCAGCGGGCTCTTTGGGAATACGGGTGACCTCACAGACGTCGCTCTTCAATTCACTCCACACCAGCAAGGAGCAGCCTGCCTCCCATCTGATCCCACCCTCCTAGAGAGGACTCTGAGGAAGAGGATGCACAAGTATTGGACACAGACTCTCACACACTCGATGCATTCCCAACAGAGAATTCTAACTTAGTGCCAGATGATGTGATCACAACATCTGACATATGGCCCAACAGACGACATTAGGCAGTTCCAAGAACTTTTCAAAAGGGCTGCAACAAGCCAACAAATCTCCTTTCAAGAGGTTCAGAAAAAACAATACCACCTTTTAAAAAACCGACATCCTACTTTGCAGAGGAAGATTGCCCTGTCTATAGATGAGGCAATCATAGAAACATCAGCTGAATTATGGAAAACACCTGCATCTACTCAACCTACCAGCAAGAGCGCAGACAGAAAATACTTTGTTCCGCCGAAAGACATAGAATATCTATTCACACACCCCCAAGCAAATTCCTTGGTGGTGGAATCAGCCCAACAAAGGAGTAACAGTAGTTCGAATTAGGATCTTTAATTCGAACTACCTACTCCGTGCCGCATGTAGCCGTGGGCATGGAGTTCGGACTAAGGGGGATTTAAAAATGGCGGTGCCCAGGAACATGCAAATGAAGCCCGGGATATTTAAATCCCGGGCTTCATTTGCAACTCCGCTTGCCCTCATTACCCTACCTAGCTCAAACTAACGAGCTAGTGTAGACGTGCCCTTAGTGAGAGATATCAGGCAGATTCATGCCAGCTGAAGATCTGGCCCTTATGTTTATATAGCCATTCACTCACATGATTATCCAATATGGACCTGCGACCATGGAAAGTGTGTGTGCAAATCAGACATATTGCAGGTTTATTTCTGCATGTACAATTGCATGTGTATGTTATTTTCATTGTCCTGAAGAAGTCTGAATTGCAAAAAGGGTTGCTTGTTTAGGGCCCAATCCTATACGCCCTTATTGGCCAATCGAGTCTACTTGGACTCAATAGGAAGGTTCTTGTGTGTAAGCATTTGCAGAGTTTTGCCTGAGCAATGAATGCAGAATTAGGCCCTGAGTTTTTAAAGGACTGTTCCTGAAAACCTCTATTGCCTTGCTTGGTGCATTAGTCATTTAAGCACCCAGCAGAGGTGCTGATGGTTAATCTAACACAGATTACTGGGCAATGTTTGAGCCACAAACCCACATTTTCCAGTGCTTGAACTAGCACTTTTACTTATACCTGTTCCACAGCGATCAATTGGGGTATGTCTACACTAGCTCGTTAGTTTGAGCTAGGTAGGCAAATGAGGGCAACCGGAGTTGCAAACGGAAGCCTGGGATTTCAATATCCCGGGCTTCATTTGCATCTTCCCGGGCGTTGCCATTTTTAAATCCCCCTTAGTCCGAACTCCGTGCCCGCAGCTACACGCAGCACGGATTAGGTAGTTTGAATGAGGATTTCTAACTCGAACTACCGGTACACCTCGTAGGGAAGAAGCAAATGAAGCTTGAACTAACGAATACCTTGGAGCCTGGGTATTCAGAAGGAAATGCATAATGGATCAACACACAATATAATATTGCCCAACTACTGGAAATGCCTAACTTAATACACGCAACACCTAGTATATCTGGTTTCGATTTTGCTACTGCCTGATCTTTCTAACAAGATTCATTTCAGATGAGAGTTATTCCAACCAAGGTGTCTTTTATGTTGTTCCAAAGAAGTATAATCAAAATTAATAGTTTTATCCAGTAAGAAATCACAAAAGTTCACTAAATCATCCAGATATCTAGCTATGAAATTCTACTGAAGTCAAGTTCTTAGGCAATCTTATTATTCCTGAAAGTCGTTTTTTAGAACAAAGGAAGTTGTTTGTCCTTTTGCATTTTTTTTAAAGGCATAAATGTTCTGGACCACATTTTACAAGCATTTCAGGCTAGAGCAGTGTGTATTCATTGCCTATTCTCTGGCCATAGTGATTTTTTAAAATGTTTTTCGTTTGGGGTCGATCCAAAATAAAAGTTCCCCAGTGACCATAGAAGAAAAGGATTCCAATCAATTTGACCTGAAATGAAACTTTTTTTTCCCGCGGCATTTGTTTTTTGCTCTTGAAACATGTTTTAAAATAAGTGACAAAAAAACTGAAAAATAAAAAGTCATTTCCAATGAGAAAAAAAATGTTCATTTTGAAAATGTTGCTGTATTTTATTTTCATGGGATTTTTACCAATTTTTCAACCAAAACATTTCAAGAAATTTGACTCAAATATGCAAAATGTTTCAGTTGGACCCACATCTGCATTTTTTTCATTGGTGGGAAAAAAATTTCAGCTGAAAAATGTCACCCACCTTTATTTTGGACTACATCTTGCATGCCACCGAATGGACACGAACAAATTCCTGTGAGGCTGCACTGCGATGCAAAAGTAGCGTTGATTCTTGCTTACACATCCTTTCTTCACGAGGGAAAGATGCTTCTCCATGGACCCATTCGGATATCAATATCACCACGTTTTTTCGAGACTGGGTATTCCTCTGTTTGCCAGATCAGCATGTTCGTCATGAGGAGAATTGCAAATGATACTGAAATGTACTGAGCCAGCAATGAGCAATTCCTGTTGGTGGAGACAGGAAGCCCACACTGCAGAGGGATTTGCATCATCACAGTTGTGCATGGCACTGGAGGGAAGGTATGAAAACGGCCTTTGAAAAGTGACTGTAGGGCTGGATCACGCCGGCCTGACTCCGCGGGGTGAGCACTTGGTGCTGTTCATCTCAAAGGGACTGCTTGTGTGAGGAAGTGCTCACCAGTCTGAATAAGGCTTGCCCACTCCAGCTCTCAGTGCGTGGGACAAGTGCCAAACTAGCAGCCGAGGAGTGTGCCAGGCATCCTGATCCCCACAACAGGGGGCTGGGACAAACAGGGCCAGTGCAACCGCCTCCTTCTTGGATGCAGCCTCAGCGACTAAAGCGGGGACCTCCACATTTAAAACCAGGAGCTGCTGCAGCTTGAGAGCCAAGGCTCTGTAAGTAGGTGGGTGAAGGTAGGGCTGGAGGAAGCAACCCCCCAGCTCTGCCCTCTGCCCTGAGCCTTCTGCCAAGGCCCAGCCCCCCACAGGAGCCAAGCCACCTCCCCGCCCCTGCCCCACCATGGGGGGGGGCATGCACTGCACCCCATCCCCTAGCATAAGGAGGGTGGGCATGTAGCCCCAGCCTCCCTGGCCCAGAGCACAGGGAGGGAGGATGGTGCACTGCCCAAGCCACCCCAGCCCCATAGCATGGGGAAGGCTGTCGGTGTGTGGCCGCAGCCTCCCTGACCCAGAGCAGGGAGAGGGGAGAGGGCGCTTGGCCCCAGCCTCCCTGGCCATGAAGCGCAAGTAGGATGGGGAGGGTAGGCGCTCGGGGGCAGCCACACTGCACTCCCAGTACGTCTACACTAGGTGTTCTGGGGGCAGAGCGTGGGCGGGGCCAGGGTGGCGGGTTCAGGCACACCAGCCGCTGTGACAACTCGTGTCCAATAGAGCTCAGCAAAGAGCAGGTCACCTGAACCTAGTTACCTGTACCACACACTCCTCAAAAGGGGAATCATGAGGATAAAGCGTGTAAAGGATCATGGAAAGAGGAGAGTGATAAATTGTTCTCCGTGGCCATCAAGGACAGGACAAGACGCGATGGGCTTGCACTGCAGCAAGGGAGATTTAGGTTGGACATTAAGAAAAGCTTCCTGTCAAGGTGGTTAAACACTGGAATAAATTGCCTAGGGAGGTTGTGGAATCTCCATCCCTGGAGATTTTTAAGAACAGATTAGACAAATGCCTGCCAGGGATGGTAGAGATGAAGGGTTGGCAAAAGGGCCTCCACGGGCCACATCCGGGTGGATCCAGCCCACGGAAGCCCTGCTGCTCCCCCCCCCCCCGCCCCCAGGCCAGTTAGAGGCTCGGGGTGGGGGAGCACACAAAACTCCCTCCCGCCCTGTGAGGAGCACACGGCAGTTCAAAGTGCTCCACGCTCCTCGCAGGGCAGGAGGAGACGTCATGTGCTCCTCCGTCCCCAAGCCCTGATTGACCTGGGGGTGGGGGAGCATGCCAAGCCTCTTCGAAGGCATGGGTACATGGTGGGACCAATTATGGTCTGGGGGTGGGTTAGCCCCACCCCTTCCTGTTTACGCCCCACCCCTTCTGGGGTGGCCTGGGGCCACTTCAAAAATTTTTGATGTGGCCCCCGGGCAAAAATGATTGCCCACCCCTGGTCTAGATAATACGTAATCCTGCCTCAGTGCTGGAGGGACTCTAGTAGCAGAGCTGTTGAGATCCTGTCTCATCCTGCTTTTTTATGAGTCCGTGATTCTGTAGTAGCAGGACAAGGGAAAGTGAGGAAAGAAATTGAGGCTTTGAGGACGAGTAGATTTATTTATCCTACTGAAAGTACAGGGAGAATTTTAGTTAGGCAAAATGATCACTCAAGTTGGAATCTGACCAGGTCAACAGAGCAGGTGGCTTCTCTTCCAACAATGCTAAATGAATAGACTCATCTGAATCGTTGTCTAGCACAGAATCATCCCTTACATGGGGGGCCCAAAAAGCTAGACTCAGCGGGCCAGCTCTTGGCTCCAATGGATAGGTTTACATAGCCAGGTGACTCCTGCAGGTTGCGGGGCTGTTTCATTGCTGTGTAGATGTGTGGGCTCAAGATGCAGGCTAAGCTCTGGGAACTTCCCACCTTGCAGGGTCCCAGAGCCTGGGTTCTGATGGCTACACAGCAGTAAGCCTGAGTTGGCTGGCACAGGCCTGCCACAGGTGTGTCCTCGGCGTGTAGACGTACCCTCTGAGTCCTGTTTGTGGCATTCCATGGGGCACAATGGTGTCTTAAAGTGCCCTGAGGCAGCAGCAAACCTTTTATCTGACCCTACCTCTGTGCTTTCTACCCCTTAAACTAGTGTTTCTTAAACTGTGTTCCGCGGCGCACCAGTGTACTGCGAGGCAGTCGGAGGTATACCGCGGAGAACAGAATTCAAAATGGCCACCCTTAAAGAGGCAGGCGACCCTTTTTTTCCTTAATAACTTTCTCCCAACCCTTTCTTCCTCGAGAACGGCTCTTGTACAAGAAGGTGTTTTTGCGCAAAAAGTAGCCATCTATCCTGGTCTTTTTTGCGCAAAAGCCTCTTGTGCAAAAATGGATGCTCATTAATTATGCAAATGAAGTGCAGTGATATTCCACACTGAGCTTCATTTGCATAAGCTTTTCTGCAAGAAGGCTACAGTGTAGACGTAGCCTAAGTGTGTCTGTGTCATTCACACAAACACCAGTTGTCCTTCACTCTCATCTCCCAACGCAACACATACGTGCGGAATTATTGTTACTACTTTTACGGCTGGCAAAGTGGGTTGGTTTTGGTTTTTGACTGCTCTGTGCATTTCATAGTTTTCATTTCTCTCTTACGCTTAACTCTTATTATTTGAGTAGCAAGTTCTCAAATGTCGAACCTGTCGAGGCTGGAGTCATTATCCCTGTGGGAATTGCTGCTCCTGGAAGTGGCTGACCTGTCCCTGCAACCCCTGAGAAAGGCAGAGCAGGGGGTTGCCCCATGCTGTCTTTGCCTGCAGACACCGCTCCTGCAGCTCCCACTGATCAGTAATGGCCAGTAGAAGCTGTGGGCTCAGTGCCATGGAGCCATTGCTGTACATGCCAGCTGCTCTCAGAAGTGGTTCAGGACCAGGGCAGGAATAAGCCACCTTAACCCCACTGCTCCACCACTAGGAAGCTGTCTCGGTTAAACGGTACCCAGCTAGAGCCTGCTTCCTAAACCCCTGTCCCAGCCCTGAACCTCCTCCTGCACCCAGCCTGCTTCCCCAGACGTGAGTCCCCCTGCTCCCAAACTCCTTCCCTGAGCTTTCTCCCTGAAACCCCTCCTGGACCCCAGTCCCGCACCCTGGGCTTATCCCAGCAGCCCTCCCACATTCTGAACCCTTGGCCCAAGACCAGAGCCTGCACCTCAAACCCCTACCCCAGCCTTGTGAAAGTGACTGAGGACAGGTGAGGTAGGGGGATGGAGTGAGCAGGGTGAGGCCTCGGAGAAGAGGTGGAGCAGGGGCAGGGCCTCAGAGAAGGGGCAGGAAGGAAGTGGGGCCAGGGTATTTGGGCTTGAGAGAGATCTTACATTGCTCTTAAATTGAAAAAGTGATTTTGTGGCTAAAAAGCCTGGAGACCATTGCATTTAGATGAAGGAGGGGCATGTCTACACTTATTAGGGCGTCACCTAATTGGAATGGACGTGAGCAAGCACTCAAAGAAGAAGAGGTTCCGTACCTCATCACTGTTGTTCTTCAAGATGTGTTGCTCATGTCCATTCCAAATTCTACGCGCCGCCCCTCATTGGGAGTATCCGGCAAGAAGGAACTGACGGGGTGGAGGGCCAGCAAGGGTATATGTGCACCACTCCAGGGGGCTGCCTGGCTGGCCCAATGGATACTGCTAGGGGAAAAAGCTCTGGAATCCATGCACGCGGTGTGCACATACCTAATTGGAATGGACATGAGCGACACATCTCGAAGAACATCAGTTATGAGGTACGGAACCTCTTCTTTTGTCAGTCAGCTAAGGACATCAATTTCCAGGCATGGATCGGAATGCCAATCATCAGCTTCCTTCCAAGTTAAATCACAGTGCTTGGCAGAGGGCGAGGCACCAGATTTCTGGCAGGGAGGAACTGCTTCTAGACCCAGTGTTTCCCCATTTTATTTGGCCATGAAACTCTTTTAAATGCAGAAGAATTTTGAGGAACCCGTACAGCTGGGCCTAGGTTAGCCAGGGGAAGATCTGTCAAGGAAAAAAAACCCCCACAACACTGGACCTGGTGGCCGAATGCACCACAACTCCCACAGGAAGACTGCCCTAATAACATATGGAGGTCTTGTGCTAAACAAGGTCATGAGATCAACATTTAGTTGAATTGCACATTCTTAAAAACAAAAATCACATTTAATATGTACAAAAAAATAAAGCTCAAAACCTAATATGAATTATATTAGCAATTTTCAATGCAAAGAGTGGTTTTTCTTCTTTTCTTGGCAATTTTTTAAATATTTGGTTTAATACTAGAAAGTTGGATTTGCATATCTGGTGCTGCATTCAGTCGATTTCTGTATTTCATTTTTGTTGCTGCATAATTCGAGAACCCAGTTTCACACAAGTATGTGCTGCTGAAGGGTAATGACTCACGAATTGCACGTCTTGATAAAGCTGAATATTCTTGACATAAGCCGCCCCAAAACATAATCTGAGAAACTTCTTTAAATTTTTGTATTAATTGGCCATCTGAAGTGATTTTGATTAGGTCATAACCTTGCGTAGAAAAACTGACTGGTTCTCCTGTTACACTTAATGGATTTCAAATCCAGTTATTGTTGTCATTTATGGTTGGAAAATACTTCATGAAGTTTGTGTATAAATCACAAAGATGATCTGCAATGTCCTGGCCAGGAGGAAAAATACAGGAGAAAGCTTGGGGCAGGGTGTCTGGCCAAGAGAGAGAGTGTAGAGGAGGGGACTTGGGGCAGGGTATCTGGCCAGGAGGCAGGGTGCAGGAGGGGACGTGGGGCAGGGTGTCAGAGCAAGCTGGGAATGTGGGGTCTTGGCAGGAGGAGGGGAGTGAGGGGGGTTTGGTTGCGGGGTCTGGGCATGAGGGGGGACACTTACCTGGCTTGGCACCCTGCTGCAGCAGGAAAAGCCTCCAGGCAGCACACTCTTGTTTCTCCGGGGAGAGATAGGGAACTCAGTCTCCCCCCGTGCCCCACCCATGCAGCTGGGAACCCAGTGCAGCTGCAGCACCAGGCCAGGCTTCCTGCTGGCAGTGTGTGGGGGGGGGTGGTTTGGAAACCCCGACCTTCCCCGCCAGGTCAAACGCTGCCACTTCCCCAGGAGGCTGGGGAGAGGCGTAGGGGACATAGAGCAGCAGCGAATGGGGGGGGAGGGGACAGCAGAGCCCAAGCATGCCCCAGGTGGGGGGGGGCAGAAGAGCCCGAGTGCACCCCAGGTGGGAGGTGGCAGCAGAACCCAAGAACGCCTCGGGGGGGGGGGGGAGCAGAGCCCAAGCACACCCCAGGTGGGGGGGCAACAGAGCCTGAACGTGCCCCAAGTGGGGGGAGGAGCGGAGTCTGAGCGTGCCCCAAAGGGGGGGCAGCAGAGCCCGAATGCGCCCCAGGTGGGGGGGGCGGGGTGGCAGAGCCTGAGCTGGGTTCCTCGCAGGCGGCAGTTTTAAAACGCCGCAGTCTGGGAGCGTCTCCTCAGCTCCGGCCACCCTCCCCGTCCCAGCAGCAGCGGCCGCTGTTAAAGTGCCCGCCTGCACAGGAGGAGGAGGCGGTCGCGCAGCACCGGAGGCCCCGTGGGACAGGGGCCGTCCTGCGGGGTGTGCAGGGGGCAGCTGCAGTGGGCGGTGGAGCAGCCAAAGCCGCGTGCTGCCAGAAGCCCACCCTCGCCAGCACAGCTCCGATGGGAGCTGCCTGCGGGCTCTGCAGGGGGCGGGGGAGTAGAACTTTTCCGGGGAACCCCATGTCACATTACTGAATTTTAAAAGGAGAAGCCAGATCACTGCTGCACCCATGGGAGGGGGTGTTGCCCCAAAGTCTGTACCAAGGGGGCCAAGTGAGGTGTCGCTGAAAGCGTCTGTTCTACGGATTCTATATATGCTCTTCATGGACTTGTGTAATATCTGTGTGTGGAGTTATAAATATGTACTCTGTGTTGATGCTGGAAAATTCTGTCTCAAGCAGAGCAATGTGCCAGGAACGTTCATTCAGTGTCTATGCTAATTAGCAAAGCTCCAGGGACAATGAATCCCCAGGTGCCAATACACACCTGAGGAATGCGTCTGGGTACCTGCAAACCAGCCAGGGCATAATGGCTGCCAGCATCTGAAACAGATCGGTCACTTGACCATGCGACCTGCTCTGGCCAGGAAGATGCCAGGAGAGGTATATAAGTGCCATGTGGCAATCTCCATCTGACCTTCAGTTTTGCTCTTGATCCCAGATGCAGCCTTGCGAGGACTAGTGAGCTGGAAAAAATTGTTGGCCCATCCTGACATAGGATGTACAACAGGCACTTTTAAGATAGCAGAGATGTTATAAACTGCTAAGAGCCTGCATTGAGAACTTGGTGAGTCGATGCATGTAATGTATTTTCCTTAACAATCTTACTCTCGTCCTTTTCTTTCTCTTATCAATAAACCTTTACATTTTAGATTCTAGAGGATTGGCTCAGCGTGATCTTGTGGGTAAGATCCAAAGTGTAAATTGACTGGGAACTGTGGCTGCTTAGGACCAGACGAACCTTCTTGGGACCGGAAGAACCCGCTCGGAGTAGGTGAGGTTGGGTTCTATAATCCCTCACCTGTGCTAGGCCCGGGGCTGATTGTGGCACAGGGAGAGCTGGGTTGTCTGAGGGGTTTTGCTTGTGAGGCTTCCTGCTGGTTGGATCGGCAGCTGAAGCGCTCAGCATGACTGGTTTATGACCTGTTTGGGAACGGTCTCCAGTCTGGGGCTATAAGGAGCCCTGGTTTTTGAGCAATTCGCCCTGAGCGGACTCCCTCAGCGGTGCCCAGACCCAGCCCGGCCCGGTTCCTTAGCTCCACTTCACGGAACCCCAGGGTTCCGCGGAGCGCCATTTCGGAAACTGTTCTAGACCATTGCCAACAGCAATAAACGGCAGGACCAAATTCCTCTACCTGTTCCTACAGGGAGCACCTTCATCTGGGGAGGAACCCTTTGACTTCCACTGGATTACTCAAAGATGACACCCAGTGTGAACAGGGGGACCAGCCTCCAGCCAACAGGAATCAGAGTTGGAGAAGGCCTTGAAGCTAGAGCAGACTCTCTTGTGTTCTACCCTGAGCTCCCTACAGGCCGCACTTGACAGAGTCTACGGCAACAGCAATGTCTAGTAAGTGGAGCAAACCGACTGCATTGCATAAGACCAGTACTTTCCAAACTATATTCCCTCCTTGCTTGCAGCACATGATTCAGTCATTAGATGTCTCTATGTGCTATATGAAGATCCAGCACAGCCTGGCAAACAAGAAAGCACCAGTTCCTGCTTGGTCTATGTGGAAATGGATTTGTTTGTCTAGGGTTGAATAGCTGTTTTTGTTAATAAATGCCTCCTCTTTGCTGTGATTCCAAGTCATGGCAGCTTCCAGTCTGATCCGGGCGATATCTCGAGGTTACATTTCCAGAGAGACACATGACTGTCTGGGCACAGAGAATCTTTTGTGTATGCAATTTTCTGCTTGCACTCATGAGCATCCCAGCAAATTCCAAGTGGCCGTGGTGTGGCCTCCTTGCAAACCAAGTGCCACTTGGATCCGTGTCTGACAAGATGTTTAAAGTGGACTGATTATGTATCCAGCTTCCGGCCGTCACCGACAACCTGATGACCGGCTGCAAAGAAGCATTCCACAGCACCCACACTTCCAAAGTTGTTACTCTTCCACTCAAAGAGTGTGCCTGTCCTGGGAAACCCACCGAAACCGAACTAGAGCTAACGGTTGTGGTAGCAGCTCCTTGTTTCTGATCCTACCATGCCACCTGATAGATCATGGCTAATGGAACCAAGCGCGACTCAGACGCCTCTTCCAGGTGTTCTTCACCCTTCCTCAGCAGCTGCGTTTCATTTCCTTATGGCAGAGCTGGTATCACCGCGAGCCCTGGTTTTGTAGCAAGCCTGATGTCAGGGTGTCCCCACAGGCTCTGCAGAAGGGTCTGAACCATGACAGCAGCCGCTGATACACTAGTGTCCACATTTCTCAAGCTGTGGGGAGTCACCGTGCCCTGCACTACCATCAGGAGAGCTGCCGGCAACTGGCGCCCTAGGCGGAATGCGCGATCGGTGCCCCCGCCTCCATAGCCCTCAATGGCGTGACGTCATCATAACGCGGCACCCTAGGCAGCTGCCGAGATTGACTACATCCATGGGCCACCCCGACCTCTATCCATAGCCAGATGTGTCTCTCGGCCGGCAGGTAGAACAGAAGGTTTATTAGGTCACAGAGATACAGTGTCGAACAGACTTGTTAGCACAGGAGCCAGAAGCTGTCAAAGCTTCCATCTTGGGAGCGGGGGGCCCAGAGCCAGGCCCTAGGCATCCCCCCCCTCCCCCCGTATCCTAAGCCAACCAAGACTCACTCACGTACCCTAGCAGCCCATCTCTGTAGCCAGCTCCACCCCCAGTCTTTGTCCAGCTTCCTGGGCAAAAAGTGTCACTTGGTCACACCCAGGTTATAGTGAGCCTGGGCCATTGTGAGCATGCTGGTCTGAGCAGCCTCCCTCAGGGTGTGTCTAAACTACATGGCTCCATCAATGGAGCCATGTAGCAACAAAGGGAAATGAAGCCGTGATTTAAATAATCGCGGCTTCATTTAAATTTAAATGGCTGCCGCACTGAGCCAACAAACAGCTGATCAGCTGTTTGTCGGCTCAGCGCACTAGTCTGGACACTCCCGCGCCGACCTGAAAGCCCTTTATCGACCTCCCCATTATGCCTCGTAGGATGAGGTTTACCGGGGAGGTCGATAAAGGGATTTCATGTCGGCAGGGGAGCGTCCAGACTGCCCCGATCTGCCGACAAACAGCTGATCGGCAGAGCGGGGCAGCCATTTAAATTTAAATGAAGCTGCGATTATTTAAATCGCGGCTTCATTTCCCTTTGCCGAACAAACAAATCTACATGGCTCCGTTGACGGAGCCATGTAGTTTAGACATACCCTCAGTGAGTCACACCCGGAATTCTCAGCCCCACCTATATAGTGGTGTGGTGTCCAGGGAAACTGAGGCACAGGCACAGGATTACCACAGGACAGCAGAAATCACATGCAGCATAACAAAGCGAACAGAGCGCATACAATCCCAACTTCGTCATGCCTCCAGCACTGTCCATGTGACCACTGCCACTGCTCCATGTCCTCTTCAGACAGGTTCATACTGAATGGGTTGTAATCTGAATGGGAGGCCGTTTGCTGGTCATTTCCAGGAAATTAGTTATATCCGGATTCAGAACAGACCAGTGTGTGCACGCAGGCGGGGTGGAAATGAGCTCACACCAGGGTGTGGTTAGGGGCCGGCTTGCAGGGTTTAGATACACACCCAGGTTGCACGCAGGGCTTGGATGCGTTTTGGAAAGCTAATCTGCCCACTGCTTCCCATGAGACAGCTGCATATCACAGCTACCGCTTAAGGATTTCCTTGCGCCTATTCTCATCCTGCCAGCCACCTGCTAGGTTTGCAAATTGTGAACTGTATTCCAAATGCAGGTCCCCAGCTGGGGAAACTCAGCAGCGCTCCACTAAATCGACGGGGAGACAGCAACCTACAGCAGCTATGGATGTGGCTCTGTCTCTTTTCGTCTCCCTAGGCTGTGGACCATTCTCTGCTTTCCTGAGAAGACTTTATTGAATCATCATTATGCTTTGTAAAAAGCATGTGCCGGACGCAAACTGAATTTGCAATGAATCCCTCCCCTGGAACACAGCAACAATAACAGACAAAAATCAGCTTGGAAGAAGGAGTCCCCAGTCTTCGTGAGAAACTCGCGCTGGCCACTCAGGAAAAGCCTGAGCAAACAGACAGCCCTTGCTGCTTGCCCTGACAGTCCAAAAAGCCAGACTTTGCTGGAATAACAGGGGAAGCAGAAGGTACACTGAATTCTGGATGAGGCAAAGCAAGCAGCAGCGTTGAAATCAATGGGAATGCTTAGGCTCAGCCCTTCAAAAAACCAGACCACTTATTTGGAGGCCTGCATATGAGTTTAGAAACCTATTTTTGCAAACTGTGGCTCATCCCTTTCAGTAACTGATCGTACACAGCACTGCCCACCCCAAGCCTTCCCAAACCATGAGTCGTGCCCTGGCCAAATCATGAGATTGACTTAAAAATCATGAGATTTGTTTAATTTATAAAATGGGTTCCTTTTATTTGTGTTCTGTTTGTTTGTGATGTGGCTGAGGAGTTCTTTTCTTTTCTTTTCTTTTCTTTTCTTTTCTTTTCTTTTCTTTTCTTTTCTTTTCTTTTCTTTTCTTTTGTCAGCTGGGTCACATTTGCAAGTTTTCCTCTGTCACCGTGAAACTTCCTTGAAAGCTGGTATTTTCCCCAATGACCTGACTACAGGAGCTGGAGCTGTAAAAAAACACTAAATATTATAGAGCGCATGATAAAATTGCAGCTTTAACAATGCTGATTGGGGCACCTTTCTGTTTGCAGAGATGTTAGCAGAAAGAGAAAGTATTATGAAACCTCAGCAGAACAGGGTGTTGGCAGAACCGTTCACTGTCGAGTGTTCACACAGTCATTCGGAAAGCCCTGTGGGGGTATGGGAGTCATCTAGCTGGTGCAGAAATCACACTATGTGCCCACTTACACACACCCTACATGTTGCTAATTATGTAGGAAAATCCCAGAGGCACTAGCTACTGCAAGCCGTTTGCGCAATACGTGGGGTGAAGAATATGATCATGGACCATTCACTGAATAATTTTGAGTTAGGAGTAAAAGATAAAAGATTAAGGGTGAAATCTTGGCCCGTTGGCATCAGTAGCTACCATTGACTTCAACTAGGCCACAAATGCACCCGAAGTCTGCTTCCCAAGAAATTGCAAATCCCAGGCTCAGTGCCCCTCCCCCCCACCTTTTTTTTTTTTTTTTTTTTTTTGCTTAACTCTGATCTCCCCCCTATTTTTTTCTCAACAGAATTTTTTCCCATTTTGGGGGGGGGTCGGTATTTTTTGTTAAACCACCTGGCAACCCTGTTTCCCGGTGGACAGCTGGGTTATGGCACTGGAGTGGGAGCCAGGAAACTGGCTTGCTAGTTCCTAAGCAGGCATCCTGTCAGATCTGGAGCAAGGCCCTTCGACTCTTCATGCCTCAGGTCCCCTGGCAGTATGATAGATGAGGCCAATAGTATTTCATTTCTCCAATCCTTTGTCTGTTTTGTGCATTTACATTTGTTACTTGGAGGCAAGGTCTGGCCCTTGCTGTGTGTGTGTACAATGCCTAGCACAGTGGGGGCCAGAGTGCCTCCGGGCTACCATAATGCAAATACTGGTCGAACCTCTCTAGTCCAGAACTCTCTGGTTCAAAAACATCTGTGGTCTGGCATGATTTTAGTGAGCCAGATGTCAACTTATCATGGGTGTGGCCAAATTTCCCTGCAGACCAATAAAGTTTGTTGACAGCCACCAGTCCTGGCTCTCGTGTTCTGTGCTGTTCTATAGCTCTAATTTGCCCCTAAATATCTTCTACCAGCCCAGTAAGCTGTGGAAGTGTTGGTAAAATTGCCAGACAATACTGACCTCCTGTGGTCTGGCAAATTCTCTCGTTCAGAACCTGTCCCGAGGTCCCGAGGGTGCCAGACTAGACAGGTTCCACCTGTCATAATAGTTTGGACAAATGTGAGCAGCCAACCTGCGAAGGGGGTGGAGAGAGAGATGCTAGAAAAAGATTTCAGACTCTTCTTTACTGCAGTGGTTTGACTCATTTACCAAGTTCAACCTGTAATAGTGTTTAATATAAAAAAGTGTTTTTAATTTAGAAGGGGGGGCGGGTACACTCAGAGGCTTGCTGTGTCAAAGGGGTCACCCGTGCCAAATATGAGAATCACTGCCCGTGTGTGTGTGTGTGTGTGTGTATGTCAGGGGGAGGGAAGCAGTGATGGGTTTTCGGGGCCAAAACAGGACTATTACATTGCAATTGTAATTCTGCGTTTTCAAAAGGCCAAATACAAGATAATTTGCTTGCATTGCATAGCTAGTGCCATCTCTATCTATCCCATCTGCTTTGGTCTAGGTGGAGGTTAGGCTGAGGTTTGTTAAACCTCATGCCATGAGGAGTAAGGGACATTTTGGAATAGAGGGTTATTTCAAAATTTGGTGCTGTGCAGACAGCACCAAATTACAAAAGAAGCTATTTTGAAATAAAATTGAAATAAGATCCACAATTTGCATAGCTCAAATTGCGTATCTTATTTTGAACTACAATGCAGTGTAAACGTAGCCTTAGGGACTGGAGCCAGCTGTCATTATTCAGCATCTCTGAGCAACCATTGGTTCTCCCATTCACGTCCATCTAAGGAGTGTATACAGGCCCCATTACTGCTGTGTCTGAGCCCCTCGTAACCTTTATGAGGTTTAGCCTTCCCACACCTCTGTGAAGCAGGGCAGTGTATTATCCCCTTTTCACAGATGGAGAACTGAGGCACAAAGAAGGTGAGTGTGTGTCTACACAGCACTGTAAGCCCAGGGTTCGTAGAACTCCAGTGCGTCTACACTGCAATAAATCCCCCACAGGACTGAGTCTCAGAGCCCAGCTCAGTTGACTCAGGCGTGCAGGACTTGCACTGTGGGGCTGTGTCTAGACTGGCAAGTTTTGCCGCAAAATCAGCTGCTTTTGTGGAAGAACTTGCCAGCTGTCTGCACTGGCCGCTTGAATTTCCGGAAAAGCACTGACGATCTCATGTAAGATCGTCAGTGCTTTTCCGGAAATACTATGCTGCTCCTGTTCGGGCAAAAGTCTTTTTCTGAAAGACTTTTGCGCAGGAGGGCCAGTGTAGACCGCACAGTACTGTTTTCCGCAAAAAAGCCCCGATCATGAAAATGGCGATCGGGGCTTTTTTGCAGAAAACCGCATCTAGAATGGCCACGGAGATGCTTTTCCGCAAACAGTGCTTTTGCGGAAAAGCATCCTGCCAATCTAGACGCGCTTTTCCGAAAATGCTTTTAACGGAAAACTTTTCCGTTAAAAGCATTTCTGGAAAATCATGCCAGTGTAGACATAGCCTGCATGTTTAGTCTTGGGAAAAGGAGACAGAGAGGAGACCTGATAACTGTCTTCAGATATGAGCTCCAGCTCCAGTCCAAACCCTCCAGGGTCCCCAGTGAGCACCCTGCCCGCTGGCACAGCCTTCCTCTCCAACGCCTGCCTGCTTTCCGTGCGGGCAACATTCTCCCCCAGGCCTCGCACCTGCACAAAGTTTTACATCCCGAATGACACCGTGTATGCCGCCAACAGAAACTGCTCAGAGCTGCCCCAGGACTAATGGAAATAAGGGCTGAAGACTTGCCTTGCTATTTTTTCACAGGCTTCGTAGTAGCCCCGTGAGCCAAGCTATGAAACTCCAGTCAAGACAAGCCTCCTGACGGCCAGGTTGCTGTGGTAATGAAGCACGAAATCCCAGTGAGAGATTAGATTGTTTGGCAACATCTGTTGGCTTCTCCCCGGCTAGCCAGTATGAGCAAAGACCCACCCGACGTTCTAGCGAGAACAACGCCATTAGAGAGAATGACACAGTTCTGGCCTACTCGTGCATGTTAGAGAGTAAAAGGCAACAGAGCTCCTGTGTTTGCCTAAGGCGTGGATCTTTGAATGACAGCACGTGGAAAGAGAATTGTGATGCCAAGGCCGTGAGCAACGCTTGGCTCTTTGGGCAGGGCTGGATTGCAATGGCAAAACAAGGCAAGAAGACAGCTCCTTCTGGCATGTTTGGGCATCATGGGAATATGTTACTGATTTTGCAATGCCCAGAGCACTTCTGGGCCGTTGATTGAGCATATCTGAAGGGATTTGCTTCTGGTTTGTTTTGTTCCCCCAGCGGGGTCGTTTTTCTTTTTCACTGCAAAGGAACAGTGTATAACAGGCAGCTCTCAAGTCTGTTTATGGCATGAGCCACTCGTCTTAATAGAGAGATTACTTCATGGAGGAGCTGCCCTCTCAGCCAAGTACCACCTCCCTGCATTGCTGAAGAAGCAAACATTGCCCTGTATTTAGCAAGGTACTTATGCATATGCTTAACTTGAAGCACTTTAAGTCAAGATTTAGCATGTGCTTGAGTGCTTTGTTGAACTGGGAACATTGTTGGGGTGGGGTTAGAGATACATGGGGAATTTGCTTTGTGTGTGTGCTGTCTGACTCCCCATTTTTATTTTATGGTGCTGTTGCTTTGCTTCATCGTGTTTTTAAGCAGAGATGCTCAGAGGGAAGCCTATTCTATAAACCTAAAGAAGACCTGTAAATAGACCAAGTTTCTCCGTGAGACCTCATTTTCCATGGAGAAGACGGAGAACAATATCCCATAGAATATGTCCGCTTGGAGGGGACTCTAATAAGCACTGCTTTGCCAATGGACCACTTACACATTTTTATTCCTACTCGGTGAAATTCAGCTCCAGGCTCATGCGCCACTTGAAATCCCTTTTGACTCCTTTTCGCAAAGGCCTGCGTGGTGTCTCAGCCTCTTGCTGTCAATGCGATCAGGGAAGTTTTGTTGTAGCGTGGATGGGATCAGAATCAGGGTCCTGGTGCTTTAATAGGCCCCAGCACGCTGCGTTCTCAAAGCCTGTCAGATGGATTGCGAAACGAAGCCACAGTGCTGATTTTCCTGCTGCAGGGCTGGATCCTGGATTTCTCTCCCAGGCCGGAGATGCCTTGAACAGATCAAAACAAGAGACCAGAAAGAAATCACCTCTATTATAACGTGTATCACCACTCTGAGAAGCTCTTGATCCCATATTTCCCATACACACGTCTGCCAAATCCTTGGGTTGGGGCCAGCTAATTCTTGTATGTAGCACCTGAAATAGCACCTCTTCCTGACTCATTCCAGGTACTTATTCCGTTCCCATCTCATGACTCACAAAGCGCCGCATTGCACGTCCATCACCTTATACAGCAGAATTCCTCGAGTCCCTCTGGCCCAATCGTTTTAACCCCAGCCCAGAATCCTAACCCCATCCTTGCAGAGTCTTTTGTGGATTCCCAAAATCCGCCCAAAGGATCCCATGTTGCTGCCTGAGTCATCACAATCAGGTGCTAATTCTGCTTGACTCACTGTGCACCTGACCACACAGGGGGATGTTTACAGTCGATGGAGTGACAGTTGATAGTTTTACCTCTGAAAACCAGAGAATCCAGCTCTAGGAATCTGCCCTAGGAGGTTTACAATCTGCTAGGCCCACCCTGGTCCTTTTAACAGCAATGTGAGCAGAAAGGCCCAGAGTCAGGTTTGACAATGACACGGCATCAGACAAGAGGGATGTTTACCAGATTGCCTTGGTTGTGTGGGTGAAGTGCCCCGTGCGATAGTTCCTTATTTGCTTCCCTTTAACTTGTGTTGAGTTGGCATGTGAGTTGCGGGTCATTGCTGAGGAAGTTGTGTGTGTGGGGAGGGGGCGGGGAGCTCACAGTGTCCTTTGAAGGAAAGGGGAAGAGTGCACGTTGTCGAGAAAATCCTCCTCGGATCTGTGCATCAGTCGGGAGAGGATGGGAGAAGGCGTCGGTGTGCATGTGTGAGGAGAAAGCATTGGAAAAGGTGCAAAGGGGGCAGAATTAACAAAACGCTGGGCCTCAGAGGGTGAGACGGGGGATGCGCAGGATGCACCAAGTTTTATGAGAAAACCAGGGATCTGGAAAGGAGCTGTAGAGCCAGCACAGAGGCTCCAAGAGTGGTCGAGGTTTGTCGGAGCAGCCTGAGAGGTGCAAGAGTTAGGCAGTGATATTGCTGATGGGCTGGAGAGATGGAAGGCAGGTCAGGATGGAAGGCAGGTCAGGGGGCCCGGAAAGAAAGATTTGAATGGATTCGAGTCCAGAAAAGGCAAAGTCCAATTTTCAAACCTGCCCGAGTAAAAAAAGCCCCAGCCTGAGGGAGACATGCTCACATTTCCACAGCAACTACTGACAGTTACAGCCCATTGCGGCCTAACTCCCTGTAAACCTAATGAGTCTTCCAGGCCGTGTCCAGGCAACAGTGTGTATTTCTTATAGCTGCCATGACCATTCCTTGTCTGATCTTGGCTTGGTTTGGACTTTGCCTTCTGACTTGGACCGTAAAACTTGCTTGGACTCCGATCCGTGGTTCCAGCCCGAGACTGGAGCATGCCGAAGTACTCCTATGCCCTTCCGATTTGCTGGTATTTTGTCCTGACTGCCCCTCAGTGCTGTGGGGCAGGGAATGTGTCTTTTCATAAGTCTGTGTGGTATCTAGCACAACAGGGCACTCATTAGACACTAATTAAGGCCTTTGAGTGTCTTTGCAACAGATAATGATGTCTGCTCTATAGCTGGACTTCATTTAAACCCAAATGAAAACTAAGATTTTGGCCTGAGTTTTTTTCCTAGCCGGTAGGTGGCAGTGAGAGGCAAACATCTGATTCCTAGCTGAAAGTGCTTTTAAACATCTTTAACCCAGCTGTGAATACATTGCCATACTCTCGGCTGAACTATCATTTGAAAGAGTGTCACCAAAAGATGCAGGCCAAAATGTATACTCTATTTTTAAAAGGGTTTTTTTACGAGTCTTAATATACAGAAAAATGCTTTTAGGCTGTTTTAAAAATTCTATGCAAACAGCTGGTTGTCAGCTTAAACATCACCCTGCTGCGTGGGAAACCTGTATTCCACAGCTGATTGAAGTGCATCTAATTAGCTAATAGCGTAGGCGTGATTGTTAACATTTGTTCACTTCTGTTCCTTTAAGAATCGATATAGTTAAGCAGCAAAGGGGGGGGGAGGATAATAGTTTTGTCTCGTAAATAACTGAGGGGTAGAATTTTAAAGGACCCAAAAGGCAGTTGGGTAACAAAGGAGTTGCCTGTAGGAGAAAGAGTTAGCAGAGCCATCCCATTCATAGGGAGGTTTGGGGGCGACTGCTCTAGGCCTCATACTTTTAGGGCTCCAGGCAGCTACCTCAACCATCCTATGTACAAGAGGAATCTGGGGACTTACAGGGGGTCTGGTGCAGAGTGGAAGCAGGAGTCACCTCCCCACACTCACCAGGGTGATGGGAGCCAGAGCGGCCTGGCAGCCTTCTCTGTCCTGCCACCTTCTCCCAGTTCACTGGGGTTGGCTTCTCACAGTGTCGCTATTTCGGGTCCTGGGGAAGGGGTGGAACGGGGGAGGGCCTACGGCAGGGGGTTGCCCCAGACCTCCCACCCCTCTCGGGACGATTCTGTTTGCTAATACAGGCCTTCTGATAATTCCCCTTTGTGGAACTGCATCTTATATCTGCAAAATGTTCCCCAAAAGGAATAAGCTACAGCAGAACCTCAGAGCTATGAACAGAAGTTATTAACGGACTGGTCAACCACACACCTCATTTTCAATCAGAAATACGCAATCAGGCAGCAGCAGAGACAGAAACAAAAAAAGAAAATCCCATACAGTCCTGTGCTAAACAGAAACTACTAAAAATACAAGGAAAGCTTAAAAAAGGTAAAGATCAGGTAAAAAAACCTGTTCCTGTGCCTGTTTCATTGAAGCGAAGAAGGTTAAAAGCAGCTTTTTTCTTCTGCTCAGTAAAGTTTAATAGAATCATAGAATAATAGGACTGGAAGGGACCTCGAGAGGTCATCGAGTCCAGCCCCCTGCCCTCAAGGCAGGACCAAGCTCCGTCTACACCATCCCTGACAGATGTCTATCTAACCTGTTCTTAAATATCTCCAGAGAGGGAGATTCCACCACCTCCCTTGGCAATTTATTCCAATATTTGACCACCCTGACAGGAATTTTTTCCTAATGTCCAATCTAAACCTCCCCTGCTGCACTTTAAGCCCATTACTCCTTGTCCTGTCCTCAGAAACCAAGAGGAACAAATTTTCTCCTTCCTCCTTGTGACACCCTTTTAGATATTTGAAAACCGCTATCATGTCCCCCCTTAATCTTCTTTTTTCCAAACTAAACAAGCCCAGTTCATGAAGCCTGGCTTCATAGGTCATGTTCTCTAGACCTTTAATCATTCTTGTCGCTCTTCTCTGTACCCTTTCCAATTTCTCCACAAAGTTGTATTAATTCGGGGTTTGGGTGGAAACTTTCGAAAGAACCACCGCCATGTTTTGTGCAGAGCTGCGTGTGCCCTCCAGGTCCAAGGTGTTCATAACTCTGAGATTCCATTATACTGATAAAAGGCAGCGTGGCCAACAGGTCCCTGGGCAAGATGGGGTGGGGGCTTCTCTGCACCCCTGGAAAGGGCAGGACCTTTTGTAGAAGGGGCAGGACTAGGCTACTCGGAGAGTGTTTGCAGAGCTCCCATAGCCATCTAAAGGGCCCAGGGCAGCAGCTGGGACTCTGGGCCCTTTTGTATTGCTGGGAGTTGGAGCAATTGCCCCTTTTGCCTCCCCCGTCAGCAGGCCTGGCAAAAGGACACTCTTGCTGGATGTATACCCATCAGGTTAGAATTATTTCTCCCCACACGCCTAACAGACACTGCTCCGCCAGTGAAACTTCCTAATGCAGATCAGAGCTCGTTGCCATCTGCGCCTTTGCAACTATCGCCCTAACAACCATACATTCTGATCAGCTATTTGGTACAACCAGCCGGCCCCTTCTTCTCCAGGCGATGGGTCACTGAAAGAGACTTAGAGCCCTGTTGCAGTTACTGAGGGTTTTGCCATCGACATCAAGGCTACGTCTACGCTGTGGAGCTATTTCGGGATACCGGAAGTATCCGGAAATAGCAATTCCGTGTCTTTAAACGCACCCATTATTTCAAAATAGATTTAGAAATAATGGGTGCGCTATTGTCCCCGAAATGCTCATTCCACGAGGGTTAAGGGATTTGTCGGAATAGGGCTTTCTTTCAAAATTTGCTGCTGTGTAGACAGTGCCAAATTGCTAAATAAGCTATTTTGAAATTACCTCAAAATAAGCTACGCAATTTACGTAGCTTATTTCAAGATAAGGGTGCTGTGTAGAGGCACCCTAAAAGGAGTGGGATGTGACCCAAAATGCAATACCGATGAAACTTTGAGGAGCCCCCAACTTGTCTCTCTCCAGTCAGAAAACTCAATCAAAAGCACAGTGCATTAAAGGTTTTTATTAAAGATAGAACCCAGGCTGTCACATAACAGCACTGCTGAATAGCTTTTTATTTCTTTCCTTGTAGAAAAACCAGTATCTTTCCTGCTAGAACCTGACAAACTCCGTCAGAGCATCCAGACTTGTGAAAAGGTAAGGAGACCCTTTTCTGTGCACCACTGCATTGTTTTGCACTAGTTGATGTGGGTAATTTCCTCCCCTAATGTTCAGCAGTCATAGAATCATAGGACTGGAAGGGACCTCGAGAGGTCATCGAGTCCAGCCCCCCGCCCTCAAGGCAGGACCAAGCTCCGTCTACACCATCCCTGACAGATGTCTATCTAACCTGTTCTTAAATATCTCCAGAGAGGGAGATTCCACCACCTCCCTTGGCAATTTATTCCAATATTTGACCACCCGGACAGTTAGGAATTTTTTCCTAATGTCCAATCTAAACCTCCCCTGCTGCACTTTAAGCCCATTACTCCTTGTCCTGTCCTCAGAAACCAAGAGGAACAAATTTTCTCCTTCCTCCTTGTGACACCCTTTTAGATATTTGAAAACCGCTATCATGTCCCCCCTTAATCTTCTTTTTTCCAAACTAAACAAGCCCAGTTCATGAAGCCTGGCTTCATAGGTCATGTTCTCTAGACCTTTAATCATTCTTGTCGCTCTTCTCTGTACCCTTTCCAATTTCTCCACATCTTTCTTGAAATGTGGTGCCCAGAACTAGACACAGTACTCCAGCTGAGGCCTAACTAGTGCAGAGTAGAGCGGCAGAATGACTTCACGAGTTTTGCTTACAACACACCTGTTGATACAACCTAGAATCATATTTGCTTTTCTTGCAACAGCATCACACTGTTGACTCATATTCAACTTGTGGTCCACTATGACCCCTAGATCCTTTTCCGCCATGCTCCTTCCTAGACAGTCGCTTCCCATCTTGTATGTATGGAACTGATTGTTCCTTCCTAAGTGGAGCACTTTGCATTTCTCTTTATTAAACCTCATCCTGTTTACCTCTGACCATTTCTCTAACTTGCTAAGGTCATTTTGAATTATGCAGTGGAGGGGAAAGAAATCAAGGCCATAAAAGATCACTGTAGATCTCCATGGCCCATGAGGGCAGGGGACTGGACTCGATGACCTCTCGAGGTCCCTTCCAGTCCTAGTGTTCTATTCTATGATGCTTGACACAACTGAGATCACAAAGCAGTAGAGGAAAGGAAACTGAGCAGAGAAAAAAATGTTCTTTAACTAGAGTTAAGCTGGAAAGTATGTGCCATTACAGTAAGATTTAAAATGCCTTTCAAGAACACTAGCTTTCAGAATCATAAGTTGGAAATCCAAGACATTTGTAGTAATATAAATTATTTTTAGTATTATTATTCCTCGTCACAGAATGGTCTAAATAATGAAAAAGTCATTCTGCTTAAAGTTTCAAGATATCAGTGCTAAAGCTCCAAATGAGCTCATTTAGGTTTTTTCAGTTTGGTGTCTCCTCCCTAATATTTGTAACATGAAACCCTTTCAAATGGAAAAAAAAATCTAAGTCACTGTCAAAATGTGTAGCTGTTGCCTAATGAGTTTGCTCACACTTAAAACAAGCCTTTTGCAGGAATATTTTTTTTAAATCATGGAAAAACTGGGGAGTTTGTGGATGAAAAACTTGAAAACGTGCCCCCAAAGGATTAAAAACAAAAAGGAAAAGCAACAAGAACCCAAAATGTACTTGTTTTAGAAACGTCATGCTTTTTGGAAGACGGGCCATTGTTTTGGAACATGGTCTCTGCGTTGCCACATCCAATCAGAAACAAAACCGAGAGGGGAAGACTTGCCTATTGGGAAGCCATAATCCCCAAAGAGTGGTCAGGAAACAAGAGGCAGATTGCTGTGACACCCTGTAATTCCCCTTCCTGGCTACTGTGTTACTGCAGAGGTCACTTAAGAAAGTGACTTATGCGGTGGTAATAGAAGGAAGCTTTGTGTGAGGAGACTTAACGTCTGCGGCATTTCCAGATTCAGTAGAATTTGGAAAGGTCAAAAAGAGCATGCTGGGGTCTGTGAAAGAAAAGGAGGGAGGCCAGTTGTAAGTGGAGGTCTATCAGGGCTGTCCCTACCTATGTGCAAAACATTCAGCCCCATGGGACACCACGAAATTTGGGACCGCTTCTCTCTGGCTAACTGTGCAGCTACCCACTGCTCCTCTTGAGTCCTCGGCCTGTGCTCGCTGCTACCCACCTGCTCTCCCGAGGCTTGCAGGTGAGCCTCCCTGCCGCCATGCTCCAAAATTACCAACGCTCTCGGACCGGATGGACCAGATGCCATTGCAGCAAACGGTCAGTCTGAGTGAGCTGGTAACTCCCTGCCCCCCACAGATTGTGCTCCTGCAGCCTCCCTTGCCCCCCGCAGAGCGGCTTTTCCCCCCATGTCAAGGGGAGTGCTGGTGCTGGGCTGCCTAGGGCACCAGCATCGACAGGGACAACCCTGAGTCAACAAGGGTTTGAGATGTGAGCACTGGCAGGGAGGTGGGAGTCATTGTAGTTGTTGTGGTCACCAGCTAGGTGTAGCCACATTAAGGAGTGACATTGAAATGCAGACCAAACCCAAACACTTGCGTGCGCTTGTGCGCACACACATGCACACACACAAAGGTTGTCTCCAAATGCCTGCGTTTTCTGAGGCAGAGTTAAGGCTGCTTGGGCGACCTTCACTGTGAATCTTTCTTGGAATAAAAGACAGGACTATGCAGCACTTGAAAGACTAACAAGATGGTTTATTAGGTGATGAGCTTTCGTGGGCCAGACCCACTGTTATCCTTAAGGTACAGTTTCTTATCCCGCGTGTGGGGTCCTTGTATTCTAATTTGTGTTCCTGTAAGTTTCCTGTTACCTCAACGCTAAATTGCCTAGTCTCTTGTGGTTACTTTCAGAGCACTCCAAGACCCATATTATAACTATACGCCATAGGGGGCAGACCTAGCATTGCACAGGCAAAGCTGGTGCTTGACTTTGCAACATTACTAGCTGTATTTTGGATGGGGAGGGGCCAAGTATATCACTTTGTCTAGAGGCCAGCAATAAACTACCGCAATATGGGAGCGGTCAGGGATGGGACTGTGACTCAGAGGAGTGTGTGCCAGTCTGGGCACCCCCATAGGGCGGGGGGGGGGAGGACGACAGTGGACCTGCCTTTGTTCAGCACCATCCCTAAAGCCCCTGATGAGCACAATGACTGAATTCTCTCCATTGTTACCTTGGGGGTTCCAGGAACTGACTGAGGGTGGGAATGGGATGAGCCAACCTGGCTTTTGGGAATCGACTGAGGGAGAGGAAGGAAAGTAAACAAGAGTTTGAGACATGAGCACCGGCAGGAGGGTGGGAGTCACCCTCTCAGCCCGGCTCGGCGTGTCACAGTAAATGGAAGGAAATGAAAGGTGGAAATCCTCCGAGGAGAACAGCTTGGCGTAACCTTTCCCACTGCACAAGAATATCAGCTTGCAGCCAGCGGTGCTGCTGGTGTACCTTCTAATCAGATACCTTGGGGAATGTTTGCTTCCCTGTTTCCTCAGCAGCCCAATTGCTATAATAACACAAAAGAATTAACACATTGGGACGGGGAACGAAATACGGATTGCTGCAAACACTTCCAAATGATAAGTATCCAAGGAGCCTGATCCAAAGTCCACCTGAAGTGAGTCGGAAAACCCGCATCGACTTCAGCAGGCTTTGATCAGACCCTTGGATTGGGAGCTCTTCACAGCCAGGACTGGACTATCCTGTGTGTCTGGACACAAGCTAGGATCATAGCAGCACCTGTAATAGGCAAGTGCTAAATAACGAGTCATGTTGATTCCTTAAGAAAAAAGGATGTCGATGGATGCCATTCAGCAACCTCCCTGGGCTTAACTTCAGATGGGCCAACAACAGTAGAACAAAAAGGAAACAAAAATAAAATATGTTAAGGTAAATTAATATTCCACCTTCTGCTGCCCGCAAAGGAACCGTTTGTACATTCAGAGCATCGCAGCCGATTCTGGACTCCTTCCTCTCGGTGCCATGGAGTAAGAAAGTTTTCAAGGGGAATAAGGTCTCAGGCTATGGCTCATAGGAAAGGCCGTTGTAGAACGGTGCTGTCACCTTCCTGTTATGGTGGGTGATCAATGGGAGAAAATCATCTATCGACTTCCCTTACTCCTCGCAACCTAGTGGAGAACCAGAGTTGACAGGGAGGTGATCAGCGGTTGATTTAGCACAGTGGTTGGCAACCTATGGGTCCCAAGCCAGATACTGCTCTTCTGCAGCTCAAGCTCAATTCCCCCTCGCTCCCTCCGCAACAAGGAGCCTGCACTGGCGCTCCAGCCTTGCAGCCCCCCAGCAAGATTGTAACACCAGCGCTGGCTTCCTGCAGAGGGGGTGGGGAGAAAGCACTGAGTGTCCCCGCTAGATCCAGCTTGCACTAATTTGATAGTACAGTCATAATGAGAGCAACTAATAGGCAGTGATTCATAAGAAGCCACCATGTAGGTCTTGGTTCATCAGGAGCTCATGAAATAAACAAAAATGCGGAGTCGCAATTATAGTTGTAACCTCAGAAGTCAAAGAAACAATTAACCCCAAAGGTTGCGTAAGAGTCTGCAGGGGCTCATCATGCCCCTACTTTATTAGCTCATCCGGTGGTTCGGGAGATTCACTGCAATATGATTCCCGGGCCACAGATCCATTCCTGTTACATCTGGAAAACCCCCTTGGTGCCCTTGCACAAGCCACCCCAGCCATGGCTGAGTGAAGTTTCAGCTCCTCAGTTTACGCTGACATCTCAGCACACATGAACCTGGGGAAGGGCAGGAATCTAGCCAGAGAGCCCGAAAAGCATGCAAAAAGTACCATGGTCTCCAAGCATCCGCATCTAAGTAGCGTCAGCCCTAACTTTGAATCTCAGGCTACTCCCAGTGTCACACTTGTAATACTATTATTAATAGGGCCTGTGACGGGGCGAGGCAGCCCCGCACTGAACCTACAGGGCACAGCCAGGGTTACCTGGCTGCAGAGGCCCCTCCCCCACAGCCCTACCGAGCATGCCCAGGCTGCAGCAGGGCTATAAAAGCCTGGGCCAGGACTCAGTCAGAGGAGGCAGCTGAAGGAGAAGGATGGGAGAAGGGAGCTCCCCCTCAGCGGTGGCCAGGGACTCCAGGAGAGGCCGGAAGGAAGGCGGAGGCGAATTGGTGCAACCCAGAGACTGCCTGCCGAGGGGACGCCGGCCTGGAGATTGCAGCCAGCTGGGCAAGTCCAGGGGAAGGAAGCCCGGGGGTCCAGGTAGGAAGTGGCCCAGGGCAGGAGCAGGAGCCGCCGCTCCCGGCCCGAGAACCTCGGTGCGTTTCGGCTGGATGGCCCCGCCGAGAGAGTGACCCGGTACCTGGGACCCGGTGGAGTAGGGGGGGCCCGGGTCCCCCTACCTGGGGTGTGCCCCTGCTACAATGACAACTGTGTTGTGGACGTGGCCTTGCTTAATGGGCCAGCTATAGACTGTTTTGTGGACTCAGGCCAGGGGCCTTAGCCCTGCTTAAAGGGCCAGCTGTAAACTGTGTGGACTCAGGCCAGGGGGCCTTAGCCCTGCTTAAAGGGCCAGCTATAGACTGTGTTGTGGACTCAGGCCAGGGGGCCTTAGCCCTGCTTAAAGGGCCAGCTGTAAACTGTGTGGACTCAGGCCAGGGGGCCTTAGCCCTGCTAAAGGGCCAGCTGTAAACTGTGTGGACTCAGGCCAGGGGGCCTTAGCCCTGCTTAAAGGGCCAGCTATAGACTGTGTTGTGGACTCAGGCCAGGGGCCTTAGCCCTGCTTAAAGGGCCAGCTGTAAACTGTGTGGACTCAGGCCAGGGGGCCTTAGCCCTGCTTAAAGGGCCAGCTATAGACTGTGTTGTGGACTCAGGCCAGGGGGCCTTAGCCCTGCTTAAAGGGCCAGCTGTAAACTGTGTGGACTCAGGCCAGGGGGCCTTAGCCCTGCTAAAGGGCCAGCTGTAAACTGTGTGGACTCAGGCCAGGGGGCCTTAGCCCTGCTTAAAGGGCCAGCTATAGACTGTGTTGTGGACTTGGGCCAGGGGCCTTAGCCCTGCTTAAAGGGCCAGCTGTAAACTGTGTGGACTTGGGCCAGGGGGCCTTAGCCCTGCTTAAAGGGCCAGCTGTAAACTGTGTGGACTCGGGCCAGGGGGCCTTAGCCCTGCTTAAAGGGCCAGCTGTAAACTGTGTGGACTCGGGCCAGGGGGCCTTAGCCCTGCTTAAAGGGCCAGCTATAGACTGTTTTGTGGACTCAGGCCAGGGGGCCTTAGCCCTGCTTAAAGGGCCAGCTGGAGACTGTTTCGGGGACTCAGGCCAGAGGGCCTTTGGCCTGGCTTAAAGGGCCAGGGAGAGACTGTATCCCAAGGGGTTGGGGACCCAGGCGGGAGGGGCCCGCCACAGGGCCCTACCAAATTCACAGTCCATTTTGGTCTCTGTCATGGTCAAAGGAATTTAAAAATCGTAAATTTCATGATCTCAGCTGTTTAAATCTGGCATTTCAGTGTTGTAATTGTCAGGGTCTTGTCCCAACAAGGAGTTATGGGGCAGGGCAAATGCGATGCTACTACTGTTTTTTCTCTGCTGCTGACAGCAGGGTGCTTCAGAGCTGGGCCTGTGTGGGGCTCTCACTCAGGACAGTATTTCTTCTTATGCCTTCAAGAATAGTCTACTTTGCTTGTATTGCCATGTAAGCTCTTCACTGTCTTCAGCCATGTCTCCATGTTACCAGAGGATCGAAGCTCTGGCAATCGATCTTCTGGGGCTAGATTTAGCGGATCTAGTAAAGGCCCACTAAATTGAATGCTACAGGCAGGGAAGCATAAGCGAAGTCGACAGCTCAGCTTAAGGTTATTTACATAGCTGGAGGTGCATACTTTGCTTAAGCCAACCTTCTCCCTGCAGTGTAGACCTGGCTTTCACTATTTCATTTTTCAGGAGAATGAGAGTTCCACGACACTGAAAGTTTCCTTGTAAAATGTGTTATTTATTTTAAAAAAATCTGAAGCCAGATCCTTAGCAAGCACAGATTGGCATCTCTCCCCTGAAGAGTTAAGTAAATTAATAGTCGCTAAAACAGCTTAGAGCAGTTAGTTTGTTTATTCCATTTTTATTTATTTTGCTACTTCGGAAAGGCAGCTGCAATCTCTATCTCAGGTATTTATATACTGTAGTCCCCATTATCTAATCTCTGAGCACAATCCCTAATGCATTTATAGTCACCACTTCTCTGTGAAATAGGGAAGTGCTCTTGTTTCCATTTACAATGGGGGGCACAAAGTCTTAGAGCTTTTCTACACAGTGAAAAACTAGAGGGGTTTGATTTCTAAAGCACTCAAACAGGCTGAATTCATGTTGATTTAGTCCCATTTCAAAGAGGACCATATTAATATGCATTATGTATCTTTTAAAGCAGGCCAGCAGCATCTACACAGGGCACTTACACCACTCTAGAAATCACACACCCCTAGTTCGCACCTGTAGTGTTGGCAAGGCTAAGTGACTTGCCTAAAGTCACCCAGGAAGACTGTGGAGGAGCAGAAGCCAGATTTCCCTCGTCCTGGGTTAGTGCTGGACCATACATCCTCTCAAATGGATAGGAAGCTGTACTAGGATCTTGTTATATAGGTACATACAGCCAAGGGGGCTACTGTAGTTAAAAAACGATCACAGAGTTGATACCTCCTGGAATAAAATATATAGTATGTAAGAATGTTAACATGAGTGATGCATTAATAAAGAAGCTAGTTAATAGCACTAGTCAACATATTTTCACAGTTTAAAATGTTGACAAAAGGTTTTCATGAAAAATTTTGAAAATCCTTTCCCCAAAATTGCCCCACGCCCAGTAGTTTATTGAGCTATCAGAAGTTGGAGGCTATTAATCAGAGGCAGCAGTGTAGACGTAGCCTAAGAGGTCTCATGGAACTTCACTGACTGCAACTTTGTACATCTGAAATAAAAATTTTTTGCAAAGGAATATCTGACTCTCTCCAATTTCTACTCCACGTTCTACCCCTCCCTAAACTTTGACTAGTTGCTTGGGTCCAAAAGGGGCAACATGTATCACAACAGTGTTGAGAGGCCTCAGACAAGACCAGGACTCCATTGTGTGAATGAGCAAGTGAAGCGGAAGAGGCCCAAAGAACTTACAATATTAATAGACAAAGAGGTATTATTACCCCCATTTTGCAGATGGGGAGACTGAGGTACAGAGAGACTTAGGTCTTGTCTACCGTAGAAAGTAGTTCCCTTTTAATGCTCTCAGTACAGCTGAAGCAATTAGATCTCTTAGGCTACGTCTACACTGCAATGCTATTTCGGGATACTGAAGTATCCCGAAATAGCTATCCCACGTGTTTACAGCAAGCCCGTTATTTCAGGTTCACTATTCCGACGTCCCTGTAAATCTCATTCCACAAGGAGTAAGGGACGTTTTGGAATAGCGGGTTATTTTGAAAGTTGGCATTGTGTAGACAGCGCCACATGACTAAATAAGCTATTTCGAAATAGCAGTGAAATAATGTATGCAATTTGAGTAGCTCAGTAGTGTATCTTATTTTGAACTACGGTGAAGTGTAGATACACCCTTCGTGTGGACACAGTTATACCTGTATACAAGTGTTTATACTGGTTTAGCTGCCCTTAATGGAAAGGGTTTAAGCTATACTGGTATAAACCATTTGTATAGAGGTATAATTATAGGGCTTTTACTGGTGTAACTATGCCAGTAAAAATCACACCCCTAACCAAAATATTCACACCAGCAAAACTTAGACCAGGCTTAAATGACTTGCTCAAGGTCACATGGAAAGGCAGGGGTCAGATTTGAACACGGAGCACCAGACTTAATCTCAAGATTAGCCTCCCACTCCCTGACTGTAGTAAGGTTTATCATTTGAAATACTTTACGAAAGTATTCAGTCAGTCATTAGACAGTGTTCCGTTTCTCACACTGTGTCTGGGTCACGACTAAGCTCTGGTTCCAGAGCAGATTAAATGCCGTTGTTACGTAATGTTAACTAGAAGAGTGGCAGAGTTTTGAGATGCAAAATCCCATTTAATTAGTCAACCAGTTAAATGTTAAATTTAACCGGTTAACTGATTAAACAGGGATGGGCAGCTGGGGCCATTCCAGGCTGTTGTTCTCTTTTATAGTTTCAGTTTAAAACTGAACTGTGATGTGACCAGCTAGAATTGCTATTCATCAAAGAGCCTGCAATTCACAATGAAAACCAATATTTAGCAACAAAACCCCTCCTATTATTAATAACTAGCCAATTTCAGGTCTCTCCTCTGTCGGTCTTCTCTCCTGAGCCTCCGGTCTCTCACTCTGTGTCTTTTTCTGTCTCTCCTCCTCCTCCTACTGCCTCCCCTCTCTCTCTCTCAGCTCTCCTCCGCCTTCTGCCTCTCTCTCCATCTCTTCTCCCCCTCCTGCCTCTCACTCTTCCTTTCTCTTCTCCTCCTCCTCCTGCCTCTCACTTTCTCTCCGCTCTTCTCTTTCTCCATCGGGGATGCACGCTTATCCAGGCCCTGCCCCCTGCGCATGTACATCACCTCCCCACCCCCCTTTGCCTCCCGCCGTGGTGCTTGGCTGACTTCTGCGCCACTCAGTCAGGCCTCCACACAGGAGCAAGCAGCAAACAGCCTCTCTCTCTCTTCTCTTCCTACTGCCTCCCCCTCTCTGTCTCTCAGCTCTCATCCACCTCCTGCCTCTCTCTCTCTGTCTCTCTCTCTTTCTCTTCTCCCCCTCCTACCTCTCACTCTGTGTTTCTCTTCTCCTCCTCCTGCTGCGTCTCTCTCGCTGTCCTCCGCCTCCTCCGTTCTCCTCTCTGTCTCCTCCGCGTCCTCTGTGTCTGCTCCGCTTTCCTCCTTTTGAATCTGGCGCCCTTTCCTGACGTCAGAGACACACGCTCGTCCGGGCCCCACCTCCTGGCTGTTCCCTCTGGGCGGCGCTATTGCCTCCTGCCATGGCGCTCAGCTGACTTCTGCATTGCTCAGCCGGGCTGCCATGTGGGAGCAAGTGATGCAAGCGGCCGTTTGGGTTCCGCGCTCCCCATGTGGCACCCCCGGACCTGAAACGGCTGTTTGTGCTGCTTGCTTCCACACGGCGGCCCCGCTGAGTGGTGCAGAAGTCAGCCGAGTGCCACGGTGGGAGGCAACAGCGCCGCCCAGAGGGAACAGCCAGCGTTTCAGCGTTACAGAGTCACAGACATCGGGCTACTATATATATGATGTGCTATATGTTTCTCTGAAAATGTAACCACGTGGGCAACTCCTGTGAAGCATTGATCTTTACTCCCGTTGACTTTGTGGGCGGAGAACGAGTAGCACCTCTCTGGGTGACATCCCAGGGATTATAAATTGGGGTGGAGGGGGAGAGAGTGTACAGTCCTGTAAGGAAGAAGGGTCCGTTTGAAACTTAATCGGCCAGCAGAGAAAGTCCATCTCTAAACACTCCAGCACAGTCAGATTTATTTCAGCGGTGTCCCGGGTGTGCTCTGTGGTGAAAGTGGTAAGACTGTCAATGGTATCTATGAACCTGTCATTCGGTGCAACTGAAGAGAAAAATGTTACTGCAGAACCGTCTGGCAGAAGTCAGAAAATGTGGTGGTAATCGCCAAGCAGATATCTGATGCTCAGTTCTATTAGGGAAGGATCAACTGGCCTGAAAAATGTCAGAGCTATTCTAAATTAAAGTGTCTACGTTTGTGGGATGCCAAACCAAACCTTCGTAAAGACTGAGATGTGTTTAGACCGAGGGCTATCCCCCAGTGAATGTTTGAACTCAAGCAGTCCCGTTACCTCAATGCTAAATGTGCCTCTGCAGCCAGATTTCAACACGGTGTGTGAAACAAGAAACAATTGCGGCTGGAATTTCAGAAGCACTCAGTGTTGGCCTGACTTTGCTCCCAGAGAGGCTGATAGTAAAGCTTCCCCACTGCACAGTCCTGGGATTTGCAAGTAAAGACCATGATTAAAACATGTATTTAGTCAGGGCTCAGTCCTGCATAGATGTGAAAGTGATTAGCAAGGATCCCAAGTTAAAGAGCTGTCCAGCACACTGGGGCCAGCTCTACATTACAGGACAACGTTCACCTAAGCACACAACTCCAGCTGCATGAAGAATATAGCTGTAGTACATAGATCGAGTGGCCATGGCGCTCTGCACTGCATGGGGAAGGGAGGTTGACGGGAGAAACTCTCCTGTCGACTCTCTTTACATGTCTCATACTGGTGGAGTACCAGAGATGACGAGACCATGATCTGCAGTCAATTGAGTGGGTCTTTAGCAGACCTGCTAAATCGACCCCTGAGGGACTGAGCTCCACAGCACTGATCTGGTAAGTGCAGACCTGCCCTGAGTGTGATGCTTACCTGCTTCCAATCTAATCAAGTTGGCTATCAAGAGTGTGGCTCTGCAATTTATGGCAGCTAAGTTAGAGTAATGGGAACTCAAATGCAGGGATTCCCTTACCAGTGTGTCTTCTGGGCCTCATGGGCTCTACCAGGAGGATTCTCCAGTGACAAAACCTAAGAACTGTGACTCAGGTTTACCTCACAGAAATGTTTCTTGTGGAGTATTTCAAATGTCTATGCATCCTCTCTGGAGTTGCGAATAATGTCATAGTCTAAAGGTGACAGACAGAATGTGGAAGATCTCGATGTTGTCTAATTCATCACAGTGGCTTGCCTTGCCCACGTCTCCCCAACTGCACCCGTGGTTGCTTGTGGCCTTGAGCTCTACAGACTGGCCATGCTGGGTTTTGCACTGTGCTTTCCAGAGTGCCTAAAAGGAGTTTCTAGAGGAGGAGACTTGTAGTCACTTTTATAGAACACCAGGGCTACCATCTGCATTATTTCTGTAGCCGTGTTGGTCCCAGGATGTTAGAGAGACATGGTGGGTGAGATCATATAGTGTGTGTCTAGATTACATGCCTCCAGCCTAATCTACATGGCTCCATCAATGATCGGCAAAGGGAAAGGAAGCCGTGATTTAAATAATCGCGGCTTCATTTAAATTTACATGGCTGCGGCGCTGAGCCGACAAACAGCTGACCAGCTGTTTGTCAGCTCAGTGCGCTAGTCTGGACGCTCCCGCGCCGACATGAAAGCCCTTTATCGACCTCCCCGTTATGCCTCGTAGGATGAGGTTTACCGGGGAGGTCGATAAAAGGCTTTCATGTCGACGGGAGCGTCCAGACTAGCGTGCTGAGCCGACAAACAGCTGATCAGCTGTTTATCGGCTCAGCCCGGCAGCCATGTAAATTTAAATGAAGCCGTCGACGGAGCCATGTAGTTTAGACGTACCCATAGAATCATAGAATACTAGGACTGGAAGGGACCTCGAGAGGTCATCGAATCCAGTCCCCTGCCCTCATGGCAGGACCAAATACTGTCTAGACCATCCCTGATAGACATTTATCTAACCTACTCTTAAATATCTCCACAGATGGGGATTCCACAACCTCCCTGGGCAATTTATTCCAGTCTTTTATTGGACCAACTTCTGTTGGCAAGAAAGAACACTTTTAAGTGCTACAGAGCTCTTCTTTAAGTCCAGGAAAGGGACTCCGTGTGTCATGGCTAAATACACAATCGAATAGATTGTTTAACATAAGTAGTGAGCAAACTGTAAGGAACCACTCCAGGTGATGTGGCCTGTTGACATCCCTTCAGTCAGAAGACAAGAAGACAGGTTTGTAGGTTACAGACTGTCGAAATAAGCCAGGAATCCAGGGTCTCTCTCTGTTCAGTCTGTGATTTTTAGTGTCTACAAAGTTATGAATTTAAGCTCACAGGCTTAAACTTTTTTTTTTTGAAAGTGTTGTGCAGCATTCCTGGGCGGAGAAGGATTGGTAGGTCAGTCATAGAGTGATCGCTCTGTGAAACGCGTTCACACACAGGTGATAGGGTGGTTTTGTTTGTTTGTTTGTTATTATTTTCCCATGTGAGTTCATTTGGGAGTATAGTGATGGATTTCATACATACCGTTGTCATTGGGGCATTTCGCGGCAAGCTGCGCAAGGCATGAGTAGGACCCAGATATCTGGAAAGGTGGCTTAGTACACGACAGGCTCGAGCGGTGAGATCACACCCCAACTTGTTGTGAACTGAGTGCCCATTGAGACAAGCCCTAGAAAAGGGGGTAGGCACACTCGTGGGAAAAGGGGGGGGGACCTGCACTGCTGTTGTCCATCCTGTACCAACCACAGAACCATCAGGCTAGGGCGATCTCAAGGGTCATCTAGTCTAGCCCCCTGACAAGATGAAGGATGTGTTGAGTCTGAGCTAACCCAAGCAGAGGGCTGTCCAACCTCCTTTTGAAATCCTCCAGTGAACGAGCTTCCACAATCTCCCGAGGCAGCCTGCTCCACTGGCCTACTGGTCTTACAGTTAGGAAGTTTTTCCTGAGATTCCTTCTAAATCTTCTATGTTGCTTCTTGCCCTGCCTTTTGAGGCAAGAGAGAACCACGTTTCTCCATCTGTTTCATGATCGCCTTCCAAGTAAGTGAGGAACACGCCCACTCCCTCTCTTCCACACTCAACCAGCCAGGTCCCTGCAGCTGGGTTTCACATGGCCTGCGTTCCATTCCTTCTGACCCTGCAACCCCAAATGCGCTTGCAACGAGCGGAAGTTGCAGGAAGCTCCCAGTCAGTCTCTGTAAAGTGTGCGGAGGTATGGCTGGTAGTTTTGCAGGCATTGCTGCAAGTCCTACAGCGTGGTGCCTACCATGTGAAAGATAGGTACTTGTGTTTCCAGGCCACCGCTGCCTATCCACCAGCCCCCAGTACATGTCTTTCCAGTTCAAACTGAATTTGGAGAGATTAATTTTCACTTGGGCTACCGGCCCAAACAAGGGAGTAAGGGGAAGGAAGAGATCTCCCAACACCCCCACCCCCACGAGCTACCTGTACCTTTGGCCTGGGCATATAGAAATAAGTGTAACCCACACACCTAGGCTATGTCTACACTCGCGGCTTCTTGCGGCAGGAATATGCAAATGAGGTTAAGCGTGGAATCTCGCTGAGCCTCATTTTCATACCTAATGAGCCACCATTTTTGCAGAAGAGGCTCTTGCGCCAGAAGGAGCTGTCTACACCGCCCCTTCTTGCGCAAGAAAACCCCTCTTGCGCAATGCCGTTACGCTCATTATTTTCAGGAATAATGGCATTGCGCAAGAGGGATTTTCTTGCGCAAGAAGGGCAGTGTAGACAGCTCCTTCTGGTGCAAGAGCCTCTTCCGCAAAAATGGCGGCTCATTAGGTATGCAAATGAGGCTCGGCGATATTCCACGCTTAGTCTCATTTGCATATTTCTGCTGCAAAAAGCTGCGAGTGTAGACATAGCCCAAGTGTGGTTCACTGTCCCAAGTAGTGGCATTTAGACCACTTACAGTGAGAGAGAAGAACAAGGGAGCTCTACAGCCTAAGCTATGAGCCAGCTAGCTTTATAGCTCAAGCTGTAGAAGCTGCTCCACAGGTCTCAGGTTCAAATCTGCCCCATGGCAGTGATGTGAGCAGCATCATAGCACAGATGGATGAGAAGTGGGTGGTAGGTGGGCTTTATCCTCCTGGTCAATCTACCTATTGTAGTACAGGTGAGAGTCATAATTTGCTGCTGTCAAGAGCAAGGAGGAAAGGTGACTCGGAGGATCTCTGCTTCCCAGGTAGATCTTATACATCACTCCTTGTACAGGTCTGCTCAAAGACACAATTCCTCGGTGATCACTTCCACTGGTAAACTTTTTTGCTGGACATCTCTGTCAGGTCTTCTTCCTTGGCAGACCATGTCTACCGACAGAGATAGATCGTTGTTGTTCCCAGACAACAACGGACTCTAGGACAACCCCCCACCCATGTATATATCCGCCTACCACGACCAACTCTGTAAAGGTTCCCATGGGTGATGTACCCAGGCACTTATTCCTCATGACCTAAACACTTGCACGCCTACAGATGGATCCATGCTGGTTATGTACCATATGTGTTTTGTGACTTCTTAAGCCAAACTTTTAATTTTTGATAATCCAACCCTAGATGTACAGAGCGTTCCCTCTAAACCCGTGCAGTATGAATTATGATTTCAAACATTAGCTTTAAAAAAATTACTGGGGGGGGAAAATGTGGAGGCAAAAACAGAAATGGTTTTGCTGCTTTGCAAAACCACAACAAGGACGCCGCTGTCGGGTTTGCCAAGCTAAGGATGTTTTCCATGAACTTTCAACCAGGGGCCAAGTGACATGGGGAGTGGCAGCCTTCCTTCTGAGCTCCCTGGCTTTTATGTGAACTCTTAGCCCAACGTTCTGTGTTTCCTAGTCTGGCTGTAGTCCGAGGGATGCTGGGATTGCCCCTGAAGAAATAAGAGACCTGCCATAGTCCAGCTGGGAAACGTTATTTCCTGTGTCATCAAAGTGGACTGACTCCAACATAAACAAGGGAGTTATCTTGAGCAAACATTATTCAATCTAAGCTTCATAATACAGTGAGACATAAACAGAATGTCAAGACGAAGCCAAAGGTAAGTGCGGTCCATGTTAGATGGCCTCGTCTCATGACAGCTTTGTTTTATAAGGCGCAGCAGAGTTCAATTGGAAGTCATACTTACAGGAGCAAAAGGTGACCTGTGAAGTGTTCATCTCCTCAGCAATGAGACCAGGACAGCTGCAGGATACAGCTGGAAGAGGGGAGAACAGTACCCCGAAAATATACGCTTTCCATTGCAAAGAGAAAATAAGGGCCTTGTCCATTGCTTGCATCAGAGTCTCGTTCTTTTTCATTACGATTTCACTGTGAAATCTGGCGAGGATGGTTCTCTTTTCCCACGGGCGGGATCTAAGGCTGTCCTGGTTCCCCTCAAGAGGGGCTGGTGGGGCTCCTAGGATCCACTGGGGATAAGGGCCCCAAGCCTGTAGAACTTAGTATGTGCATGACTTGAAGAAAATGAATTGTCCTGTTGCCTCCATCAGGGTGTTTCATGTGCTTAACATTATGCGTGCCCTGAAGTGCTTTGCTGGATCAGGGACTGCGGCGCAGGGGGTCTGGCTGGCAAACAACCAGCCATCCAGAATTCAAATCTTGTTTCTCGGGACCCAGTGTTGATGCTCATGGCCCAGTGTAATTATCCCTTTTGACTAGAGTGTGGGTTCTGGGGGGGCAGGAATAAAGGACCTGGAGTACCCTAGGGGGCTCCAGGGTCAAGGGGCCTCAGGGCGGGGCAGGAGGTTGATGCTTGTGCTTGTTTACCTCTAGCGGTTCCGGTGAGTAGTGCAGCCGGGGTGCTAAGGCAGCTTCCCGCCTCTCCTGGCACTGTCGACCACACTGTGCCCCAGAAGTGGCCAGCTGCAGGTCTGGCTCCTAGGCGGAGGCACACAAGCAGCTCTACACACTGCTCTCGCCTGCAGGCACAGACACTCCCCCCGGCTCCCATTGGCCAGGAATTGGCCAATAGGAATGTGGAGCCGGCGCTCAGGGCAGGGGCAGCACATGGAGCTCTGTGGCCTGCCTGCTGCTGGCTGCTTGGTGACGCACAGTGCCTTAACACCCCCACTAGTCATCGGGTTACCCTACTACAGCAAGGTGACCCAGTGCCTGGTGTCGTGTGAGTCAGTCCTGGGTCATGGCCTAGAGTTTGCGAACCAGCATGGATCTGTCAAGAACAAAT
This sequence comes from Pelodiscus sinensis, assembly GCF_052426305.1. Lineage (NCBI taxonomy): Eukaryota > Metazoa > Chordata > Testudines > Trionychidae > Pelodiscus > Pelodiscus sinensis. The sequence goes on from NC_143054.1 coordinate 195,713,111, forward strand.
CACGTTAAACCAACATAATACCATTCCTTGACAGGATTACTGGCCTAGAGGAAGTGGGAAAGCAATAGAGATGATATATCTTGAATTAATTTAGCAAGGGCTTTGACATAATCCCCCATGACGTTCTCATAAGCAAACTAGGGAAATGTGGTCTAAATGAAATTACTGGTAGGTGGGTTCACAACTGATAAAAAAAAACCAACTCAAAGAGTAGGTACCAATGGTTTGCTGTCAAACTGGGTGAGAGTATCTAGTGATCTCCTGGAAGGGTAAATCCTGGGTCTGGTATTATTCAGTATTTTTATAGATGCATTTGGATAATGGAGAGGAGAATATATTTATAAAACTTGCAGATTAGCCCAAGCAGGGAGGGGTTGCAGGTAGTCTGGAGAGCAGTTTTACAATTCAGATTGGCTTCGATGGATTGGTCTGAATTCAACAAGATGAAATTCAGTAAAGAAAAGTGCAAAGGAAGGAAAAATCACACGTGCAAACATAAAATTGGGAACCCCCTGGGTAGGGGGTGAGCTGCTGAAAAGGATCTGGGGGTTACAGCGAGTCACGTGAGCCAACAACATGGTGCAGTTGCCAAAAAGGGCAAATATTACTCTGAGTTGTAGTAACAGGAGTATCGTCTGAAAGAAATGAGAGTTAATTGTCCCACTCTGCTTACTACTGGTGAGGCCTCGGCTGGAGTACTCTGTGCATTTCTGGGTGCTGCGCTTTAGGAAAGGCATGGACAAATTGGAGGGTGCCCAGAGGAGAGCAACAACAAGGAGAAAAGGGTTACAAACTCTGACCTATCCGGAAAGGTTCTTGAGACAAGAAGCTTGAGGGAGGAGATGAAAAGTCTGCAGATATGTTCAGGGCTGTTCTAAAGCGGTCACTGATCAGTTGTTCTCCATGCCCGCTGAAGGGAAGGCAAGACGTGACGGGCTTCATCTGCAGCAAGGGAGATGTAGGTTAGATGTTAAGAAAAACTCTCTCACTCAGAGAAGCTAGGCTCCGGAATGGGCTTCCAAGCAAGGTTGTGGGATCCCTGTCACTGGAGGTTTTTAAAAACAGGTTCATGAAGGATGGTCTAGGTCAGCGGTGGGAAATATATTTTTGCTGGGGGGGCACTTCAGACATTTTTGAAGTGGCCCTGGGCTGCTCTGGTAGGGGTGGGGCCTCAAGCGGAAGGGGTGGGGCCAGAATACTTCTGGGTTCCCCACACCCAGACCATGATTGGTCTGGGGGTGGGGGAACACCTTTGCCCGCCCCTCCGGCTACCCCTCGGTGCCCATGCTGCTGGCTGGGAGGAGACTTCCCATTCTCCCCTGCCTCCAGGGCAATCAGGAGCAGGTGGCGCTTCTAAGTGCCACGCACTGCTCGCAGGATGGGGGCAGAGCGAAGGAAACTTGGGCCAGATCCCACCTGCTTGGGCCGGATCCAGCCCACGGAGGCCCTTTTGCCCACCCCTGGTCTAGGTGTGAGAGTCCTTCCAACCCTACATTTCTCTGACTCTCTGATTCTACTGACTTCCATGGAGCAATGAGTAACACTGATGAACACGGCTAAGATTCCGGCATCTAAATGACAAATATTTTTGTTCTGTACAAAGAAACTTTCCTGACACAGGCACAGTGGTGTGACCTTGAGAGGACAAGCTTCTTAGCGGACAGGGTGGAAGGCTGCATGGAGAGAAGGCCAGAGAAGCAGGATGCAGCTAAGCCCGGGGGAGGTCTAACTGGGTGGGTTTCTTGTCTCTGTGCTTATTGTTTTGCATTTCCTTGAATAGTTAAATGACTTTTTCCGTAGTTTTGTGCTGCCTGGATGCTTTTACACTCATTAGAACAGCACAGATCCCTACCCATGCTTCACTGGGCAATGTTGCTCATGCTCAGATTTACGTCAGTGAGAGTTTGATGTTCATTTCAGCACCAGCACAAATATACAGCAGCTTCTACAGTACATAGCCTGGACCAGTGTGTCTCCATGAGGGAATGTGAGCTTCTGAAGGAGCACCTCTTCTGTTAGGCTATGTCTACACGGCTGGCTTTTGCTGGCAGAGAGTATGCAAAGGAAGTGCTGATTAGCATGTTGTCACACTTCATTTGCATAATCTGTTCACACTATTATAGGATCCTTATAGGATCTTGTGCAAAAAGGGGTTTTTGCACAAAAAGGAAACGTCCACACGGTTTGTTTTTGCGCAAAAATGGCTCGAATAGATTATGCAAATGAAGCGCAACAAAATGCTAATCAGCATACAAAGCCTAGGTAATTAGAGTGTATGGCCTAGTTCTTGGAGTCGTGGGATTATGTGAGAATCAGATTGCATTGAAAAAAAATTCTAGTCCTAATGGTTGTGGAGAAAGGCTTCAAAATGAGAGCTCGAACCTCTTGAGGTAGCTGGCATTCCTTCCTCTTCATCTGCAGGGACACGTATTCTGACTGCCATCCTGAGGTTAGTAGGAGGGGAGATGTTTTAAAAAACATATGGCTCAGGGGCACCATTATTTCCCATCCAAACGCTTTTTTCAAAGCAACATTTTAAGAACATAAGAACGGCCCTACTGACTCAGACCAAAGGTCCATCTAGCCCAGTATCCTGTCTGCTGACAGTGGCCAGCACCAGGTGCCCCAGAGGGGGTGGACCAACGACAATGCTCAAGAAAATTGTCTCCTGCCATCCTTCTCCAGCCTTTGACAAATAGAGGCCAGGGGCACCATTCCTTACTCCCTGGCTAATAGCCTTTTATGGACCTAACCTCCATGAATTTATCTAGCTCTTTTTTGAACCCTGTTATAGTCCTAGCTTTCACAGTCTCCTCTGGCAAGGAGTTCCACAGGTTGACTATGCGCTGTGTGAAGAAGAACTTTCTTTTATTAGTTTTAAACCTGCTACCCATTAATTTCATTTGGTGTCCTCTAGTTCTTATATTACGGGAACAAGTAGATAACTTCATTATTCACCCTCTCCACATCACTCATGATTTTATATACCTCTATCATATCCCTCCTAAGTCTCCTCTTTTCTACACTGAAAAGTCCCAGTCGCTTTATCCTCTCCTCATATGGAACCTGTTCCAAACCCCTAATCATTTTTGTTCTTTTCTGAACCTTTTCTAATGCCAAAATATCTTTTTTGAGGTAAGGAGACCACATCTATACACAGTATTCAAGATGTGGGCATACTATATTTTTATATAGGGGCAGGAAGATATTATTCGTCTTATTTTCTATCCCTTTTTAAATAATTCATAGCATCCTATTTGCTTTTTTGACTGCCGCTGCACACTGCGTGGATGTTTTCAGAGAACTATTCATGATAACTCCAAGATCTCTTTCCTGATTAGTTGTAGCTAAATTAGCCCCTGTCATATTGTATGCATAGTTGAGGTTATTTTTTCCAATGTACGTTACTTTACACTTATCCACATTAATTTTCATTTACCGTTTTGTTGCCCAATCACTCAGTTTGGTGAGATCTTTTTGAAGTTCTTCACAGTCTGCTTTGGTCTTGAACAGTTTAGTATCGTCCGCAAACTTTGCCACCTCACTGCTTACCCCTTTCTCTAGATCATTTATAAGTTGAATAGGATTGGTCCTAGAACTGACCCTTGGAGAACACCACTAGTTACACCTCTCTATTCTGAAAATGTACCATTTATTCCTACCCTTTGTTTCCTGTCTTTTAACCAGTTCTCAATCCATGAAAGGATCTTCCCTCTTATCCCATGACAATGTAATTTACACAAGAGCCTTTGATGAGGGACCTTGTCAAAGGCTTTGTGGAAATCTAAGTACACTATATCTACTGGATCCCCCTTGTCCACATGTTTGTTAACCTCTTCAAAGAACTCTAATAGATTAGTAAGACAGGATTTCCCTTTACAAAAGCCATGTTGACTTTTGCCCAACAAATTATGTTCTTCTACATGTCTTACAATTTTATTCTTTACTATTGTTTCAACTAATTTGCCCAGTACTGACATCAGGGTTATGTTACCTGTCTTCTAGTCCTTGGGTACAGAAGCTGATTTAAAGGATAGATTACAAACCACAGTTAATAGTTCTGTAGTTTCACATTTGAGTTCTTTCAGAACCCTTGGGTGAATGCCATCCGGTCCCGGTGATTTGTTACTGTTAAGTTTTTCAGTTTACTCCAAAACCTCCTCTAATGGCACTTCAGTTTGGGACAATTACTCAGATTCATCACCCACTGCCTTCAGAGTTGGGGGGTGGAGAGTAGCATCGGGGGGCAGAGAGCCCAGCTCTGAAGGCAGCACCCTGCCTACAGCAGCACAGCAGCAAAGGTGGCACTATCATACCTTCCTTCTGTGCTGCTGCCTTCAGAGCTGGGCGGCCAGAGAGTGGCAGCTGCGACCCGAAGGCCCAGCTCTGAAGGCAGCGGCGCAGAAGTAAAGGTGGCAGAACCGAGAACCTCTACAATAATCTTGTGACCCCGCACGACCATGCGGTTTTGGGTCAGGACCCCTACAGTTACAACCCCATGACATTTCAGCTTTAAAAATCTGAACTCATGAAATTTACAATTCCTAAAAACCTACGGCCATGATAGCTTTTCCTGTTCAGGGAGCAGAGGAGCAATAAGAAGCCCCCTCTTCAGCTGTCTTCCATGGGGTCCTTTACACCGTTATGTAAGATCTGGGGGATGTTCTGTCCTCCCTTCAGTTTTCCAGCTGGCGGGAGTGACGTGGGAAGCCAAGGGGATGCTCCAAAAATAGAAGCTTCCTCGGAAAGAAGAGTTTGCACAATCAGAGTGGAGAAATAAGAGTCATCCAAACTTTTCTGTGGGGGGGATTTTTGTTTGTCTCTCCTGTGCCATTCGGTGGGGGCTTAGTTCATGGCGACAGCCAAAGTGCCGTGACCTTGCCTTTTCCTTATAAACGAAGCAGACTCAAGCAAGAGGCTCAGTGGAAGGGGAGGGAGGGAGAGAAGAAATAGTGCAGTCAGACTGCAGGAGAACCTTTTGCAAGGGCAGAGAGAGCCATTAAGAACGGTGTTTCATAGTGCCGCTGGAATGTCAAAGTGATTGCAGTGCCGAGGCGTATGCCAGCCGGGGTTTACCATGGGGTTGCACTGAAACAATAGCGTATCAATGAGATGTAGATGAAATGCAGAGAAAATCCTTTGAAGCCGGCACAGTCTATTGGATGCCAGTGGGCGTCCTTAAGACACATTCACAGTAGAGAACAGATCATAACTGGGACTGTAAAAACAATGAGCCATCCCGTGGCACCTTAGAGACGAATAACTGTCCTAGCAAAAGATACTGACGGCCTTGGTTCAGAAATGGGTTCAGTGCAGACCTCAGTGTCTGGGCAGAGTCCCACTGACATGAGTGGAACTCAACATGGGACGCAGACTTCTGAGGGGGACCGGACTGGAGAGATGCTGGGTATGTCTATACTTGCACCCTATTTCGAAATAGGGATGCAAATGAAGCCAGGATTTAAATATCCTGCGCTTCATTTGCATAATCACGTTATGGGGCTATTTCAAAATAAAACATGCTGTGTAGAAGTGTTATTTCGAGAGAAAACCCTTCTCTTGAAATACTTGTTAAACCTCATTTTATGAGGAATAAGGGTTATTTCGAGAGAAGGGGTTTCTCTCGAAATAACGTGTCTACACAGCGTGTTTCATTTCAAAATAGCTCCATAATGCAATTATGCAAATTAAGCACGGGATATTTAAATCCTGGCTTCATTTGCAATTTTGAATATCTTCATTTGCTTCTGTATTTCGAGATAGGGTGCAAGTGTAGACATACCCAAAGCTATTTCTCCCAAGTGCCCACATGTAATTGCCAGGACACTTCCTCAAGAAGCAATAATCTGAGCACTTGGGCGACTACCCAGGAAAGATTCAGGTTCCACCCAGCTGATTAGCAGCGTGCCCACAACCGGCAGCATGTGTTTCTACTGCTGGTGCACATCCACACATGCCTTGGTGTCCATAACAACATTTATTCCACACATGAGTGGAAAATAGGGATGTAAAAACCGCTCCGAATATTTAACCAGCTGCGTTGTGGGTGGCGGGGGCTGCTCTGGGCCTACCACCCACCGTGGCCCTGCTGAATAGGCTGCCGTCACTGGGGAGACTCCGGCTTACCAGTTAGCCAGTAAGCATGCCAGAAAGAAAAAAGATGGAACCTTTAATACAGGACCTTTGTTTCTCGTTTGTACAGTGCCTCGCACAAAGGGATCTGCAGTCGATGACTAGGACTCCTAAGCCCTACAATAATATGAACAAATAATAATCTAACCCTGAATACTGGAGAGTGGAAAGATGAAAGCCTAATTTGGTGATTAGTGTAAAATAACAAAAGATCTTTTTATTTCCCAGTGTCCAAATTGGCCCTCTTTTTAATTATTGTGAAACCCCTTTGCAATTTAAACAAATCTTCTTTTCAACATTTTGATTGAAAACAACATCAAAGTGGCATTGACACTTTTTCTTTGGAGAACCATGCTATTATAAAAAAAAGAAATGAAAGTATTTGCCAGGGTCAACCATTTTTTCAGGAAATTTAAACAAACAAACACACACACAAAAACCCCAAGAAAAGCCCAAAGACCCATGTTTGCTCAAAAAAAAAATGTGTCTGAAAATTTCAAACAATGCCACTGCCTCCCTCTTCCTTCCAGGATGCAGGCCAATGCTAAAAACACCTCGCAGAATTGCTGGACCCATTTGGCTCTTACTAGATTCCTCCTTTTCCCTCCAGTTATTTAGCACTGATCTCTTTGCTGCCCCTCCACCACACAATATCACCACTGCCTTTTGCAGCTTCTGCTGCTTGGGGAAAAGCTCCCTAGATGTTTGCCTGTCATTGACTCTACATCTCATTTAGAATTCCAGCTGAAAACATACTTTATCTTACCTGCTCTTACCTCTTAATATGTCTACGCTAAGGTTAATGATGCAATTGCATTGTTGTGTTAGCTAATTCTGTCAAGTATTTTGGGACTATTGGCCAGGTGCAGTGTGAAAAGATTCACAGGTGTTAAGATCAGGACCGAACACTACATCATCTCATCTGACACTCCATATAGAACAGGCCATAGAACTCATCCCGTAATTCCTATATTGAGCCCATCAATCTTTGACTAAAAGGGAAATGAATCAAGATATGCAACTCCACATTAATTACGTAGCTGGAGTTGACGTACCTTGATTCGAGTTTACCCGCTGTCCCCACAGCAGAAGGACGATGAGAGCAAATGCTCTGTTTGTCTCCCATACTCCTCCCAGGAGCTGGAGTACTGGCTGCCAACAAGGGTGCCCTCTGAGTTCAATTTTGTGCAGGCATGTCAAATTTGAAGCCTACTGATGGCCGCACAAATGAAAACTGATAGCTTTCAGGGCCACCAGGTTCCCAGATGGTGGGAAAGCATTTTAGGTGGCAGGCAGAAAGCACCAATACTGGCAACCCTAGGGCCACCAAAGAAAATGTATTTTGTCGGAAAGTAATAATTATTTATTATTATAGGTTATGGTTTAGGTATATTTTATAATATAATAATTTGATGTGTAAAATCGTTATTTGCTCATATTAAATATTTTTTAAATTAATTTTTCATACGTTTTAATTTAAATATACATTTAAGGTACTTTTAAATTTTGTATATGATACATAACTTGTTTTGTTGAAATAAAAAACAATATAGACCACGGTTAATCAAATAGAACAGGCTTCTGTGAAAATTTCAGATACTTTCTAAGTTTGAGATTTTGCGTAAAGATATAATTGTTCGTGCAATTGCAAAAAATTGACATATTTATTGATATAAAATAAATATACATTTTGTGATTTTATTTGGGAATAAATAAACAAAAAACAAAATATTAACAAAATAACCCCTTCTCCGCCTCCAGAGCCAGGCACTCCTATACTCCTGTTCTAACCCAATCCCCCTTCACTCCCCCAAAGCCAGCCCCCCCAACCTAATGCCTCCTCCTTCCCCTAGAGCCAGGAGCTCCCAGCCCTCACAACCTAATGCCTCCCTCCTCCTCCAGAGCCAGGCTCTCCCAGCCTCCCTCCCCCAACCTGGGTCCCGGAGTTGACATTGTTGCCTGAGGCACTGGGGTGGTCAGCTGCAAGTTGCACTCAGTCAGCCGTGAGCATGTGCGCAAAGCAGCCCAGCCGGCCATGAACAGGCACTCGGCCATGTGCTCCAAGCGGCCAGTGGGCTGCACTTCATTCTTTTCTAAAAATGTTCTGGCAGTCTGCAAAAAATTTTGATCAGGCCACATGCCGCCCTCCAAACGCCAGTTTGACATGCCTGATTTAGCGAGTCTTAACTAGACCCACTAAATCAAACTCTGGACGATCAGTCACAGCAGCATCGCTCTTCCCCACAGTGAAGATATGGCTTTATTTTTGAAGACTTTGAGAGGTGGGAAAGCAAACCGCATCCTTTGCAAGGGTCCTCTCTTTGGCTTGCCATCCCAGGAAGCTAAAACTCTTGAAAGAATTCTTCCAGGTACCACACAAGCCTTGCTCACTCCCTGCAGAATGCCAAAGGGCCCAAAGACTTTCTCATCCCCCAAACACTTGCCGTGTGAGAGTCAGAAGGGATAGCCTATTGTCAAAAAAAGAAGAGAAGGTAACTAGCATGTTCACAAAGAAAGAGACAGTTTATTTAAACACATCAGAACCAGCCCACACTGGCTGCGGTTGTTCAGAAGTCATTATTATAATTTGGATTACTGTAGCGTTTAGAAGTCCCATCCAAGAGCCAAGCACCCCTTCCAGTCACATAGTAAGAGAGAGACCTGTTCAAAAGAGTTTATAATCCAAACAGACAGGGCAGACAAAGAGAGGGAGAAAAAGAGGATTACTATCCCCATTTTACCCATCGGGAAACTGAGGTGCGGAATGATTTATGCACTTCAGGACATCTGTGGCAGAGCCAGGAATTGAAATCAGATCTGAATCACAGGCCAGAGCCTTACTGACAGATCAGTCATCCTATGCAGTCTGGAAATTTTCAGAAAAATCTGTCCAGGAAAGAAAACCACACATTATTGCATGTCCCCCGAGAAATGAGAAGTTACTGAGTTTCATCTTTTCCTTCTTCTTCTTGGAAGAGCTTTTCCTCCTGAAAGGCATGCAGCAAGTACTGTGTATGGCCCAGAAACCTATTTTAGTTTATACATTGTTTTCTTTGTTTAAGATTTGTATTTCTATTCTTCAAGTCTGATGAGCTTCATTTTGTAAAGCCTGTCTTATAATCCAGGAAGTGGGGCTTCTCGGCATTTCAATCACAGGAAGGCAGGAGCTATAGATTCGTTTAGTCACCAGAGGCTCCTTTGGTGATTTTGTTTGTGGAAAGGTCAGACCCTCATCTCGGTTTTATTATTGTGCTATTTGAAATACTCATTATAGGACCCTGAGATGTTCTTTTTATTTAACTAATATGAAGGAATAAATCTGTCCTGATTCTCCTTGTCTGCCATGAGCTGCAAATTCAAGCTTAGCTTGCCAGACCCAGCAAAGATAAGAAAACATGCAGTTGGAACTTCCAGGCCCAAACTCAAGGTCGTATTTCTCCACTGAAAGGAACATGAAGAGAGAAATTGCCAAAAAATCAACAGCAAATATTGTTTGTTTGCCATTTTGAAGCCAGCAGTGACGCGGAACCCTTATCGTGGGATAGCTGTTTGATGATCTATGTCCGGTGTGTTGGTGGCCTCTCTCCAGTTCTCAGTGGCCTTGTGTCCGTACAAAGAAACTACTTCTCCAGTCAACACGCTGGGTGGCACATTCTCAGCAGAGAAGACAAAGCTTGAGCATGGAAAGCGAGCCCTCCCCTCAGCTAGCAGAGCTGTGTTGCTGGGGAAACTACTCCTGCCCATGCTATGCCACAGAAGAGGTACAATTAAGAAAGGACTTCAGTCCCACCTCTTCAAAAAGCAGTGGGAAGTAAGCCAACGGGACTCACTCTGACACAAGTTAAGGTTGTGGAATCTCCATGACTAGAGATATTTAAGAGCAGGTTGGATAGGCATCTATCAGAGATGATCCAGATGGTGCTTGGTGCCACCATGAGGGCAGGGGACTGGACCTGATGACCTCTCGAGGTCCCTTCCAGTTCTAGTGTTCTATGAGGGTATGTCTACACTACAGCACTATTTCGAATTAACTTAATTTGAAATGGTTAATTTGAATTAAGCGAATTCAAAATAACGCATCTATACACAAAAACTATTTCGAAATAGTGTTTTGCTATTTCAAAATAGCACATCCACACTGAATGGACCCTGAACCGAGGTTAAGGCTGGCCGGAACCAGTGCTGGCAGGGCATCAGGTTAGGACTTAGTGTGTGGGGCTGCTGCCGGAGGCTAACTGAGCTCCATGCTTAAAGGGACCGTACCCCCACCTCGGACAGACAGTTCTCAGGGTTCCCCACTTACTTGTCTACCTTGATGAGGGACAGCAAAGCAGTCCTGTCTTGGAGTGCCCTGAGTGCCCACACTTGGCACACCACAGCACTCGGCCACATGGAGCCAGAGCTGCCCCTGGGCATGCTGGTGCGTCTCAGCTGCACTTGCTGCAGGCTGCCATCCGGGGGGGTGCATCAGGGGGCTGTCAGGATCCAGGAGGCCCTGAGGGAGAGCATCCACCCCGAGGAGCCCTCAGAGCCTCCCTGGTCCTTCCGACCGGGGGCTCGTGCCCCATTCCTCCCTCACATCCTTCAACTAACTCCTCCCTAGTCCCCCTTCCTGATGTCAAACAAAAGACACATATGTTCCAAAATAGAAACTGGGTTTATTGAACAAAACTGGGGGGGGGGGGGGATGAACCTCTGGGGAGACTGGGAAAAGGAGGTGGGAGGGGGAGGGAGAAACCTGGGAGGAGGGAGCTGGAAAGGGGAAGCAAGGGGAAAAAGGGGGAGGGGAAGCTCAGGGCTCAGGTTTGGGGGTCTTGCCGGACCAACTTGACTTTCATGCTAACCTGCTCCTGGGTTCACATGTGGCCTTTGGTGGCCAGGCTGGCAGCTATTCTGCTGCATTCCTCCATCTAGTGTGGCGATCATGGACGTTCGGGGCATCCCCCCCAAACCTGAAAAAGATCCATGATCTCCACCCTAGACCAGGAAGACGCCCACCTTCTCCAGCCCCTGTTAGGCTCCTGGGAGCTGGCAGACTGCTCCTGGGGAGCGGTGGAGGGCTGGCTGCCAGTGGCTTGTTGGCTCATGTTTTGGGGTCACTAGGTCAGGGACCCCGGTGGCCACTGCTGGCTCTGGGCTGGCAGGCTTGGAGCTGGCACAGGCACTGTGGCCAGGGTCTACCCCTTTAATGGCTCCAGGGCTGGGGGAGAGGAGAGTAAGTTTTCCTGGTTGTGCCCAGAGTGGCCACCAGGGCTCCCTGGGAAGGGCTGGAGGCCCCCTATTTCGAATTAAGTGTCTACACAGCACTTAATTCGAAATAGCTATTTCAAATGTGGCGTTACTCCTCGTAGAATGAGGTTTACCAAATTCGAATTAAGGGCTCCACTATTTCAAATTAAATTAAATTAAGTTCGAAATAGTGGTTTGCATGTATAGACGCTATTAAAGTTAATTCGAAATAATGGCTGTTATTTCGAATTAACTTTACAGTGTAGACATACCCTGATTCTGTAGGGTACTGTGGTGCTTATTACATACTTCAGGCCAAATTCTGCCCTCAATCTGTAGTGGAACCCCACAGGGTGCTAGGGACAGTCCTCCTCTATCCTCAAGCATGACTTATTTCCACTAAAACAAGCCTCAATCTGTGAGCTACGAGTTTATGAGCTGTAGAAGCTAGCTCATGTGATTAAAGACAAGGGACCTTACCATCTATGCGGTGACTCTCCAGGCACATATCTTCTCCACGTTCCCTGAAATCACTAGTCATTCATCTTGTCTCCAGTTCGGACAAAGCAAGAGCCAGTGTGAACCATCATCCCAACATCAAAGTGAATTTTCTAGTCCTGGAAGGTTCTAGAAAAATTGTGAATAGTTTTTCGTTTTCGTGTTCCATGATGCTGGATGGGGCTTAAACATCAAAAGACAGGGTTGTTTCAGAGCACTTCTTATAGTCCTGCCACTTTGGAGAGGAGTAGAGGATGTTAAGGATAGAGCAGATGGAAAAGGAAGAAAACTTTAAAAAAAACCTGCTGAAAATAAAATACAGGACTATGTAGCACTTTAAAGACTAACAAGATGGTTTATTAGATGATGTTTTAGTCCTGTATTTTGTTTCAGCTACACCAGACTAACACGGCTACATTTCTATCACTGTTCTGCTGAAAATGATTTTCCAATTTTAAAAAAATGTGAAACTTGACCATTTCAGATTTTGAAGCTGGAAGAAAAATGGAATGGGGTGGAAAAGTATTATTTGAGTCAGGTGCAATTGAGAATAGGGGTTTTAAAATAATGAATACTACAAATCTCAATTTGTCCTGATTTTTTGTTTGTTTTGAAATTTCATCAGAATGGCAAAATTGCAATAATTAAAAAAAAAAACCACGTTTGAATAAGCACATAAGCTTCTGTGAACTTAACAAACCTGAATGCTTCAATCAATCACTAAAGCATTCTAAAATTCCTAAATGTAAAATTATATTAAAAGGTTTTGTGTTAGCCTGGCCTTATTTTGATTAACCACTTCGGGCCAGGTTCAGGTTTCCTTATTCATGTTGAATAGCACCTGGCTTTACGATTAGTCCCACTGAATCCAAAGGGGAAGGAGCTCTGCTGAACTGGAATATCTGGCCCCTGTTGGACACCAGCTTTGTGTTTTACAGATGAATCAAGTGCTGTCCCTGGTCCAAAAGGCTTACAGCGGAGCCCTGACACAGAGGAAACGCATCAGACACAAATAGCAGACAGCTGGTGTTTCAGCAGGAGTTGGAGCCGGTGGCTGACTTTAGGTCATGCTTAAAGAGCATCACATAAGCATGGGCTCTTGAGAAAGATTTTGGAGGAGAATGAGGTAGCAGCTTGGCGCCCGGAGAGGGGGAGACGTCCAAGTGTAGGGGCTATCCCATTTACTGCCAGTGACATCGCTAGGATCCGATCCAAAGACCATTGAAGTTAATGCTCCATGTAGGACTGGCTTTGGATTGGCCCCACAATGAATTCAATATACTGTTATTAATAGATAACCTACTGTGCAATTTGTCCCTGTCTTTACCAAGTTGTTAGTCAAATTAGCGTCAAGGCCTGCATTATGAACTCTGGTCTCCAGTGCACTATTTCCTGGGTGCTAGACTCCACTGTCGAGGAGCAGGATGTTGTGAGATGGTCCATCTGGGAAAGCATCCCCTGACTGTGCAGAGGGATGGCTGGAGCCCACAGTCCCATCCTGCTCCCCATGGCTAACAAAGTCAGCCCTGTCTACAAGGATTGTGAGATAAAATATGCAGCTGTGCTGGGATGAGGCAAAGGATATGGCTTTCACCGAACTGTGGAGAGGAGGAGCTGTTTGAACTGAACGTGCTAAAGGCCAGGATCCGTCCTGTAGGCTAGGATTGAAATGCAGACTCCTTGACACGATCGATTGGACAGTCTCCCCTTTCCATGATCCCCAGTGGAAACACATGGGAAATTCCGCCTCAGGCATCTGACGCAGCATCTTTATGGCTTCTGATTGGCTCCTTGCCCTATACAACCCATGGGGCATGCCAGGAAGAGTCCAGATAACAGTGTGGATCTTCTTTAGGAGCCATGAGTGGTCCTGCTGCGGAGTTTCTGGACTTCACCTCGACTTAATTTGGAGTGTGCTTCATGATTTGGACCCTGAAATCTAACTTGGGCACTGAATTGACCCCGGTCTGGGACCCAACGACAAACTCTGTCTCTGGTTTACCTGAGAGTTGTGCTTATAGGGACAGATTTTCCAAAGAGCTTGGGACCCAGATAGGTACCTTAATGAAGCGGCCAGACTTTCAGATTGCTCAGCACCCATTGTCTGCTTCACCTGGGTGCCAAAATAAGAGCTAAATTCCTCCAAAACAACTGCCCTGTGGTGAATCTTGTGTGTCGTTGGAGATCTGAACCCACAGTGTAGGCAGCCCACAGGCTATCGTTGCTCCAGAAATTCCACCCGTTACTGGAATGGGTGTTGAAAGCTGATACTTTAGGTCACTTTGTGTGGAAATATGCTAGGCTAGCGGTTCTTAAACGTATTTGGTCAGTCCACCCGTCTTTGTGTCTGGAGTAGTTCCGCTCCACCTTGCCACACAGATACACGTACTCATCCACTCAGAGGCGGCGCATCACCTGAATCAGCGTTTGCTTTTATTTTTTCCCCCTTCTGTCTTTTTTCCCCTGTTGCACAAACGAGACAACTGTCCGTTGTAATAAGAGCAAAGGCAGCCTTGTGTGTGTTGGGCCACACTTACCAGGTTGTAGCAAATGGATTAATGGCCCGAAGGCAATAACTCTGTATAAGGCCAGGAAAGCTTACACTGTCAAAATGCACAGCACCCTCTGAGAACGATCTGTTTGGAGGAATCCGCGTTGCTAGTTAGTCATTGCTGTGCTAAAATGGGCATAGTACGTTTTGGTGTTGTTGCGTGACTCCCGCATTTAGGAGGGGCTACCTCACAATTTCAGAAACTCCCTAGAAGCCTCCTTTCCCCCCCCAGGATCCTACTCATACTCCACCACCACTCTCCCCCTGCGCCCCGCTCCCACTCCTACCCCTCCTCCAAGACTGCCCGCCACCTGCCCCTCTTGGCTAGAGCCCTGCAGATGTACATCGATATTGGCAGGACTCTACCAGGAACTGCAGTGGCCAAAGCAGCCCCATGCCAGGCCACTGCTCCCAGGAGTCAGCGCCTCACACTCGCAACTTCTCCCGCCACTGGAGTGGGCACCTGCTCGTGCTACTGCGCAGCTTTCTGGAGATAGTGTGCTTGGACTTTCAGAAAGCCTTTGACAAGGCCCCTCTATGATGGGTGGTGGGTAAAGTAGGGAAGGGAATGCATTGCCTTCCTCAAACTGCCTACACTGCTGGGCCACCGGGGAGGGTGGGGGCTGTGGTGCAGCAGCCCGGCTCCGCGGCAGCTGGGGAGGGCTGAGGCCATGGCACGGTTGCTGTCCCTGGCTTTTCAGAGCTGCAGCCTCAGGCAGCGGTTCTCAAAGGACGGGTGGCGCCCCAGGATTGGGGGATGGAATGCCGGGCCCTGGGTCTCCTTGCTGCCAGGGGATCAGGTGAGCAGCTCCCTGCCTGTCCTGTCACCGCAGACCGTGCCGCAGTCCTAGCTGGGGAGAGAGGGGTAAGGGAGTGCACAGGGCTCCGCACACTGCCTCTGCCCTGAGCACTAGCTCTGCTCTCCTATTGCCTGGGAGCTGGCGGCTTCTGGGGACAGCATGGTCTGCAGAGCCAGGAGAGGCAGGAAGCTGCCTTAGCCCCCCCACTGCACCACTGACCAGGAGCTGCTCAAGGTAAACCCCTCCTGCCCCAGCCCTGCCCCCCCAAAAGCCAGAGCCCCATCAGCTCCACTCTGGAACCCACCCTCTAGTCACATTCTGTTGGGTCGGGGGAAAACGCTTTTCTTCCACTGGGTCATGAGAGAGCACGTTTGAGAAGCACTGGCCTGAGGCACCTGTCCACGCCATGCACTGAATAGGAACTTAGGCACCACCCTCGTACTTCGTGAGTGGCAGAGATTTTTCTGGGCACACAACTGCTTTTGTGCATTCAGCCCCCCCTCTCCCCCCCCCCCCCCCCTCCTGCGTTGGTCTCTGGTCTTAAAGAAAAGTGTTAAAAAAGAAAAGTATCAAACTGCCCGGCCCATTGACACATCGGCGGAGAGTTTCCACCGTCGCACTGTTTGGGGAAGGGGGGGGCAGGTTGGCTCTCACTGTCCGCACCCGGGCACCACTCCCCACAGATTCAGTAAAATGCATTGGGACTGAGTCACCAGGCATTGTGCCAGTGCCTGGAGGGCTGAGGCTGCCTGGGGCGGTGGGACTGGACAGGAAGCCAAGGAACTCGGCTACAATACAGTATTTCCTGCAGGGAGGGAACCCACCATGCAGGAAAACATCAGCATTTTTTCAGCGCTCATCACTGTATTATGGACAGCCCCACGCATGCAGGCTGCTCTATTTCATACGTGTCCCTGCTGGGCAATGGAAGGCGTCACTGTGCCTCCACTTTACCTGGACGCCTGTGGGAGACACAGGCGGCTCAACAGGAGCTCAACTGCAACCATCAGGCTGCACGTCTCATGCTTCTGCTAGATTTGTGATGTTTGACCGGGGCAGGGAGGGGGTCACAAAATGGGAAGCAGCAGCCTCTTTCCTGGCTTCCTGCTGCTAACTCTATAGTGGGTTGTAGGCTGCTATCTGGAGAATGTCAGGAATGGAGAACCTGAGTGCTTGGGCAGCCATGCAGGAGAAATTCAGGTGCCACTCAGCTGATTAGCAGAGTGCTCACAGCCTCCCACAGCCAGCAGCATGTGTTTCTATTGGTGGTGCACATCTGTACATCCCTCGGTGCACATGACAAAATTTAATCCGCACGTGGATGGAACCAATTAGAGGGAACATTGGTTTCCGACCTTTGTCACATGATCTGACGGAGATGTGCTGAGACAATTCAAGTCCTGGGAGCCGATGCAGCCTGGAGAAATCCTAATGACTAGGGAAAGGCCAAGCTCAGCCCTCCATGTCCAGTACTTTGGGAGGAGCAAGGAAAAATTGTTGGAGCATGGGAGCCTATTTATTTAGGCTACATCTACACTTGATTGACAAAGCTTTTGGGGTTCACTGGTGCTTAAGCACTGCCCCCCCCCCCGATTAAGGACAAAGTTTTGCTGCAGCAAGTGAAAGTGTGAACACTGCTTTGTGGGCAGGGGTGCTCTGCTGCTGGCAAAGCGGAACCCCGTTGTTTGGGGTGGAAGTCTTTTGTTGACAAAAATGCCAACAAACAGCGTTCATGCACGTTGACTTTCAGTGACAGGGCAGCCTGGTTGCTAAAAGCTGCATAGTGCAGACGTACCCTTAGGCTTTGGTGATCTATTTCGGAGAGGTAGAGGGTAAGTCTACACAGCAATTAAAAATCCGCATCTGGCTCAGGCTGCGGAGCTGTTTGATTGTGGTGTTGGAGGCTGGGCTCTAGGACCCGGTGAAGTGGGAAGTCCCAGAGCTCAGAATGCAGCCAAACCTGCATGTCTACACAGCTGTTCAACAGCCCTGTAGTTTGATCCCGGGGATGTAGAGTGCAAACTCTTTGGGAGAGTCTGTCTCTTACTGTTGGTATACAGCTCCTAGCACAATGGGGCTCCTGATTTGGATCAAGGTCTCTGGCCATAAACTCCCAAGTTCAGAGGTTACAAGTTGTACCATGTATTACAAGTATCAACTGAGAAAGGATGGACCTTTTTCTTGATCTCGGCTATTGTAGTAGTCAGGGCTTGCCGAGCCGCAGAGAGCCACGCGGTTCAGCACGCTGCCCATGTGCAGATCGCGCTGCGGCGCTGTACTGGGCTATAATCTACTCGCCCATTGCGAGTAGATTACCTTAATTGTCAAGCCCTGGTAGTAGTAATAGACTTACAATTCCTGGTTGAGATTAGGGCCTCTTTTGTGCCAGTTGTTGTACATGCCTGCCCCCAATGGGGTGTTCTAAATAGTCAAAGGGAAAGACGAACAATGAGGCTTCTAGTCCCCATATTGCAGACTGGGGACTAAGGTACAAAGAGACTGTGATTTGCCCTATCCAAGAGCCAAGACTTTAATCTACTTCTCCAGACTCACAGGCCAGTGTTTTCATCCACTTCTTTCCCCCTCATCACTGGAACCTACATTTTACTACTGTCATGGCGGGTGTGCTTCTTCTGCTACATAGTGTAGAGAGTTTGCCTGTTTGTTCAAGAACTGCTCCTAAACGGTAAGAGCTAGGACCACCAAATGCAGTAGGCAGCTTGCTCTGATCATAACTTAAAGCAACATAAAGGTTTGGCTGTGCCAGGAAAATGGGAAGTGCCTGGAATGGGATTGCTTCTCATAAAACCAAACAGAAAAGAGACAGAATCACCACATCAGCTACAGTCCTCAAAACTGACATCACTGAGCAAATGTTGAAAGAGACAGAACCAAGATGAGCCAGACACATAGGATGAACCTGGAATAGGACTGCTTCTCAAGAAACCTTTCCGGGAAAGAGGTGAAATGGAGAAATTTGGAGCAGTGCTCTGTTTTGGCACAGCTAAATCAGTGCTCCAAGTTTGAAAACTAGAAGGAAATGTTATTGCAAACCAAATTGACTATAGCCCTTTTCTTAAAACATAGTGGCTGTGTCTACACTGGCATGAATTTCCGGAAATGCTTAAAATGGAATACTATTCTGTTTTCAGTTTTTCCGGAAAAGGAGCGTCTACATTGGCAGGCTGCTTTTCCGGAAAAGCCCTTTTTCCGGAAAAGCGTCTGTGGCCAATGTAACAAAATACAGGACTATGTAGCACTTTAAAGACTAACAAGATGGTTTATTAGATGATGAGCTTTCGTGGGCCAGGCCAATGTAGACGCGCTTTTCTGGAAAAGAGCCCTGATCGCCATTTTCGCGATCGGGGCTTTTTTCCGGAAAAGACTACTGGGCTGTCTACACTGGCCCTTTTCCGGAACAGTGTTCCGGAATAAGGACTTATGCCTGAGTGGGAGCAGAATAGTTTTTCTGGAATAGCGGCTGATTTTGTACAGTAGAGCATCGTTGCTTTTCCGGAAATTCAAGGGCCAGTGTAGACAGCTCGCAGCTTATTCCGGAAAAGTGGCTGATTTTCCAGAATAAGTGGCCCAGTGTAGACACAGCCAGTGAATGATAAGAGTGTATACAAGTGAAGAAAAAATCCATTTGATTAAATTCCCATTTTAAAAAAATTACTAAAAAAAATTAAACTGAAAAATTCAACAATCCCTCTTTTAAAGAAACCCAAAATAAATATTAACTTCATGAAAAGAACACTGTATTTTTGAAAAATGCAATCATTTAAACAAAGCATGTATGTTTTCCTTTTATTTAAAAATTAACTGAATTGAGTTAAGGACCCGAACAACGCTGGGTAAATCTGCTAGTTTCCTCTATGAACCAGTTAGTGCTTGTGGTAAGAGCGTGAGCACAAGCCGTGTAAGCTTTTTATAAATAGAAGATTTGGATGTGTCAATTGTTCATAATATGGTCTCTAAAGATAAGCATTTGAAAGGTTACACAAAACACACTTGGTTCATTCTCAGGGCCAATAAATCACATACATTCTTTGTCCCAAACGTGCATTCTTTGCCCCTTATCACCAAGAAACAGTAATTCCATTTCTTGTCCTGATTTCTCCATGAACTTGTGTGATGGCTGATTACACCACTCCTGAACAGTTGGCACTGTACTCTCAAATACAGCTGGCAAGATTTTTTTAAGTGACTCATTTTTGGTTTATTCAATAAGGGGCTCCTGTCTCAGAAATATTCCTCTTGGGCAAATCTAATTCCAAATGATTCAGCCAATGTAGGCATGCAGCAATATTCCAGGAAGGACCATAATTTTGGAGTTTAACGTACCCACCTTACACATGTGCACACGTCACATCAGTGGAAAGCTTATTTGATGTGTGCTTAGAATGAGGTATGATGTGGAGCTGTCAAGTGATGCCATATGCCTGTGAGCGAGACAAAACAAAGATGCCCAAAATAAAAGTGCCACTTTTTTTTTTTTTTTTTGCACAGTTCCAGAAACCTTATGACTACCGTTCATACTATTTGAGTTATATAAAAAAAAGAGCAGTCCTGTAGCACCTTAGGGTATGTCTACACACAATTTTTATTTCGGGAGAAGGATGCAAATAGCACTGCATATTTTTATACTTCCTCCGGGGGGGGGGTTTCAGAAGATGCTCTTCCGGTATTTACTTGCGTCTACACGTGGCCAAATTTCAAAATAAACCCCTATTTCGAAAGACTCCTTATTCCTCCTACAATGAGGTTTTCAGGGGTCTTTTGAAATAGGGGTTTATTTTGAAATTTGGCCGCGTATAGACGTGGGTAAATACCGGAAGAGCGTGTTCTGAAAAAATCCCCAGAGGAAGTATGCAAATACACAGCACTATTTGCATCCTTCTCCCAAAATAAAAATTGTGTGTAGACATACCCTTAGAGACTTACTATATAGTAACATGAACTTTCATCAGTTGAGTGGGGATAAAAGGGGGAACCTCACAATATGTAACAGAAAAAGAAAGGAGAGAGGGAGAAAAAAACCTGTCAATTCTAGTGCCATTGCTAATGAGGCTAATGACTGAGCTGGAAGTGTCCCATATTTAGTTTTCGATGTCAGTTGGATGTTGAGTATAACGGCCCATCCAGCTCATGTCTGTGTTCAATCCCTGAGAGAGCGTGTCAAATTTGCCTATGAAGGCTGGTTCTGCAGTTTCTCTCTGTAGTTGGTGTCTGAAATTCCTTTGTAGAAAAATGGCTCCTTTTAAATCCTTTAATGAGTGCCTGGGCAGCTTAAAATGTGCTCCTGCACTGAGCCGGAGGAGGAGGAGAAAGCCTTCCGGCCGCCATGTTGGGCTGAGGCTAACCCCGCCCTGTCACCTGACCGGAAGCCAAGGGGTGGTCCCAGAACTATAAAAGCCCAGGCAACAGCCTCAGTCAGGGCTGAGCCTGCCAAGAGACTAGAGGCCTCCCAGGCTGCGGAGTGGGGAATGAGGCTTGGCGCCTGGCCGCGGCCACCTACCTGCCGGGGCCCAGAGGCAGACTACCGGCTCCCTGCCTGGGAGGCGGAGGCCCAGCTTAGCCAGCCTACCTGCACAGAAGCAGCGGAGGACCCAAAAGGCCAGCCTGGTCCTGTGCTCCAGCGCCTGCCCAGAACCGGGAGAAGCAGCCCCAGCGACCTAGACCGGAGGTGCTGCCCGGGACTCCCACGGACCCTGAGGCCTGGCCCAGCCGCCCGACATCGCCTGCACCAGGAGCCCAGCTGAGCCCCACCGACCTGCAAGCGACCACGGACTGGACCGGCCCGCCCCGGTGGGACGAGAGCCTCCTGGACTCCTGCCTCCGCCGCCCAACACCCAGGTACCGGCCGAGGGGGAGAACGGAAGTGGCCCAGGGGTTAGTGGGGGCTGTTAAAGGCCGCCCCAAGAACAGCGTGTTTCGGGCTGGAGCCCCTGCTGAGCCGTAGCAGCCCGCACTGCTGCTCCTAGGGCCTGAGCCGGGGTGCAGTGGAGTGGGCGGGTCTGCGCCCCCCCTGCCACCCACCTGCCAGGTTGCAGTCTCCCCCCTCGCCACTGCCACAGGCAGGTGGCCTGCAACCCTCCTGACCAAGGAGACCCTGCCCCCGGGCTTGTCTGCAGCTGCACCCTGAACCAGGGCCTGGCTGCGCTCTAGACTGAGTGTTTATTGCCATGCCCCAAACCAAGGGCTTGGCCCCTCTCTAAGCTGATTGCTCTGGATTGTTTGTTGCCCTGCTCGGACGGAGGGCCAGGGCCTCTTGAACTGACTGCTTGTTGATTGTAATTGTGTGCTGCCACGCCCTGAATCAGGGCCAGGCCGCCCCTTTGTTAGCCTAATGGGGCTGGCTGCTGCCACGCCCTGAACCAAGTGCCTGGCCTGTATGTAAACTGACTGTGTGTGTTTGCTGCCACGCCCTGAACCAGGGCCAGGCCTGCCTGTAAAACTGACTCTGAGTGGCGTACCCCCAGAAAGGGGCTGGGTGGACTTGCAGCCCCTTCCCCCTGAGCCAGGGCGGGGCCTGGATAGAGACACAGACTTTGTTGGGTGCTGCCCGCCTGAAGGAAGGTCGGGCACGGACTGGTGACCTGGGGCCTCTTGGCTTAAAGAGGCAGTGTAGTGGGCCGGAGTGGCCGCCCACTGAGCCAGAGGAGGAGGAACCCCTCTGGGCAGGCAAACCGACTACAGGTATCTGCTCATCACACCTACCAAGTGACAATGTTTTAAATGATTTGTATTGTTTTTTCATTGACAGGGGTTCCCCCCCCCCCCAAATGAAAGTGTTTTAGCATGTGGCAAAAATGGCAAATATTAACACTTTACAATAGATGGATGCAAAATACTTTCCCGTCACATTTGCAATGGTCAAAATATCTCACATGGGACTATCAGATAGGACGGGTGTGCACCTATAGCAGTGCCCATAGTTTGTTAAGCATAGTGAGTGGATACAAATGCATCTGAATTGCTAAGGGAATGCTTCTCTGATTGTATGCTTTTGCCTGGTGCAAGTTTTTAGTTGTAATTGCCTATTGATGTTGTATGCACCCTTGGCCCATAGTTGCATCACCCGGGAAACAGAAGGAAAGAACTGAGCCAGTTCCCTTCCTACTTGCTCAGTGACCTTGCTGGCCTAGCTTAGCAGCAAATTACGACCCTCCCTGCCCAGCCTTTGGTGTGCCACCTGGCCAGCGGGGAGGTGGAAGCAGAGCCCTGAATCTTCTGCACCCCCTCCACTTGCTTGAGGAAGACTAGTGGGCAGGCAAGGCCTGTTGACTCCTGCATGAAAGTACAGGTTGAGCCTCTCTAGTCCAGAATTCCCTGGTCCAGCAACATCCGTGGTCTGGCACGATGTTAGTTAGCTGCATGGCAGCTTATCATGGGGGTGGCCAAGTTTCTTGCGATCCCATAAAGTTTGTTTACAGCTGCCAGTCCTGGCTCTGTTCTGTGCTCTAATTTACCCCTAAATGTCTTCTACGAGCCCAGGAAGCAGTGGGAGTGTTGGTAAAGCTGCTAGACAAAAGCGACCTCCTGTGGTCTGGCAAATTCTCTGGTTCGGCACCGGTCAGGTCCTGTGGGTGCCAGACTAGAAAGGTTCAGCCTGTAGTCCCTGTGAGCGCATGCGGAGGGATGGCGTCTTAGTCCCCATCTGTCGGCATGGTTCAGTCCAGGGCATTGTCCAACCTTTCCTAGTCACTGGTAAAAATGTGTAGCCCCTAGGTGGGAAATGCTAGCGTTGCCATTCGGCTGGCTGCTGCTCCCCACTGATCATGGAAAAGGGCTGAGGGAGGATTTCACCGAAAAGCCCAATGAAGTCAAGGCAAAGATGCCTACTGGCGATTCACTGGGTCCCAGATCAGGCCTGAGCTGCTTTTGGTTGGCCTCTGTGTTGACCTTCCAAAAGCAAGAAGAGGAAAATGAGGACCCCAGGGATTAGAGCAAGGCTATTGTATCTATTTGAGAACATTGCTTGTTTTCTCTCCCCCCCCCCCCCCCATCCCTGCAAGGTAGACTCCTCCTCTGTGCTGTGATAAACAAGTCTTGTTAGCTGACTCCAGGCTACTTGGGCTGAGATCAATGGTATTTTCACTCGGCTGAAACTGTATCCGGAAAACACTGGCACCAAGGGTGTGTCTAGACGACAGAGTTTTGTTGACAAAAGTGGACTTTTGTCGACAAAACTATACCTGTGTCTACACTACCGCTGAGTTCTGTCAACGTTATGTCGACAGAACTCAGCAGTTTTGTCGACGCCGGTAAACCTCATTTTACGAGGCATAACGCCTTCTGTCGACAGAAGGTGTTATTGCATGTAGGGTTGTGTCTAGACTACAGGGTTCTGTCGACAAAGCAGTTTGCTTTGTTGACAGAACTGAATGTAGTCTAGACGCTCTTTGTTGACAGAAGCTTTGTCGACAGTATCTGTCGACAAAACCCTGTAGTCTAGACGTACCCCCAATGTCCACTAGCAACACCGTCTGAAGAGGCACTAGTGAGATGTTTTCAGCTGTCTCCTCTGCTTGAGGAACGTTGTTGTGGCGAGATTGTTTTCATTGTTTCTGCTCAGTCCCCTGCTTGCTGGACTCCCTGTAACGGATTCCAATGTTTAGAAGCGCCAGAAATACTTGACTGCTCTGCCAATGGATCTGTTTATAATAAATTCTCTTTTTGAAGGGCATGGGGCAAATGCCCAGCAGGTGAAAGTTAATGGATCTGTATACCAGCCGAGGTTCTGCTTGCGTGGGATGTGGTTTTCCAGACGTGTGTTTACTGCAAAGTACACAGAGGGCAGGACCAGTTCCTAGAGAAGCATCCTGGATAGAGCTGAGCTGGGCAGGCTAGAGACAGAGGCTCCGGCCTGATACCTGCTAGTCTGCAGGCCTTGCAGCAAGTGCCAAGGAAGGACAGGTGTCACCGGGGCAGTGGTCCAGGGAGCTAGAGGCAGTACAGGGGAGTAGAGGAGGGCAGGACAAGGCTGCTGCCAGAGGGTTCCTGGGCGAAGACCCAGAGTAGTGGGTGGGCCTGGGTTCCCCTCTCTTCACCTCACCTTGCCACCAAGGCATGGCCCATACAGACTGTGGCTTGCCCCTAAGACTGAGGGGTGAGGATTGGAGGCCACAGCTGGCCCCAGATGAGGTAGAAACTGATACAACCGCCCCCGGGGGAGAGGGGGCTGAGAGACCGCTGGAGTGGGCAGTGTCCTGAAGAGGATTGGTCCAGAACGCAAGTGTGCCGTGCGGCCGGGGGAGACACCAGCCAGCAGGAGGCGCTCTACTGATGATTGAACTAATTCCCTGGAGCTGCCAGCAGGAGGCACTGCAGCAGGGAGTCCCGCCCCATGGCACCCTCGGACATGTTTTGGGGGGGTTGACTGTTGAGTGACTGGATCTGGGGGTCAACATGACATTGGTTTATTTAACAATGCACTTTTAAAACATTGGCATGAGTTTGCAGGGAGCCCCCTTGTTGGAGAGCAGTGAATAAATAGGCTCATTTATTTACAGTAGAGATCTAGGGCCAGCTTCTCATTCACATTAATGCCCCTTTATACCTGGGGTCCTGCAGTGAGTGTCGTGTTCACACCCTCTACTTTCCCTTATGCTGCGGGAGCAAGGCCTGGTCCAGAGGCAGTTTGCCTGCAGTTCGTACTGATCTAACTCTTTTGGTGCTGCGAATGCAGTGACATTGGTGTAAAGGGCTTTATACTGAAAGAGCTTATTTCCCTTCCCTTGCAGAGGCAAGCTTGCCAGGTACAAGCACCTACATACGAGTATAAGTGTGTCCACACGAAGGGGATTGGGCTGATGTCGTATCCTTGAGACCCGAGGGGCTGGCAGCTGATGCCTTCCCTAGATAGAAATCCCATTCAGGATGCCTCCAGTAACTCTTGGGTTTTTAAACACCCTCCTCCCCCCAAGCCCTCAATAAGTGCACAGGCTGCTTCTGAGAATCCAAACGGATTTAAATGGGGGCACAACAGGGACAAGGCGGTGAGGCGGTGACTCTTGCTTGCCTGCTCCACAAGATGATTTCAGAGACATCAGGGCAGCTGCCAACCGGGGTGGCTGGAATAGCTCTGCAGATAAGCATCTGGATCCTGTAATTGTTATCCAAAGAGGAGAAGCAGGAGGAGTACCATGGGGAAGAATAAAAGCCGCTCCCATGACTGACTCTCCCAGAATAAGGACACTAGAAAACATATTTAAATTCATTTTAACAAACCGTCTGGCACAGAGAGGAAAAACACCTTACTGCTAAATCATTTCTTGCTAAATACTCTCTAACAATCTCTCCTGATCACTTAACCGTGCTGCCAGCTCTAGTGACTTGATCATGCACCTTGTTGTATGTGGTATCTTTTGGGGTTTTTCCCCTTAAAACTACAGAAGCTGAAAGCAAGCGACAGCGGGGGAGAGGGGAGACTGCAGGAGTATCTCCCCTGGGGTTTCGTTTTGTTTGTTCCAGAGAAAAGCTTGACAGTGTGAAGTGAGTGTACCATAAACGCTCAAAACCCTGAAGGCAAAGGGCATTGCTTTAAAACAAACATCTCCTGCTTTTTGGAGTGTGTGGGGCTGGCCATGCTGTCCCTAATAGCCTCCCAACATTCTAATGAGGAAAGAATAATCAAAAGTCATCCATGGGGGCGTGTAAGGAGAGCCTCTGAAGTGTGAAGGGTTGCCATGGTTATCCATGGACCCCTGGGCCTAGGCCTTCCCTCCTAAACTACCTTGCTAGAGGGTGTAAATGGCTCTGTGGGGATCCCTGCTCCTGAGGGGGGATTCACCCCTGGTGAGGGGGCCGGAGCACCGCCTCTGCATTCCTGGAGTCTCGTTACTCATCTTAGAAATGAAGCTTAAGTGAGACTTCAGCGTGGACGGGCCTTGTTTTGGCTTCCTGCACAGGGCTGATGTTCACTCATAGGGCTGGATTCTCTTAGGCTTACTCATGTCCAGGAGCTTCTTACTCCAAGAACGGTCCCAGTGACGTCACAGGCATAGCCTGGGGAGCAGGGACATGTTCAGGGACGAGTCAGGTATCACGGTTTTGCCCTTTGTTAATCAGGGCGTATGTCGTGTTCTGTAGGGATGTTAGCGTATTGTCAAGTGAACGATTAACCGATAAGCCTGAGCTGATCGGTTAAGCCTATCAACTGCACACACTTGTGAAGAGCTGGCTTTAAGCAGGCTCCCCAGAAGCATTGGATCCCCCTGCCCTCCTCAACCCCACACTGCGGCCTCTGATAGAGAAGCAGCAGCACGGAGGATGAGGGGGGCAGGCTGGAGCCAATACATGCAGGGAGCTGGCTTTCAAGACAACTCCCCAGGTGTATTGGCTCCTGCGGACCCACCTGCTCCCCCTTGATGCCTCCTACAGAGGCAGTGAGGGGGAGGCAGGAAGGAGCCGCTACAGGGAGGACCTGGCTTTAAAGCGGGTGCCGCCTGTCCCCCACACCCTGTGCTGCTGCCTCTGAGAGGCAGGAGGGCAGGGGAGGCTGCCACGAAGCAGCCCCTGTCCACAGAGAGTCTGAGTTCCCTGCGGACAGAGGCTGTTCCACATCCCATGGACCCCCCCCGGACAGGGGCTGCTGCCAGACCAGCTTCTGTCTGCGCCCAGCCCGGGCCACCACAGACAGAGGCTGCTTCGTGACAGCCTCCCCCACCTTTTCCCCTCCCTCACTGCAGCAGCATCTGCCTGTGGGGAGCTTGGACCCCCGCGGACAGGGGCTGCTGCCATCCCACACTGCTGCCTCTGTATCCCGCCTGCCACCCTGAGCTGCTGCCTCTAATCGAGAGGCAGCAGTGCAGGATGGTGGAGGGCTCCCCCGGGAGTGGGACCAGGAGCGCACCAGTTGCCAGCCCTGCCCCTGGGGACTATCAAATAGTTGTGTAACCACATGAAATCTTATCGGTTACACGACTATTCAATGACGCTGTATCTAACCTCCCAACTGTCCTGTACTGAGAACCCCCAGCAGGTGCAGAGATGACCCGTGGCTGCCACTAGGAACAGGGGCAGATTAGGGGCAGGTGGCATCAACAGTGAACATGATGGGTCCAAGTCAAGCAGCAAATCAGAGGGACACATGACCCCCCATGGATCTCATGGCCTAACTCGATTGACTTGGGCTTGCATGGCTCAGGCTATGAAGCTAAATATTGCAGTGTAGAGACACAGGAAGTCTGGCAGAGACGGTCCCTGATGCTGGTCTCTCACGTCCTAGGTTAACATGCTAACTGTGTTGGATCACACCTCCGTCTCTCGCTAGAGTAACTGGAAACGTAACACGGTGGATTTGAGTAGAGAACTATTTCACTTTTTGTATTGGAACAATTGCACTACTCTCCAATGTGCTGTGAAAGACTCATTCTTATACCCTTAGGAATCATTCTGTCATCCTGCGCATGGAGCGGCGCTCCAGTTCCAGCTAAGAATAGACAAAGCTGGCAGCCCCATTTCGTTAGGGTTTAACATGGTGCTTTGACATCTCGCGTTGTTCTGCCCCAAAGAAAATATTGTTGCCTGCTGCCTGTGCACAGAGTTGCTCTATTCCGCTGGCTTCTGTCGGTGTAGGTTTTTCCTACCAATAAAGCCAGAGCATAAGAAATTGAGGGGCGTGCTGATTGCAAACAACATTGACGGTGAGAGCCGTGCTCTCCCCCTGCCTCCAATCACAGTGCTGCTACGATTCAGTGGGCACACTAGGTGTGCAAGTGTAACCTATACACCTAGGGCTTGTCTAGACTACATCCCTCTTTCGAAAGAGGGATGTAAATGAAGCACTTCAAAAGTGCAAATGAAGCAGGGATTTAAATATCCGGAGCTTCATTTGCATAATCGCATCCCAGCGGTCTTTCGAAAACGATATTTCGAAAGTGACAACACAGTGTAGATGCGGTTCTTTCTAAAAAACCCACCTCTTTTTCGAGAGATCCGGTACTCCAGAAATACCCTTTTTCGAAATAGCAGTTGGACACCAATATGCAAATGAAGTGCAGGATATTTAAATCCGCGCTTCATTTGTACTTTCGATCTGCCTAATTTACATCTTTTTGAAAGAGGGTTGTAGTCTAGACATAGCCCTAGTGTGGTTCACTGTCCCATGCAGTGGCACTTAGACCACAACAACAGATAAGACCTCTCCAGCACGGGTCTAATTCCACTGAGTTGCCTTGACAGTAGATCAAGCCCTGTGGCACCAGTGGTTATTTTGCCCTGGTCATTATTGAGCCCCAGACCCAAGCCGTGGGGTCCTTACGGTTATTAGAGAGCCACATGAGCTGTGCAAAGCTTCCTTGAGCTGGAAGATATTGTTGGTGTCATTCTGAGTATCCAGTGGGAGGCAGCTGTCAGCACTGAGCAGAAATGCTACTTGAGAACAGCAAGTTGCCAACCCTACTGTAAGAGCCAGATGCTAATCTGTGAGCTAAACAACACGGGCACACTCTGTTTCTGATAATAAACTCACTTAGATGAAACTATAATGTGGTCACAGGATGAACCAGGTGTTTAAAATTAAGAAGATTGACCGTATACCCGCATTTTCTTTCTTTCTTCTCTGCAAATTCCTTTCTATCTTGGCTGGGAGAAATGGATTCCAATTGGATTAAAAATGCACGGCTACGCTGCTTTACATACAACAGCCATCGATCATGCGGCGTGGTAATGCTCGACTCTGCAAGTATTTCTCTTCCCAGGGAGCCGTGAGTTACACCGCTGGAGAGCTGGCCTTCCGAAACTGCATCCTGCCTCAGGGTGTGGAGGGAGAGATGAACCCGAATGTCTGGGCTATACTCCTCTTCCTGTGCCAAGTGTCTGTTCTTCATCACGCTGCCGGTGCTTGTCTCGGTGGCGTTTCTTGGCACGCGGGATGATGAGCACGCTGGATGAGGTCGCTCCCCGTTTGAATGGCACTTGGACGAGGCAGCTGGACGCGTGCTGCCTTGTAACGCACTTTTAGGCTGCTCTAGCAAAGCCGCCGCGCTTTTGCACAAGGTCCCGTGGGCCCAGAGTCAGGGAAACACTTACATAGGTGGGATTTTTACGCACACGAGCAGACCCCTGTAACCCAGATGCTGATTGTGAAAGTGAACTAATTGGTTTACTTCTTCCCTGGGCTGTGCAGCCACCCTCTAGCCCTGCAACATACACTGCTCCGGTACCCTCCTCCGTTTGTACAGGCATGGGGCACGGACACCCTATAGAGCCGTGTCAGTGCTGGCCTGGGCTGCAAACCATTAGACTTCAGGGCAAGACTCTCAGGTGATCAGCCCCCATAGGCCTGGCCAGATTTGCAAGAAAGCTCAGCAGCCAGCCTTGCGGGGGGGCATAGGCGCTGACCCCACAGGTGCACGGGGCTGGGAAAAACTGGTGGGTGCAGAGCATCCACCAGTGCCAAGCTCCCCTGGACCTCCCTTCTCCCGGTACCCCTTGCTGACTGTTGGCCCTGCATGCCAGTTCCTCCCAATGCTTCTGGAGGGCTGCAAGCAGCTGATTTGTGGCTTTCAGGAAGCTCCAGGAGGGAGGGGAAGCAGTGGGGCTGGGATGCACTTGGGGGAGGAAACAGGGTAGGGATACGGGTTTGGGGCAAAGGGACAGAATGGGGGTGGGGTGGAGGCAGGGTGAAGCTTGGGGAAAGCAGTGCATTGGAGACGGAGTGGAACAAGGGCGGGGCTTGTTGGAAGGAGTGAAGTAGGAGCAAAGCCTGGGGCAGAATTGGGGGGGTGTCAAGCACCTGCTGGCTAGAGGGGGAGTTGCCTGGGGGATCTTTTTGGAGTCTAATTATGAGCATCACAATGGGGACTACTAGGGTTAAACACTTTTAAAAATCTAGCCTTTGCTTAGGTGCCTGGCTGGGAGCTGAACTCCTCTGTGAATTGGGTTAAACAGGCTCCTTTTTTGGTGTATCTATACAATAGGTCTGCGCTCTGCGGCGGTGCGCGTCTTGGCAAGGTCTAGCACACTGGTGTGTTGGTAACGAGGCGGTTCCCTGGCCCGGGACCAGTTTGGAACCCAGTCAAGGACACTGTCAAACTTCGCTCCAGCGTTAAGCATGATTATTTATTTATTATTTACTGGTGCTGCAGCAGCGCCTACAGACACTGCTCAGGGATCCGTGCTCCGTTGTGGTAGGGGCTAAATACACACAAGCACCACGCAGCTGCTAAAACGTGAAATCCTTTCTCTTGGAAACAGTCCAAACTAGATGGTATCTAACCCCAGAGCAACCTTCGGCCCCATCGGACACGGCGGAAAGGGAGGTCACCGCTTGTGTTTTTCATAAAGGCAACAGTAGCCTTTCAGTTGTTGCTTCCCATCCAATCAGCAATCGTCACAGCCAGCAGAAAATGGCTGGGTTTTACTTCACTGGCTTTACAGTGTAGTAGTGCTCCTGGAAGATGCTAGAGTGGCAGCCATGGAGCCAGAAATCCTCTGTTAATCCACGAAGAGGTTCAGTACCGGTGGCAGGACACCCGGCTTCCCCAAACTGCTTCCCCCCGCAATGTGGCCGACCCTTTTCCTCATGGGAGCTCTTCCCGGACAAAGGCACCAAGTCGGGGGCTCGAGTCCTCCCGACGTTGCCAGCGAGCGGCAGCCGCAGGGCTCAGCTCGTGAGCAGAACGTCTGTTCTTGAGCGAGTGGCTGAGACCATTGGGCTCCTTCTGCCTTGAAGAAAATCTCCTCCAGTTACAGCTTTAGATCGCTGCTGAGCTGGGCTAATGCTGAACAAGCAACCCGGTGAACCGTCCAGGTGCACACTGGGTCAGCTCATTGCAGGCTTTAGTCCGAGAGGACTTTCCCCACCCATAACGTCAGCTCTGTAGCTACGAGGAATGGCTGGTCAAGGAGGTGGCCGACAAAATGCTGCAAAAAATGCGATTTCAGGGCACGTCAAGTGCAATGGGGACTGAGAATTTTGAGGAGGAGCGCCTACCGATTATGCAGCTTTCAGACACAACGCCCTGTGCAAAGGAGCCCCAAACGGTGGCGTTCTCATTTCAGAGTTGGAAGCTGCAATAAGGTAAGGTGGATGACTTGCCCAACGTGTCCTGGCAGGCCACCGTAGGTCCAGGACCTTAACCACCAAGCCATGCTGCCCCCCTCTTCACCTGCCCTCTTGTGGCCCAGTATTTGGCCCCATGACGAAAGGCGGCCCCCATACTCCTCCTGTGGAAGTGCTTTTACTAATGAGGGTGAGTGGCACTATGAAAGGCTGTGGCTTTGTGGTTTCGTCAAACCTGGCTTCTTCCTCCAACTGTGGCGCTGTTGGAGTAACAAGCGGTTACTGGCCTGAGCAGTTCAGTCGGAAGACGTGTCGGGGGCCCATGTGCTATGTTCCTGGAAAAGGGAATTGCAGGCAACTTCCCTTCTTTGTTGATGTTCAGGTTTTATACTGGCCTCATGAGCAGAACAGAGGCAGTCGCTGTGTGGGGTGTTTTGTTTACTGACCCCGGTCTTAACGTGGTTAAAACACCCTTGTATTGTGTTTGTTTTTTTTCCTATTGTGGGAGTGCCTAGGAACCTGCCCCGAGGATGTAGAGCCCTCTGGTACTAGGCACAGTACAGCCAGCAGAGAAAGTAGATGGGCCTTCCCCCAGAAAGTTGATGAGTAGTCTTTCAAAGCCCTCTTAAGATTTTAGTCTTGCAGCTCCCCTGTCAATGAGGGACAAGTGGACACCAATTGATACAGGGGCTGGCTGGACTGAACGCTTCAAGTGCCTACGTAGAGCTGGATTGTGATCCTACATCAGGGCTGGACAGTATTGTAGAAACCATTCCAACTGTTGAATCAGCTTAGAACTAGATGATACCAAGCTGGCAGGGGTTGCAACTGCTTTGGAGAACTGGGTCATAATTCAGAATGATCCGGACAAATTGGAGAAATGGTTTGAGGTAAACAGGATGAAGTTTAATAAAGACAAATGCAAAGTGCTCCACTTAGGAAGGAACAATCAGTTTCACACACACAGAATGGGAAGCGACGGTCTAGGAAGGAGTACGGCAGAAAGGGATCTAGGGGTTATAGTGGACCACAAGCTAAATGAGTCAATAGTGTGATGCAGTTGCAAAAAAGGCAAACATGATTCCGGGAGGCATTAACAGGAGTGTCGTGAGCCAGACACGAGAAGTCATTCTTCCACTCTACTCTGCGCTGGCTAGGCCTCAGTTGGAGTATTGTGTCCTGTTCTGGGCACCACATTTCAAGAAAGATTTGGAGAAGGTCCAGAGAAGAGCAACAAGAATGATTAAAGGTCTAGAGAACATGACCTATGAAGGAAGACTGAAAGAATTTGGCTTTTTTAGTTTGGAAAAGAGAAGATTGAGAAGGGACATGATAGCCGTTTTCAGGTATCTAAAAGGGTGTCGTCATAAGGAGGAGGGAGGAAAAATTATTCTTCCTGGCCTCTGAGGATAGAACAAGAAGCAATGGGCTTAAACTGCAGCAAGGGAGGTCAGTGCCGGCCCGAGCCATTCGTGCGCCCTGGGCTCCTGGAGTGTGGCACCGCCCCTGGGAGTGCAGCGCATGTGCGGCCCTGCCCCCGGGCATGTGGCACCCCCAGACCCCGGGCACGTGGCGCATGCGCAGCCCCTCTCCCGCCCAGTCTGGCAGCCCTGCACAGCGCCTCCTACAATGGTAGCCTGGTCAGCCCGTAGCTTGGGCCAGCTCTGAGGGAGGTTTAGGTTGGACATTAGGAAAAAGTTCCTACCTGTCAGGGTGGTCAAACACTGGAATAAATTGGAGGTTGTAGAATCTCCATCTGTGGAGATATTTAAGAGCAGGTTAGATAAATGTCTATCAGGGATGATCTAGACAGTATTTGGTCCTGCCATGAGGGCAGGGGACTGGACTCGATGACCTCTCGAGGTCCCTTCCAGTCCTAGTATTCTGTGATTCTAAGGTTAACTCCAGACTCTCAGGCCCCCTTCTTCAGTTAAGTTTCATACCGCATTTCCAAAAACCATGCAGTTGCTACTAGAAGACATACTGTGAGGGAGGGGGATTTTTCAGTATTCTTTAAGGACTAGATGCTGCCATCCACGCTCACACTGAGTTGCATTTTACTCCGAGTAGTCCCATTGAAGCAAATAGAGCTAGTTGCCAAGTAAGGTACTTTCTAACATAATTAAAGCTTAACAAAAACTAGTCCAGAAGGAAAAGAGCCTGTATACATTTGTCTTGTTGCCTAGCTTTTGTAGCTTGTAGTTTTAAGTCACATAAAACTATTCTTTGAGAAATCAATATACTCAGACAGCATGGTATGGGTATGTAAACTGTGACAGTTACATGCCACTGTAGAAATTAATTTGTTGTTGATTTCTTTTCATTAGTAATGGAGTTAATGAATTACACAGGCTTCCACAGAACTGTTCGTTATTTCAAAGACACTGTTAAGTTCTTTCTAATAGCCTAAGCACTTGCACCTTTCATGACCAGGAACACACATGCAAATTGAACAAGTGAAAGCATAAACTAGCTTTTAATGCAATTAGGAGGCCACTTGTACCCACAGTTAACTGATTTGTGTACATAATCGTGGTAGTGCTGCCTGTAATCTGGATGTGCGGCTGTATTTGCAGAGTAGGAAAATCAGGTTCAACATAGCCAATAAATATTCATTCTTTATTAAATCTCAGGCAAAACATGCCCATATCTGACAGTTGCGTGCATCTTAGACTCATACATTGTAAGGCCAGAAGGAACTATTATGAACTTGTGTAACTTTTGGACGAACACAGACCAGAGATTTCATCCACTGATTACTGCAGCCAGTCCAATCAAATGTCTTTCTAGAAAGTACATTTTAGTTCAAACATTTTGTCTTGAAAAATCTCAGAGGGGTAGCTGTGTTAGCCTGTAACTTGAAAAACAATAGGTAGTCCTGTGGTACCTTAGACTAACAAAAACCTATTGAATTATGAGCTTTTGTGCGTAAACCTCACTTCATCAGATGAATGGGAGTGGAAATAAGAGGAACCAAGAGATCTATAACAGCAGAAGTACCTGTTAATTGTAGAACCTGTGTTAATGAGGCTAATTAAGTGGGCAGGATGTGTCCCATACATAGCTTTTGATGTGGAAATGCAGATGTTAAAGGCAGGAGAAATTGGCTTTGTAATGCGCCAACCAGTGTTCAAGCCCAGAGTAACTGTGTCAAATCTCAGAGGGGTAGCCATGTTAGGCTGGATCTGCAAAAGCAACAAGAAGTCCTGTGGCACCTTATAGACTAACAGATGTATTGGAGCATAAGCTTTCGTGGGCAAAGACCCACTTCATGCATCTGATGATGTGGGTCTTTGCCCATGAAAGCTTATGCTCCGATACATCTGTTAGTCTATAAGGTGCCACAGGACTCCTTGTCACTTGTGTCAAATCTGTAGATGAATTCCAGTTCTGCAGACTCTCTCTGTAATTGGTAACTGTAATTCAGCCTTGAAGATTTTAAGCAATCCTCAGTCAGTTCTTCCAAAGACTAAATAACAATGCTTGTAATAAACAGACGAGGAATGCTTATTTTGTTCAGGCAGGGTGGATCCAGCGCTAAGCAGGCACTCACCCAGCCTCTGTTTCCAGGTGTTCCAGCTGCAGCCCTTTATTCAGAAGGTCAACTCCTCTCATTTGGGGATTTTCAGTACTATGCAGCAATCTGAACCCTGCCCAAGACTTTCATTATTGGCACAACACGTACTCTCATTTCACAGCGTGTGTCCAGCGGAAAGGGAGGAAGCAAAGTGGAAATAATTTTGTTGTTCTGCATATTCTATGTTTCTGGCCAAAGAGAAAGGCAATCCCTTATGTTGTTCCTGGAGAATGTATGGGGCCTCTTAGATCAAATCATTTCAGTGAGCTTGAGAAAATCAGTTTCCAGGAGAGAGACCATAGGAAAGTACCCTCGAGAGCAGGGGTGGGCGACGTGCACTAGAGGGCCACATGCTGCCCATCGGGATTCTGTGTGTGGCCTGGGAGACGTTTTGTTTACTGTTGCCCACACACAGGGTTTCCATCCATGTCGGGGTTTTTTGCCTACTGGTATTACTAAAATGACACGCACATAAAGCCAGGGCACGTAAAGTGAGGCGCATTGCCACCTTGAGTGTGAGAGCCGTGCGCTCCCTCTGCAGCCAATCACAGTGCTGCTACGGTTCATTTGGCACACCCCGCAAATTCCAGGTATGCAAGCGCAGTGAGCAAAACGACCCTGTCCCAGGGGGTCATCTTGGTAACAATCGTGCAGCCCACTAAGAAGCAGAAGGGCCACTCATGCAGCCCATTGCATGAGGTTGCCCATTGCTGCATAGAGATAGTCATGAGAAAATCCCTGGTATTACATTGGCTGGATTGGATGTGACCAGAGGTGAAAGTAGGCGGGTGTGTCCTGGTGCGCAGTGCCGGCAAGAGCTGGCTGAACTGCAGTAAACTCTAGCAGGGAGCTATTGAAAGAGCTGGCAGGGACCTGGGTTGCAATAGGACAGTACCTGTACGAAATGTTAAGTTACTTTCACCGCTGGATGTG
The DNA here is from genome assembly GCF_052426305.1 of Pelodiscus sinensis. Lineage (NCBI taxonomy): Eukaryota > Metazoa > Chordata > Testudines > Trionychidae > Pelodiscus > Pelodiscus sinensis. Next base: position 195,748,843 of record NC_143054.1, read on the forward strand.
ACAAGCTTTGGTGATATCTAGTGTAGATCTACATTGCTACACATGGCGAGAGAATAAGCATTTTTCAGTGTCGAATAACCACTCCTAATTTCTAGAATAGTGTACAGATTCCTGGGCGCGTGCAGATGTCATTCAGAGCACTCCAGTGTCCCCTGAGTCCTTCAATTAATAGGAACTCAACTCTTGATGTTTCTCCCTTTTTTTTTTTTTTTTTCCTGCCTTGCATTGCTCAGGCATGTCCTCCATTCCCCCGTCATTCACTCACCTCCGTCAAACAGACACACAGCAGCTGTCGGAGACTTCCATCTGGATTCACGGGCATTCTAGGCTTTCCCTCTGGAGCCTCCCATTTTCGGAGGAAGCAAATTCCCTCTCCAAAGGTCTCACTAATGTTATGACTCTGCTGCAGAGTTGGTGAAAGTCATTGACACTGGAAGAAATTCCTCTCGGATTAGCCCAACTCGAGTGGGAGCACTCGCATGGGGAGATACACTGGAGCTGCCCAGAGTGATTGGATGAGCAGCTCAGAGTGGCTGCATCCCCACTGCATTACTGGGGACATGTCTTCACAACAGGCTGGATCCACGGGCAGCGATCGATCCAGCAGGGGTCGATTAATCGTGTCTACTATCGACTCTAGACGTGGTAAATCGAGCGTCGAGTGCTCTCCCATTGACTCTGGTGTTCCAACAAAATGAGAAAAGTAAGCGGAGTTGACGGGAGAGCATCAGCTATTGACTTAGCACGGTAACTCGAACTAAGTACTTGACTTCAGCTCCGTTATTCACATAGCAATGTTGCGTAACTTAGGTCGGCAGCCTGTGGTAGTGTAGACCAAGCCTGGCTCAAGTGGCGGCAGCTCTCAGGCTTCAACCCACGGTCCCGACCAATAAGGCAGAGATTTGTGTGTGTGTGGACAGCAAACAAGTTATAGCGTGTGTGCACACTGCAGTGCAGACTGGCCCTAAGCACTGCACGGAGGACAGAAAAGGCCGTTTTCACACTGCCCTGATCAGTTCCAAGGCACTGGTGTTGACTCTGGCAGGATCGGTCGTATGAAAACACTACAAACAGATCCTTTTGGGTTAGATTGTAGCTGCACCTCCCCAGGCCCAACCCTGAGAATGAGCTGTGACGAGAAGTCCCCTTCCTTTTCCTGCTCCTCCTTAATCTGGGAGAGGAATAAGGTATTTCCCCTCTTTGTGTGGCGTTGCTTACACCCAACCATGTACCACAATAGTCAGGGCTTCTCCCTCTAACCACTCCCTGCCCCTACTTCTCTCCCCTGGCAGGGAATCACAACGTGAGCAGGAGCTTGTGTGTGTGGGGGGGTGCTTCCCTGTAGCGTGTGGCTGTTCAAAAACTACCGCTCTATCCTTTCATACACAAAGTGCAGGCTGTTTGTGTGACTGCAATGCCATGTGCTTTCCTCCACCATTGTTGCAACCTGGCTTCCTTGTTGAGGAAAATTGAGAAAATTAGAGTTACGGGATGAGAAGAAATCCCAGCGGGGGACAAGAGGAGAGCTAGTTCTGTGGTGATTTGAGACACAATTTATGGTTGAGAGTCTAGTGGTGATGTGCTTAATCCTGTGTGAGCTGCCTTTGTCAGGGTACAGTGCAAGGATTAGCTGTACCATTTGGGGTTGCGTAGCTACTTTAACACTTCTTTGGAGCCTAAATTTTAGATTGATGGCTTAACAGCAATTAGGACATAGGTCTTCCCCCAAGCATCTCTCTGTCCCTTTTTATTATAACTTTGGCGTGGCTGGCATGGCTCCTCTTTGGTGGAGTGGGGGAGAACTCTACTGGCAGAACTTTACTCTACTGGCAGAACTTTACTTTTTGAAATGTTTCCGTTGCTAAATATTCTGCCAAACCAAACTGAAATAGTTCACAAAGCTAATCCTGTGACTTGGAGGTTCTAGGAAAATTATGGTAGCAGCTTATTATTCATGTCAGGATGAGTAATAAAGAAAAAATGCTATAGCTTTAGAGTCCTAAAAGAATTTCACAGCTATCTGTAACACATGTAGCAATTTAAATCACTCTGTCCTTTATCTGTGGTCCCCACGATGATACAGTGCAGTTGCCAAATGCTCATAAGGTACATGTTCCCTTTCCCCTTACAAATCGTTCTGTGAGTTTATGAAATCAAATAGAATTAATATTCAAAGTTTCATCGCTTTGTATTTCAAGCTGCAGCTCGCTCACAAACAGTAGATGTGCTGTTAATTAAATCAGCAGATGAGCTTTTTAAAATTAAACAGATAAGCCAATATACCATTATTAGGAGTGATGTCAGGAAAGTTACATTTTCTGTATGCTTCAGCTGCCCATCCAGTATTGGATCCTAGATGCATGGAATTTAGCAAGAGCTATTCCTTACTAAGGACTTGTAAGTAACCAGCACAGCTATTCTGGAATAAGTATTCTGCTGTTCCCATTTCAGAATAACTCTCTCATGTGAGACACTCTATGTTGAAATAAAGGTGCGTCTACACTGCACCCTTAGCTCGAAACAAGCTACACAATTTGAGCTATGCAAATTGCAGAGCTTATTTTGAGTGTATTTTGATATAGCTTATTTCATCATTTGGCACAGTCTACACAGTGCCAGATTTCAAAATAAACCACTATTCCAAAATGTCCCTTAATCCTTGTGGAGGAGCACGCTGGTTATTTCGAAAGCTATTTCAAAATAACGGGCTTGTTCAAAAGATGCGGAATAGCTATTTCGGGATACTGGAAGTATCCTGAAATAGCGCTGCAGTGTCGATGGACCCTAAAAGTCTAGAACAACTGTCCCAGAATAAAGAACTGTAAACCACCCCTCAATGCCTTTGTTAGGAATCATCATTCAGTTCAACAGTGCTGGAACCTTTGTAGAAGTGCAGGGAGGGCGAGCCAAAACGCCCCCTTTCTCTGGGTAACTGGCTGGTCCAGTGGTGAGCCAGCTGCCTACGCTTCCAATGCCACCGCAGCTGCTGCTTGGCCACAGGTGGAATTGCAATGCTTGCCCATCAGCATGTATTATTCTGCGGGGGAAGGGGCTGTGGGGATTCTGCGGAGGACGTTAACTCTGCCACAGCTGTTTGGTCCATTCCCCTGCAACCAGCTGCAGATTTCTGGCTCCCAGCCCTGGGAACAGGGTCCTGCAGGGAGGTGTTGATAGACAGCTGTTTCTACCTCCTGGGCTTGCACCCCCACCATGACCGAGTGACACTGTGCCCTACCTCCAGTAAGGATCCCTCAATAGCTCCAATTGTACTGCTCAATTTCCCCTCCTTTCCTCCAGTAACCTCCTCTTTTTGGGACCCTGAGAGATGGTAACCCTAGTTTATACAGGGCTTCTGTAACATTCCATCATTGGCACATAACCGATGTTCCCTCTTAATTTTTTCCATCCACATGCGGAATAAATTTTATGTACACTGAGGCACGTGCAGATGTGCACCACCAGTAGAAACATATGCTGTCACCTCAAAGATATTTTGGCCTTGGAAAGGGTTCAGAAAAGGGCAACTAAAATGATTAGGGGTTTGGAACGGGTCCCATATGAGGAGAGGCTAAAGAGACTGGGACTTTTCAGTTTAGAAAAGAGGAGACTGAGGGGGGATATGATAGAGGTCTATAAAATCATGAGTGGTGTGGAGAGGGCTGATAAAGAAAAGTTATTTATTAGTTCCCATAATAGAAGAACTAGAGGACACCAAATGAAATTAATGGGTAGCAGGTTTAAAACTAATAAAAGGAAGTTCTTCTTCACACAGCGTGTTGTCAACCTGTGGAACTCCTTGCCAGAGGAGGCTGTGAAGGCTAGGACTATAATAGAGTTTAAAGAGAAGCTGGATAAATTCATGGAGGTTAGGTCCATAAAAGGCTGTTAGCCAGGGGATAAAATGGTGTCCTTAGCCTCTGTCTGTCAGAGGCTGGAGAGGGATGGCAGGAGACAAATCGCTTGATCATTGTCTTCGGTCCACCCTCTCTGGGGCACCTGGTGCTGGCCACTGTCGGCAGACAGGCTACTGGGCTAGATGGACCTTTGGTCTGACCCAGTACGGCCGTTCTTATGTTCTTATGTGGGCACTCTGCTAATCAACGGGGCAGCATTTGAATCTCTCCTGGGTGGCGCTGGACATCACATCCTCCTGCACAGACATTGCGCACATCACATATGCCTCTGACTTCTTGTTTTAATATTAAATCATTCCCTCCCTTGCCTCATCTAACTGAGGGAGGAGCAGGAGGGAAAGCAGAGGATTTTTTTCAAGTGGAATGGGCAAGGGAAGGGTTAAAAGTTCTCGAAAGCACGCTCAGTCTCCCCTTCAACCACTTCCTGGAACTTGGCAGCTCTGCTTTGGAGCCGTTCAGAAAGCAGCCATCTGCTTGAAAACGCCACGGGGTGGGATGGGAGACACAGCCCAAGGCTGTTTTTATGTTGTGGATTTCTCAACTTTTCTGCTAGGAAAAGTAAACTTGGCATCAGCGGGTGGTTTCCTCCCTCAAATCTGCAGGCCTCATTAGCAGCTGTCAATCCGCGCCCTCTGTGTCCATCCTGCCTTCCTCCAGATGTCATCGGCTCCAATGGCCTCATTTTAAAGGCCCAGATGGGCAGCTGGCGTGAATCAGTTTCGCAGCTTTGGAGCCCAGCTATTTGAATGCAGACTTAGCTTCCACTCTTGAGACAAAAGCACACTCGAATTGTTTTGACTTAGGACCTGATCCAGCTCCCACTAATCTCAGAGCGGGAGCCAAGGAAGGAGGATTGGAAGAAAAACCTTATGCACAATAAATACGGGATGTTTTGCTGCTTTGTGATATTCCTCAACTACAACACAGACCAGAAGCTGGTTGCAGTGTTTAAGTATTCGCCTGGATCCAGCAAAGCGCTGAAGCCTGTGCATCATTTTAACCACGTGGTCAGTCTTACTGATGTCTGCGGGTCCGCGTGCGTGCTTATATTTATGCATGTGCTTAAGTGCCTTACTGGACGTAGCAATAAACCATGCACATAATCCAATACAGCTTTAGCTTTAAACAGGGCCAGAGCCAAACCACTGAACTCATTGGCTTCCACTGACTTCAATGGGCTTTGGAGCATGCTCATGCAAGGATCTCAAAGTTCTTTATAAACCAAAGAGACACAGTTGCACCTCTAACGGGGAGGAGCGAAGCAGTAAACCATCTCAGAAGGCACATGCAAGCTGCACCGTTGCTTTAGATGACGCAGGCAGATCTTCCTGGCTGAAGGCAGGCCAGTTGCATTGGCAGTGGCCTGGTTTCTGCATCTATTATTCTGTCTCTCACAGACTCTTTGGCGGTGGCTTGCATTTCTCTCCCCCCCCATAACCTTAACTCTGCCCCTTTGTGCACGTGTATATCATCTTTTGTAGCCCGAGACCCAGTGTGCTTCAGGAGCAGCCCTGGCAACTACAAGTTGTGGACGACAAACTGTGGCATGTTGGGGAGAACTTCCTGGTTCCTGCCAGGATGTGCCCTCTGCTCCCCAGCAGGGTCTCAGCACGGACTGAGCTGGGAGCACGTAGGCTGCACGCAGAGAGGAGGCTGCCGCACCGGAATCCTGTTCTATGTTCTGAACAAAGCCCGTTCCTGGGGGTTTGTCTGAGTGGGTCCGGTCTGAGGTGCACAAACCCTGACACACAACCAGAGCACACAAAGGAGCTTCAGGCCTCGTCTCCTAAGGTGTGTCCACACTAGGAAATTATTTCGAAAAAGCTCAATTTGAAATCATAACTCCTGAAATAACATCGAAATAGCGTGTCCCTGCTATGGGAGAGCCTCGAAATTAGTTCAAGGCAGACTCCGCTATTGTGGACACACTACTTTGACCTAGAGCTCCAGAAAGCACTGCGGAATAATTACTTTGAATGACTCTGGGGAGTTATTTCAAAATAGCGGCACTAGAGTGTCCACACAACCACTATTTTGAAAGAACTATTTTGAAATAGTTATTCCCTGAGGAAAGCCAGGAGTATGGATTTTGAAATAACCAGCCCCTTATTTCGAAATAACCGGCTTGGTAGTGTGGAGGCACCACTTCTTATTTTGAAAGAAGGGGGGTTATTTCGAAATAACTCCCTAGAGTAGACCAGGGCCTACAGATGTGTAAAAAGTCACAGGGCTTCCCCTATGTTGAGTAACCTCATACTGGCCTTGTGAACAGGACACAATCTCTCTGTCCCTCCATGAGCTAAGCTGGAAACGACATATAATGACTTAGCAAGAGGCTTGACCTGGGGGAAAAGGAACATGGTATTGTCCAGAGTGATCCGGTTTTATGTGTTTCATTTGATTGCACATTCTTTTCTGTAAACATGCCTCTCTTGCTTAGTTTCAAGTGGGTGGCATTTTGGGGTGCAAATTGCTTAGCTTATTTTGGGTTAATTTCGAAATAGCTCATTTTGTAGTTTGGGGTTGTCTACACAGCACCAAATTTCAAAATAAACCACTAGTCCAAAATGTCCCTTAACCCCATGCTGCAAGGTTTACAGGGATGATGGAATAGCAAGTCCGTTATATTTTGAAATAACAGGCTTGTCCCAAAGACTCAGAATAGCTATTTCGGGATCCTTAATAGCACCTCAGAGTAGACATACACTAACAGTGCAATTCTTCCAGGCAGTAACTTTTCACTGGAGAAGCATGAAAGAATACTTTTCTAACTTTTGGAGGAGCCAGGAGGATGTAATGAACAACAACAAAACCCAAGGTCAACAATGGAGGTCATTTTTGTGGTGTGGCCTTGCTTTTGGAGCATTTTCTGAGCAAAAGCCCAAAGCTCTGCAGTGTCATAGCTTTTATTGGCCTTAAGAAGAACTGGATTTCTCCACACTTGGGGCCTGCAATGATGGTAAAGAAAAGTCGTAGTGTCCTCTCTTGCACAGAACGCATCTGCTGGATGATGTATGGGAAGCAGCGAATGTGTCCGGCATGCCTAGAGCGTCACACACTGGAAATGGATGTGTTCCAGAAGCATTCCCCACTGGATGACAGAACGCAGCCCGACTGACACAGCAAATGAGCTAATGCTTCATCTGCAAAAAAACACCCAAGACGTAAGAAGAGCCAGCTCCAAGTCAGTCTCGGAAGTAGTGACTGGGGGGACGTTTTGGGAAAGTGGTTGTCGAGGTTACTGTTGGCTTGTTTGTTACACAGGGGCAGGAACTTTTCCTGGTATGTCAAAGGTCTATGGTGACACCCTATAACGAAGAATAAGGAGTCAGAGGGATATGACTAAAGGTGACAGTCACCAAGTTTAAATACAGAAAACTTAGACTGAATGTCTGGAAAAAATATGGTTTAGATCAGGCTATTAGTAGTGGTACCGTAATATTCCGACAACTCAATTGAACTTTCTGCCCTATTGTGCTAGGCGCTGCACGGACGCATAATAAAAGCCAGCCCCTGCCCTGAAGGGACTGCAATCTAAATAGACAAAACAGGTGGAAAGGGAAATGAAAGCACCAAGGGGAAAGTGACTCATCCAAGTCCCTCAGGAGAGCCAGGACTAGAACCCAGCCTTTCCCAGTGTTGGTATAGTCCTTATTGGTGGCACTCTGTTATCTCGCCTGGCCCGTGCTGATTTACACCAGCTGAGGATCTGGCCCAATAAGCGATTCTGAACACTATCAGACCCTCCCGAATGCACTGGGGTGAGTTGGTAATCTTGTTTCATTCCCTGATTTCGGTGTTGACAGCTTTTACGCTGCTTCCCGGGATCACTTTTTCGTGGCCGTCTCCCCCACTCTTGGTCGGTTCTTGTCCCCTGCATTCTCCTGACTGCTGGACTCTCTGTGCCTTTCACCGCCTCCCATGCTTGTGTTTCCCCTTCCCGTTTCTCTCCTCCCTTCCAGCCCAAGTCTTCCTTGGGCTTCACGGGACTAGCCAAGGTGCGAATGGGACTGTAGGTCCATGCAGCAGAAAGGAAGGGTGTAAAAATGATCCACCTTGGACCCAAACAGCTACCCCCGGGCTGGGGAAGGAGGGGTTCTCTGGACAGAGCAGGAAATGACTGGTGTTGGCCTGCTCAGTTGATGGAGGCCAGCAGCAAAATTCTAGGCCAAGTAAGCCGAAGGATGCTATGCTGTACTGTGCTGTGGAGGGAGACCTCTGGGGTTTGATGTTGCCTTATTCAGGGCTGTGCATAGAGGCACCGTCTAGTGCTCAGAGCAGAACCGTGGTTAAAGTGGAGGCATCATCGTTTTTTCCATGATCCTGAGTGAGCTGCTTACACCTGTCTCATAAAATGCTAAGCCCCGCTCCGAAGTGCTTGGAGATCCCCGGGTGAAATGTGCCATAAAAACACAAAGGGTTCTTATTATTCAACCTTTTCGCCTTTGTTTGTTTCATTCCCTGCATTCCTCCGTGAATGACGCAGCCGCTGCCATCCGAGCGGCATTTGCATTGGCAGGCGGATTTTGATGCTGAACTGCCGTTCTGAGCCGATCCATGTGAAGAGACTCTCTAGTTTCAAAGTCTTGCAGTTGAAGTAGGCGGCTTTTTGCACCACCTTTGCCAGGAGCCAACACGTCAAAGATCAAACCCTACAAATGATGTTTGTTGACTTAGGGGGAGCTCACAAACTGGCAAACCAGCTAGAAAAATAATGAAATGAGAGCGCTCCAGTGTTGCTTCAGAGGGGCATGGCCAGAGCATTTGTCTAAGAATGGTCTAAGTCTAGTTCCAGACTTTTCAGTGTCTTTACCACTGGTAGGAAAAATCAAACATGCCCACTACCATCTTTTGCCAGTCATTTAAAAATATTCCCAGTCTCTAGTCCTCTGCATGACTATCATTTCAAACACAATAATAACTCTTGGCTTCTTGTTAACAAAAGGCAGAAGGGAGGCCCAGTCATTAGAGTACTAGCTGGAGACCTAGGTTCAAATCTGTGTTCTGCCACTGACTTTCCTGTGACCTTGGTCAAGTCCCTTAGGCCAATGTTTGGCCCTTCAAGTGGCTAAATCCCTTTTGAAAGCAGGCTCCAAAATCAGTTAGCCATTGCTAAGCTGAATGCAGAAACACCTAAATGCCTTGAATTGCTGTGCCTCAGTACAATGCCTCTGTAAAATGGGGATAATAGCACTGCCCTACCTTACAAGGTGTTGTGAGGATGAATATATTGAAGATTGTGAGGCGCTCAGGAACTATGAGAGAAGGAGCCATATAAGTGCTCTGGACAGGGGGGCTGACAGACTTGCTAGGCCTCTGAGCGGGGGGGGGGCACTTTGTGCTCCCAGAAGAGACGGTGCCTTGCGAGGAAGGGAGAGGGGCCCTCAGTGCCACCTGGAGTTCACTACAATGCCCAAAGAACATCCTGCCACGCTGCACCATCTCCCCCAACTCAGCCCTCAGAGCTGTCTTGAGCACACTGCACGGCACTCCAGCGGCGATTTAAAGATCCCAAGGCTCCAGCCATCACTGCTCTGGTGGCAGCCAGGAGCAGCCCTGGGCCGTTTTGAATCTCCAGGCCCTGAGGCTGTTGTCCCCTTTGCACCACCCCCCCGGCGGCAGGCCTGGCCACAGATAGATAGTGACCTGTTCAACACAGCACAATAGATGTCCAGGTGCCTTGCAACGGAGCCTTGTCAGCCACAGGCCAGGCGTCAGGGATTAAAATGAGCAGCCGACATCTTTCAGGGAAAGAATATGTCCCCATGAACTCCAAACTCCTGCAAACACTTCACGGTCAAGACAGCTTGAAAAGATTACAGAAAACCAACGTGACATTGCATGTGAGTTCCCGTGCAGCGTGGTTTCCTTGCTCTGTCAGAATCAGTAAAGGCCTCCCCTGGATGATTTTCAAGTTACTAATGGATGAAACGTGGTGCATACAGACACGCACTGTGTGAGTCCCCATTTGTCACTGGCATGGGCTGCCCTGGATGAATCTATCTGCCATAAAACTGTTTCCAGATTGTTTAGATGAGTTCCATGGCGCATCAGCGACTTCTTTCAAGACTTGAAGAAGAACGTCTGTGCGTAGCTCCAAAGCCTGCGTCCCTCCCTAACAGAAGCGACTCAATACAAGATGTCACGTCACCCGGATTCTCTCTCTAATATCCGGGAGCTGACACGCCTGTAACAAGCCTGAAAACATCTGTCGAAAGGGGCATTTCAGAAGGGCAAAATCCATCGGGGAGCAACTTAGAAATGGGTCCAATCCATATTGTTCTGATCTAAAGCCCAAGTTTCTCCGGTGTTTGGCTCAAAAGTGCAGCGTCTGGCCCCTCTCCCTCGTTCGATAGAGAACACGTGTGCGTGTGTTTGACAGCAGTGGCCTCAAGGGACTGGTGCCGGCCATTTGCAACAGGCGTTCTCAGGATCAGTGCTTGGCGTGGTGTGAATCGCGGTGTAGGATTAACAGTGGAGCTGCAGGCCACAGCTCCGGGGCATGACAATTCTTCTCTCCCACAAGGTCTAAACATTCTGAATTCAGGCGCTTAACACCGACACTTTCATGGTCTTGCTCAATCCTAGCGTAATCTGGCTGTGCTCCTCGGACCCGGGAGGGGTTGCAACCAGACGACTTATGAGCCGGATGTTTCTGTACAGTGATGAGGTGCTGAGACACTATCTGGGGAGAATGACAGCACCAGAAGTCTGTGGAACAGATTACACACCAATGCAGGGGACAGAAAGAGCCAGCCACAAGTCGATGCCCCCGGGGGGGCTGGCTACAAGAAGAAACGTGTTTTCTGCTGATCAATGAGGTGCACGTCTCGGATGAGGGATTTTTCCAGAGCAGGGGAGTTCATTTCTGGCCCCCCGCTGCCAACCTCCCCAATCCTGCCTCCCCCACTGGGCTTCCTGGCTCCCCCCACGGTCCAGCTGAACCACACATCACCCCCACCCCATATCACAAGGCCCCCAGCCCTCTCTCCCCCCACAGCATGCTGGGACTCTCTGATCCTGGAACATCCATGCCCCTGCCCGATCACAGAGGTTGCCAGACCAGAGAGTTCCGGTTTATAGAGGTGCAACCTGTACTAAACATAGTCCTATGTTCTGGAACATTTGATGGGGGAAACCCACTTCACTTCCTTGTGCCTCAATTTCCTCATTTGTACAATGGGCCCAATACTATTTACCTCCCTTGGATGTTGCTTGTGAGCTCTGCAGATGAAAAGCAAGAGGTAGCTTGTGTTATTCACAAATGATGATTATTTATTATTGCATTCTCCTAAGAAAGATAGCACATAAATAGGAAGTATTATTGCGAGTTACACAGGAGGAAATAACAGAGGGCCAAAATTAACTGGGAGCAAAGGGTCTATCATGAAACACCTTGGGGATATGAGCATACAACATATACCTTGTCCTAGTTTCTCACTGGAGCCACCAAGCACTGTAGATATCTAAGGGCAGTATGGTTATTTTGGTGAAATGACTGTGTTGGATTGGCATACTGTAGACTAGAGGCTTGGGTTAAATACTGACCGTATTTACCAGCGGTAAACTCCACTCCTAGCTAGCACTGCACATAGTCCTGCCAAAATAAACAAGCGGGATTTTGCACGGCTACCTTTAGATGATCAGGAAAAGGGAAATCCCATGGTCCTATCTGGAATTGTAATGTTTGCTTCTGCCAGAACTCCACTCCCTTGCTAGCGCTCCGGGTGTTTAACATCTGAATGCTAAGAATTACCCTGCGAGGAGAGGCTGCTCTAGAGTTCGGCAGTACACTGTGAGGCCCTGTATCCTGGCAAACCACTGCAAAAGGAAAATTTACTCACAGCCGTCCCGATTCAAATCAGGGTCCCCACCAAAGCCCAGGGACTCATGGTGGGGCAGAAGAAGGGATCGATCATTGAATAAAGTGCTGTTAATCGGCTGTTAAATACTGTTAACCTGTGGAACTCATTGCCACTCAATGCAGAGACAGCCAAAAGTAGAGCTACATCCACACCCAAGGAGTAGGTAAGTTCACAGTGGGCAGGCCCACCAATGGCTCTAGTCAAGATGGTCAGGGAGGCAACTTCATGCTCAGGGTAGCCCTAACTCTCTGCCAGACGCCAGGAGGGGGAGATGAGAGGATCACCCCAACATTGCTCTGTTTGGTACGTTGCTCCTGACGCCTCGGTCAGAGACAGTTTGCTGGGCTAGATGGGCCCCTGGTCTGAGCCAGCATGGCCGTTCTTAGGTTTTGATCGCATAAGTGAGCACACGTGGGCTGGCTTTCAAAAGTGCCGGGGGGCTCACCCCCAGACTCTGCCCCAGGCCTCGCCCCCCCATTCCACCCCTTCCCCTACCACCTTATCCTTGTCTCACGTCTTCCCACCCACACTCCACCTTCACCCGGCCTTTTCCTGCCCAGTTCCACCCCCTCCCCTGAGCGCACTGTGCCCAGACTCCACCCGCCCCCAGGGCCTCGCGAATGCTGCGTAATAGATGATTGTGGGGAGCAGGAAGCACGGGGAGAGGGGGGCATTGATGGGTGGGGCCCCCAGTGGGCAGGAGGTGGTGGGTGTAGAGAAGGAGCTGATGGAGGGGTCTCAATGGATGCTCAGTTTTTCCCCATGGGTGCTCCAACCCCTGCTCCAACCCACACACCTAGTGCGGTTCACTGTCCCATGCAGTGGCACTTAGACCACGTACAGCAACAGATAAGAACAACGCAGCTCTACAGCCCAAGTGGAGAGCCAGCTGGCTTTATAGCTCAAGCTGTAGCAGCTCTGACACACAGCTCTGCAGGTCTCCGATTCAAATCCACCCTGTGGTGGCTACATACACATATCAGAACCTGACCCTAAGTTGGGTAAACTAGGTAGAGTTTTATAGGCTGCTTGTTTGCACTTCATATTGATCAATGTAGGCTCCACATAAACATGACTTAGTCCAAACAAACCGGAGTAGAGCAGTTGTAGTCACATGTCCAGCTATGCGGAAACACGTCTGCATTTATTGCTGAGCTACGAGTCGAGGAGACAGCGTGTGGTCTGAACAGTCGCTAGGGTTGACATCGCGGTGGGAGTGAACTGGTTTAAGTGGAGTAAGAGAACCTGCACAACGGGACTTTGCCTGTTGTTTAAAAAATGGTGAACGACCTTCTTTTCATTCTCCTGCATCTCTACGTTTGTTGGCCCTGGCCAGGTTTGGACGAGAAACTGATGAAAGGCTGATGTGGTGGTTTCCATTCATCTGAGGAAGTGGGTTGTGCCCTGGAAGCTCATGATACCATCTACATGTTTTGTTAATCTCCAAGGCAGGGATGGGAAAGAGGCGGCCAGTGGGCCGTATCCAGCCCTCTAAGCCACCGGATCCGGCCCGTGGCCACCTCGCCGGAACCCTTAGGCAGAGAACAGCTCACACTTTAAAAAGCCCGCTGTTCTCTGTTCCGGATGGCTGGGGAGGGAGGAGGGAGACTTCTCATGCTGTTTCTGCCTCTCAGCAAAATCTCTTAGCTCCCATTGGCCAATCTCTCTGTTTCTGATTTTTGATTGGAGCAGAGGCACCATGGGAAGCCTTCTCCCTCCTTCCCGCTCCCTCTCCCTCTCATGCCGGGAGTGGAGCCACGGGGAGCAGCATGCAGACAGTCTGCCTCAGGTTTCGGCTGGTAAGCGCCTCCTAGCCAGAGCCTGGCTCTGGCACCCCAGCCCCTCCCTTCCCCAACTCTCTGCCCCCGTATGTACCCAAACCCTTTGCCCCCTCCTGCTCCCATACCCCCTCCCAGATCTGGCACCCCAGTCTCCTGCCCCAGATCCCAATCCCCTCCTAATCTAAGTCACATCCCAAAATCCTGTATCCCAGTCTCCTGCCCTAGGTCACAACCGCCTCCTTCACCCAAACTCCCTCCCAGACCCCACTCTCCCTCCTGCACCCCTAACTCCAAGCTCCCTTCTGCACCCAGCCTCCATCCCAGACCCTGGAATTCCTCCATGAATATCCTGGAAGAGTGCAGCCCTCGACCACTTTCCAAAATCTTGGGGTGGTCTCCTGTCAAATTATTGCCCACCCTTGCTGTAAGGTGCTGCAAGACTATTCATGGCGGTAACTGTCATCTGAAACACAAAGTACCAGAAAAAATTATTAATAGTATAGAAGTGCTACAGACCTAGCCAAGATAGGAGCTCCTTTATCCCAGGCACGGGACAAAGACTTAAGGACCGATGCGCATAGGAGCTTATAGATTCAATAGTTCTGGCAGCTAAATGGTGAAAGAAAGGAAAGATTGTCATCCCCTATCACAGATGGGGACCTGTAGCTTAGAAAGACTGAGTCGGCCAGTTTAATTTTAACGTGTATCCTAGAACATTAGAACTGGAAGGGGCCTTGAGCAGCCAGCAAGTCCAGTCCCACTTGCAATAGTGCCTAGGACTATGATCCTTTTGTGATAGGCACGGTGCAAAAAAAGATGGCCACTGCCCAAAAAAAGCTAGGTCAAGAGACAACCGGTGGTAACAGATGTAGGAGCCCAAGGTAAGAGAGATTGTTGTGATCATAGGTCACAGCACGCCACTTGCCTAACCATTGCCAAGTGCTTTGTAGGCATAAGGTCACGGACGACGCTTACAGGAGAGGAGGAATGAACTCAGCTGCCTAGTCCCAGTCTCAAGAACAGCTTTCCTCTCTACATTTGCCGGCAGAACACGTCCTCTGGTGTTTTCAGCACCGTTTAGGAAGCCCGGGGGAGGTTAGCAGCGCGTCCCACCGGATCCTGAGTTTCAAACTCCTGTGGTTTTCTCAACAGCAATGGAGTTCCTGGACTTGGCATTTTGTAGTGTAGTTATACGTGCTGAGAATCCGTTGCCTTTACGTTCTCCCTGCTGCCTTTGCAAGAGGGAAAGAACGTTGCACGGTCTGTTACGGTCCCAACACCATTTTGCAGAGAAGTGAATTTCCCACCCTTAATTATAATGATGTATGGCAGCTGGCACCATGGCGGCCATGCGGCTCTGTGCACTTTGCCCGAGGCCTTAACAAGCTTCTGAGTATGAAAGGGAACCAGGAAATGTTAGTTTCGTCTAAAAAAAGGCACTTTCTAGTCATGACTTAGCCTATTATCGGACATTGGTTTCTCCCAAGCTCTTGGTGTGTGTGTTGAACGCAAAACCTTCTAGTCTAAGAAGGAGAAACCAGTCAATGGAGCCCCAGTCCCATAGATTCAGAGCGCTATAAACGTTTCCGTTACCTCGCCTGCCAATGCAGCTTTTTAAATGGCTATTTAAATCACATGACCTCTGCTCCAGGGGTTTTCAACCCCTTTTTCCTCATGACCCAGTCGAAGAAAATTGTTGATGCTGCAACCCAACAGAATTTGACTAGAGTGCGGGCTCTGGGGTGGGCTGAGGATGGGAGTATAGAGGGGGGATCTGGCTTTGGGGGTGTCAGGGCTGGGGCAGGAGGGGTTTACCTTGAGCGGCTCCCGCTCAGCGGTGCAGCAAGGGGGCTAAGGCAGCTTCCTGCCTCTCCTGGCCCCGCAGACCAGGCTGTCCCTGGAAGCAGCCGGCAGCAGGTTCCCAGCCAATGGGAGTGCAGAGCTAGTGCTCGGGGCAGGGGCAGTGCGCGGAGCCCTATGCGCTCCCCCTTCCCCCTAGGAGCTGGGCCTGTTGGCAGCTACTTCTGGTGCGCAGCACAATCTGCAGTGCCAGGACAGGCGGGGAGCTGCCTTAGCCCCCCGCTCACCTGATCCCCCTGCAGCAACGAGACCCAGCGCCCGACATCCCATCCTCCCGTCCTGGGGCGTGACCTGTCGTTTGAGAAGCACTGCATCTGGGGGCCGGTGGCGCTGCTCCTTTTTTGACTGCTCCGCCCCCCTGAATTCCAGCTGCACGGTGCTTAGTGTGCATGTCACCAGCAGGGAGTAGGGCAGGGCCGATTCACTCTCTTACAGAAAGTACGCGGTGCCCTTTCTTTGGTGAGCACATGCATGTCCCAGAGCAAAGGGGAATGTCACACATCTGAGTCAGCTGTCTGAGGTTTTGTGTCTTACCCAAGTTATAGACACGAGTACGCCCTTCACAGTCCCACCCCCTTTACATGGCTTTGAATCTCAGTATTGCCAGCCCCAGGTGTTCAAAAGTTAGGAATCTGTCTCCCCGCCCCCCCAAAAATAATAATGAGACTAACTAAAAGAAGAGACTTGAAAATATAAATCAATTGGGGCTCTCTGGTTTTTGTTGTCTGGTTTCTCAGCCTTTCAGAGATGCTCAGGTCACGTTGTCAAGGTTTTCTCCACCATCGTAAGGGCTAGAGATGTACCGTTTTTTTAAGCAAAAGCTGAGATTTCCATGTCATCCTGTGACTCCAGGAATTGGGGCTTCAAGAAAAAAAACAACACGGCATATGTCACAAGACTGCCACCTTCAGGCCAGAATACCAGGCAAACTGCACTCAACTTTCACCATCCGCAAAATAAGCACCTGAGCTTAGGTACCACAAGTAAGCAGCCCTTCTGTTCCAGTGCTTTCTCTGAGATCGCACAGAAAGGCTGTAGTTCAGGGGTGGGGAATAATTTTTCATGGGGGCCCACTCCAAGAGTTTGGAACGTGGTCGAGGGCCGCACTCTTTCAGGATATTAATGGAGGAATTCCGGGCTCTGGGAGGGAGTTTGGGTGAAGGAGGCGGTTATGACTAGGGCAGGGGACTGGGATGCAGGATTTTGGAATGTGACTTAAGTTAGGAAGGGATTGGGATCTGGGGCAGGAGATTGGGGTGCCAGATCTGGGAGGGGGTATGGGTGCAGGAGGGACAGAGAGTTGGGAAAGGGAGGGGCTGGGGTGCCAGAGCCAGGCTCTGGCTGGGAGGCACTTAGCAGCCGAAACCTGAGGCAGACTGTCTGCTACAGGCTGCTTGCTGCTCCACGTGGCTCCGAGCTGGGCATGGGAGAGGGGGAACAAAGAAGGAGGGAGAAGGCTTCCCACCATGCCCCTGGTCCCAGCAAAAATTCTCAGCTCCTATGGGCCAGAAACGGAGAGACTGGCCAATGGGAGCTAAGAGATTTTGCTGGGGGGAGGGGGGGGAATAGCATAAGAAGTCTCCCTCCCCAACCATCCGGAACAGAGAACAGCTGGCTCTTTAAAGTGTGAGCTGTTCTCTGCCCAAGGGTTCCGGCGAGGTGTCTGAGGGCTGGATCCGGTGGTTTGGAGGGTCAGATCCGGCCCACTGGTGGCCTCTGGCCCACCCCTGATCTGTAGTAGATCCAGGACTGAAAGCAGATCTCTGGAGTCTCCAGCCAGCCGGGACACCAGCTTCCCTCTTACATTGTTGAGGTTTCATTACGATTAAATACCAGCTCATTTACCCAGCATTGTTCAGGTCCTTAAGGAGGGCTCAGGGCGGGGAGCTGGGGGCGTCAGGGGTGCAAGAGTCAGGGTTGGAGGGTGAGGAGGAGCTCAGGGCAAGTACATGTGAGCCTGAGCTACAGCGTTAGGCGCTCAGCAGCAGGAGCTGAACTTTCCAAGGACTCAGGAAATGGATGAATGTCTGTGGAAAAGACCATATTAACTGTAACAGGGTTTTAAAGAGCTAGATCGATTCATGGAGGTCCATCAATGGCTGTTAGCCAGGGTGTGTAGGAATGGTGTCCCCAGCCTCTGTTTCTCTGGAAATGGGTGACAGGAGAGGGATCACTCGATTTCCTGTTGTGTTCCCTCCCTCTGGGGCGTCTGGTATTGGCCACCGTCAGCAGACAGGATACTGGACTAGACAGTCTGACCCAGTCTGGCTGGTCTATGGTCTTATATTTTAAGCAATCCGGTACGAAGGAGGGGGGAAGATGCAGCGAACACTCTCTGAGCCGTGCCATTTCTGGGCTGATGGTTACATTTGCACACAAGGGAGGTACGCGGACCAAGGCAGGGTGCAGCTGCGCTGCTAGGACATTGCGTGGCTGCCGTGGTGTGTGCACAGTGGGCAAGCGGATGCCCAAGTAACCAGCCCTGGGTGGGAAGGCGGCCGCCTCGCGCCTGCGAATGCAGCACTTGGGCCGTGCGATGGCAGTGGAGCGTGTGTGCCTGTTAGAAGTGCAAGGGGCAGTCGTGGTCCCTCGGCCCATACGGTGAGCGTGCTCGTGAATAGGGAGGGTCACACGTTTCCCAGTGAGAAAGGGGACATTTGGGTCAAGCGAAATGCAATTCTGTCTAGCTCGGGGGCGGGCAAAGTTTTTGGCCTGAGGGCCACATCGGGGAGGGAAATTGTATGGCGGGGCAGGTAGGGAAGGCTGCGGGAGGCTGTGCTCCCTGCCCTTTGAACCCTTGGGACCCCCACCTCCTATTGCCTGGCTCCCCACCTCTTGACTGCCTACTTGGATACCCTATCCAACCCCCTGGCACCCTCCACCCCTTGACCTCCCTATGGGGCACCCCACCTCCTATCCAACCCTCCCTGCTCCCCACCCCTTGGCTGCCCCCTGGAAAGCCCCTTCCCCCTCCCCAACCTCCTCCCTGCCCCTTGACCACCCAGCCCCCCAGACCTCCCACCCAATCCCCTGGGAATCCCCCTACCTCTTGACCATGCCACCTGGGGCTGGCAGCTGCACCACCCGCCCGCAGCTGCAGCCACGCTGCCCAGTGCATTGGGGCTGGCAGTGCGGCGACCACGCCACTCTGGCACTGGAGGAGCTGAGGCTGTGAGGGAGGGGGTCAGAAGGGAAGGAGCAAGGGACTAGTCGCCCCTGCTCGACATGCTGCTTGGGAGCTGGGCTGGCTCCTCCCAGCAAGGCTGTCCCGACCCCTCTCCCTGGTGGGAGCTTGGGGGCCAGACTGACAGGTCCCAGGCGCCAGATGTGGCCCACGGGCCGTGGTTCGCCCCTCCCTATGATCTAGCAGACGTACTTCTCCGGTTCCCTTGGTATCTGCGCGTCTCTAGCTTTAAGGCATGTGCACTGGCACCTCCCCGGGAGCGAGCAAAGTGATGTGATTCCCCTTCTGCCCCGAGACACAGAGACACGACGTGATTTGCACAAGGTCGGGGACGTGAAGCAGGAGGCACGGCTCAGCGTTCTCTCCCCATCGGTCTAGCCAAGCTCCTGCTCCAAGCAGCCAACCACATGTGAGGAGAAATCCTGGCCACGGGCCACCGGTGGCACTAAGAAGGAGGGGCTTGAAGCAGGGTCGCGAGGACCCTCGAACCACAGCGTCCTGCCGCCCCCTGTCTCTCCGCCGCCGTCTGAAGCCGAGCCTGGAATAACACCAGCCTCCCTGAGCAAGCAGGCCCCTCCACTGCGTGGAGCCAAGCCCGCCCTGGCCAGTGACACAATGGAGGAGTTCAAGAGGAGAGTCCCCTGGCAACATTCCCATTTCCTTCGCTGTGCACCCCTCCTCTTCCGGGTGGGCAGGGGACTCCTCCCCGCTCCCCGTTCAGAGCAGAGAAACTCTGCTGCATCAGCAGGGAGAGCGCGGCAGGGAAAATATTCTGCCCAGCTTCCCTGCACTTTCACTGAACACCGAACTTGAAAAGTGCAGAATTACGTTTACATTGCACCGAGCTACATTAGTCCCCTAACTGCTTTCTTGCAAGTCATGTACTCCCAGGCAGTTGTGATCCACTGTGTCTTTCTTATGGTGATGATAATATTATTATTATCATTATTATCTACTTCATATATAGAGCTTTTCTTCTGTAGATCTCAAAGCACTGTACAAATGAGGAAGTTGAGGCACAAGGTAGTGAAGTGGCTTTCCCAAGGTTATCCGCCCCCAGAGCTAGGCAGAGAAGCAATGTCTCTATGTCCCAGTTCAAAGCTCGATCCACTAGTGACTAGACCATGCACACTTTGCAGATAGATATTAAACCTCTTATTGCAGTACGAATGCAGTATCATCACACCCATTTCATGGATGGGTAAACCAAGGCCCAGAGAGATGAAATTTTAGCCCAAGAACACAGCAAGGGAGAGCCAGAACTCAGAACAGAACCCAGCTTTGACTTCACCTCCCTTGTTTAATTACTAAACCACAAGGTCTCCTAGCTGTACAGTAACGGGGAAAAGTCAGCAACCAAATAGATATTTCACCGCTCATCTTAGTGAAGGAGGGGGCCCAGTCGGACACACCAGGGTTTGAGATGATGTTTTTAAATTGAAGATTGCCAGTTAACAGCAGCACATCGCTGACGACAATTTAAAATGTCAGGAAAAGATTCAGAAAAGGGCAACAAAAATGATGAGGGGTTTGGAATGGGACCCGAATAAGAGATTAAAAAGACTTGGACTTTTCAGCTTAGAAAAGAGGAGACTAAGGGGGGATAGGATAGAGGTCTATAAAATCATGACTGGTGTGAAAAGAGTGAATAAGGAAAAGTTATTTACTTATTCCCACAATATAAGTATTAGGGGTCACCAAATGAATTTAATAAGCAGCAGGTTTAAAACAAGCAAAAGGAAGTTTTTCTTCATTCAGTGCGAGAGTCAACCTGTGGAACTCCTTGCCAGAGGATGTGGTGAAGACTAGGACTTTAACAGAGTTCAAAAAAGAGCTAGATACATTCATGGAGATTAGGTCCATCAATGGCTATTAGCCAGGCTGGGTAGGAATGGTGTCCCCAGCCTCTGTTTGTTTGGAAATGGGTGACAGGAGAGGGATCACGTGAGGATTCCCTGTTGTGTTCCCTCCCTCTGTATTGGCATCTAGTATTGGCCACTATTGGCAGACAGGATAGTGGGCTGGATGGATCTTTGGTCTGACCCAGTACGGCCGTTCTGATGTTCTTAACTGAATTATCCTCCCCAAGCAAAATGTGACTGGAGTTGTGATTCTTAGTTGTCTCATTTATGCAGCTGCCGAGACAGAGACAGAGAGAGAGACAGAGAGAGAGAGAGCAACCAAACCCCCTTTGGCAGAGTAATGGGCTCACTCATCTGTTGGTAGCTCACAGATCATACGCCCTCTGTCTCTGAGCTGGCCTAGCTCACCGCTCCAGGGCGTTGTGTGTTATTGCAACTGGCAACAGCCCGTCGTTGCTCTGGCTCTGTGAAGACCGTGTGATGCGACAGCATTTCGGCGAGGCAGTCATTCACACAGGAAAGTGACTAAACTTCCTTTCTGCTCCGGGCAGTCCGGGTTTTGAAAGGAACATCCCGGCGTGCCAAAGGGTGGGCTCCCTCCACCCCTTCCACAGCAGCCGCACCGCGTCAGGTTGAAAAGGGACCGTTCCAAGTTGCAGTTCTACTGCTTGAAAGAGCCGTTGCTGCAGCATTGTGTTTATAAACCGAGCCAGGGACGTGGCCAGTGCTAAACCACTGTGTGATGTACTCTAACTACGGAGACACAGCCGCTGTCACAGTCCTTGCTGAGCTTCACCCAGGCAGCTGGGTTTGGACTCTCAAACTGGATCCATCTGCTTCTACGCTGCCTAAGTGTGTGCAGGCTCCAAACACACGTCGCAAGCGTGGGGTGTTCATCTGGTACCCATTCTAGGAAACGGGGGCCTGCACCTCTGGGCCCCCAGAACAGGCGCCGACTCTCCCCCTCCTCCTGATTCCCCAGATGCTCAAACCCATCCTTCCCGGAGCTCCAGATCTTCGGGGTGCTCCGGTTTAGAGTTGCACCCTTCGGGGACACGTGACCGTGGAAGCGAGTAGCCCACCGCCTTTGCAGAGGGCTTTCCAAGCCGATCACACTTTACTCCTCGACAAAGCACAAGAGAGGCCCAGAGAGGAGCGAAATAGCAGCACTTGACTGCCACTCCCTCTCTTAGGGTGTGTCTAGACTACAGAGTTTTGTCGACAAAAGTGGACTCTGGTCGACAAAACTATACCTGCGTCTACACCACCGCTGAGTTCTGTTGACATAACGTCGACAGAACTGAGCAGTTTTGTCGAGCCTGGTAAACCTCATTTTACGAGGCCTAACACCTTCTGTCGACAGAGTTTCTGTCGGCACATGCACGGGGCTTCTGCAAGCGCAGGGCCCGGGGCAGCCGCCCCGCTCGCCCTGCCCCAAATCCGCCGCTGCTCTTATGCTCCTGCAATAATGTTCCTTTCGTTTGTTCAAGCCCAGCTGCCCAAAATAGCCCCCCTTAGCTCCACAGGCATGTGCCTGTTTCATAGCCGCTTCTAGCTCTTGTCTTTGCTCCTTCTTTTCTGCTGGGGGTTTTCCACTGCTCCAGCCCCACCCCACTGCAGCCTTCTTATGGTTCAGCTGAATAACTCTTTGGGGTTCCTATCGCCTCCCGAGCCCACATCTGCAAGGCACATGAACAAGCCCTGACAGCAAATGGCTGATTCACTTGACACTGTGACATTGAAACAGGTGGAACAGGTGGAATCTTTGTAAACTGGGACTGTCTGGTCCAGCAATATCCATGGTCCGGCAGGACCAGAGGACCCGGTGGAGGGCTGGTGACTAAGAGCCCTGCGGACTGAAGGGCTGCAGGCTGCTGACAGTGAGCTGCCAGGAGCCAGGTGCACTGTGAGCTGGGCTGCCCGGCGTGGCAGGCAAGATGAGGCAGGGACCAGCAGGGCAGGGGGACCAGCAGCAGGCTGGTCCAGGACTGGTGGGGGGCTGGTATTGGGGGGGCAGATATAACCTCCCCTGGTCCAGCAAAATCCCTCATCAGGCACCTGTCAAGTCCTGAGGATGCTGGACCAGGGAGGTCCAACCTGTAGTTGCATAAAATTTACCGGACTTCATAAGCTTTACATAAACAAGTTCCCCAGAGCATCACAGCTCCCTTCCCACAATATCTGCTCACCACACACGCCACAGTCACAGCATGTAAGTCACTCACCTGAGCTCTCACAAGAAGCAGACCCACTATTAACGTCAGAGGCTCTGTGTCACTTTTTACCAGCTGGGGATAAGGTCAACAACCTCTGGACAGGAAAAAATCTACATTTCAAGCAGCCGTTACCTCATGTCTTATCGCTGTTGTGTGTGGATGACTTTCCAAATACATAACCAGCTTTATTTATTTATTTTGACACAGGCACCTGTGTTTAGCCTGGCGTGTGTGCTGCAGAAAGCCAGTACAGAGCATCTTTTTTTCCATCCCCAGCCCTTGTAGTAAATCAACCAACTTCTTAGCTTCTGAAATTCTTGCAGGTCTTACAGCTGCGACACAGTAAGACCGTCCTCCGTCCTGAGGCTGTGTGACAAGGAGAGAAGCGTCTTTACGGGATTATTTACAGAGCCAACTGTTAAGGTCATCTAATGGGTCATTGCTTCTGTGGCTGTACCATTAAGCCCAAAGTGAGTGGTTTTAAAAACAATCTTCTTAATCAGGATCATCTGTACTTTCCCCAGTGCTAAATGAATGCACAAGAGGAAGCCTAAAGTCCCTGTGCGAACAATGCACATCTGGTTTGGTTGAGGTGTAAACAGACGGTTTCAGGAATGACCTAACTGGTCAGTATTTGTAATGAAAGAGGTGCGGGGCTCAAGCACTTTTTACATTCATCACTGATGCTGCAAGCCCAGACACTTCACAGCCAGGGCTTTGAGCGACCAAGCCCAGACACGCTGGAGTTGTGAAACGCCAAGCCCAGACACGCTGGAGTTGTGAAACGCCAAGCCCCGACGTGCCGGGGCTGCGAACGGCCAAGCCCCGACGTGCCGGGGCTGCGAACGGCCAAGCCCCGACGTGCCGGGGCTGCGAACGGCCAAGCCCCGACGTGCCGGGGCTGCGAACGGCCAAGCCCCGACGTGCCGGGGCTGCGAACGGCCAAGCCCCGACGAGCCGGGGCTGCGAACGGCCAAGCCCCGACGAGCCGGGGCTGCGAACGGCCAAGCCCCGACGAGCCGGGGCTGCGAACGGCCAAGCCCCGACGAGCCGGGGCTGCGAACGGCCAAGCCCCGACGAGCCGGGGCTGCGAACGGCCAAGCCCCGACGAGCCGGGGCTGCGAACGGCCAAGCCCCGACGAGCCGGGGCTGCGAACGGCCAAGCCCCGACGAGCCGGGGCTGTGAACGGCCAAGCCCCGACATGCTGGGGTATAGCCCTGGCACAAACTAAGCACAAATTAACGTACAGCGTGATTGCTATATGGACTGGGTTAGACATACGTGCTGTAAATCCGAATATACGTTATGGCCTTCCTTCTCATCGTGCTGAAGTCAATTGTTTTGCCGTTGTTTCCAGGGGCAGCAAGACTGGCTCCTTTATGTGCGCCGGATCTGTCTGCTTTAAAAACTGGCTTGGCCCCTGATCACGCAGTGACCCCAGCGCTCCCTCTAATCTTTTCCATCCATGTGCAGAATAATTGCATGTGCACTGAGGCATGCGCCAATGTGCACCACCAGCAGGAACACAAAACCTCACTGTGGGCGCTCTGCTGATCAGCTGGGCGGCATCTGAATCTGTGTGGCGTGGCTGCACAAGCGCCCAGCTTCCAGGGAACACTGAAGGACCCTGAACGTTTGGGGCCAGATTCTGTGTTGCACCCCAGGGAGAAATACGAACGGAGAGGTGGGAGGGCACAACGGAGCTAGAGGAAGTTATGGAACTTGGGGCCCGCTCTACACAGCTCTGGTCCTGCCTCTGGGGCCTGTGTTTCCTGGCAGATTTTAAGAGGCCTCAGAGGCTCACAGTGACCCTGCCGCTGCCTTCCGGTTCTTTTAGAGGTGAGGGCACCTCGCTTCATGAGCCCTTTCATCATTGGCCAGTCACTAGCTTGGAGGGAAAAAACCCTTCCACGGTCCCAAAGTCCCCTTTTCCCTAGTGACGGCCCACCAGGCGGGGGGAGGGTGGGGGGAACCCGGTCCTAGCGATGTTACATTTAGATTAATTAACTAATTGAATAGTCGGTGGGATTTCCATCGACTATTCGATTAGTTCATAGAATCCTAGGGCTGGAAGAGACCTCAGAAGGTCATCAAATCCAGCCCCCTGCCCAAGGCAGAACCAATCCCAACGAAATCAACCCAGCCAGGGCTTTGTCCAGCCGAGTCTTTAAAACCTCTAGGGATGGAGACTCCACCACCTCCCTAGGTAACTCATTCCAGTGCTTCACCACCCTCCTAGGGAAATAGTTTTTCCTAATATCCAACCTAGACCTTCCCCACTGTAACTTGAGACCATTGCTCCTCGTTCTGCCATCCGTCACTAAGGGTGTTGATAAGGGTGCCTCCGCCTTTGAACCGCCGGGTTCTTGCTTCAGTTCAGAAGTGAAAGCCCCATGCTCCCAGTAGAGCTTCTGCTTTTGAAATGTACAAGAGCCCCAGCAGCCATTTCCCCAACCACTCCCACAATATTTTCTCCCTGGTGTCTTGGGAGAAACCTCTTCTGCTTCTCTCTCTCTCTTTCCCCACCCACGAGAGGTTCAAATGCTGCCAGCTGATTAGCAGAGCGCCCACTGCCTGCAGTATGTGTTTCTCGTGGCGGTTCACATCCGCACATGCCTAGGTGCACATAACAAAATTTATTCTGCACATGAATGGAAAAAATTAGCAGAAACATTGTGCCACACCTTGCTGAGGGGGAATCATCAGCTGGTGCGACCCATCCAGGCGACAGCCCATTTGCACCAGCAAAGCAGCAGAAAGGGGCCATGTTACAGGGAGAGAAACCGATTCGTTCATTTTCTTGTAGGATCTCACCCGGTCTCTATGCACACACAGAGAGAAGTGTAATTTCACTGCCCTCTGTAGCTGGACCTTTGCATCCAAGCAGGAGAGCCAAGTCCAGCATCCCTAGTCTGGCTACTCTCCAGCTCAGTGCAATCTTGAAAGCCAGGGCTGCTGACGTGCATAATCCTCCCCTGGGTTTTATGGAATGATTTTTTAAAGAAAGTGAAACCACGCGACACATCAAATCAATTAAACAGAAGGGCAGGCAATTGTAACATCCAAGATTTCTTTCTCTTGTATATTAAGAAAACATGCAACGCCTTGTGATCATGAACTGAGTGCACAGCCCAGGGGAAATACAAGGAACAGCTTGTTGAAGCATATTTTAATTTAGTTGATTGCAGATGGGATAGGATTTTTCGTTTGTATTTAATGAGCCAGATCTACAATGCGTGTGAATTGATGTGACGCCCCTGGAGCTCAGAATGCCTAGATGCGCCAAATTCTTTGAACATGAGACGATAACATAAGAACCCAAGAACGGCTGTACCGGGTCACCCCACAGGTCCACCTAGCCCAGCATCCTGTCTGCCGACAGTGACCTATGCCAGGTGCACCAGAGGGAATGAACAGAACAGGGACTCATCAGCTGATCCATCCCCTGTCACCCATTCCCAGCTTCTGACAAACACAGTCTCGGGACCTCATCCCTGCCCATTCATGAATTTATCCAGCTCTTTTTTCAACCCTGTTATAGTCTTGGGCTTCACCACATCCTCTGGCAAGGAGCTGACGGTGCGCTGCGTGAAGAAGTCCTTCCTTTTGTTTGTTTTAAGCCTGCTTCCTGTGCTGTTCATTTGCTAACCCCCAGTTCTTGCTCATTTATGCCTGTGTAAATCC
The DNA here is from genome assembly GCF_052426305.1 of Pelodiscus sinensis. NCBI lineage: Eukaryota > Metazoa > Chordata > Testudines > Trionychidae > Pelodiscus > Pelodiscus sinensis. Next base: position 195,775,210 of record NC_143054.1, read on the forward strand.
AGAATAACCTCCTTGTAGTCCGTCCATTTCCAGTGCTGTCAAATTGCAATGAGATCAGAATCCGGGGCCAAATTTTCAGCTGGCATCAGTCGGTGCCACTCCATTGATTTCAGAGGAGCTATGGCAGTTCATACAAGCAGAGCATTTTGAATTTTCAAGTACTTTCCTAAGATGCTCTAGGTGCTTTTGTAGCATGTTAGTTAAAGAAGGCAGATACCAAAATGAGTAGACCAGTTTTTCTTAAATGTTTTAAGATGGAGGAACACCAAACAATAATTTTTTATGGGGAACCCCAAGGGCTTTTTGTTGAGCAAAAAAAAAAGAGGCCGGGGAAAAATTATTGAGCAAAAAATGTGTTTAAGAAACACTGGAGTAGACGAACTCCAGTGGGTTTTAGATAATGAATGAGGGTGTTAGTTTGAGTCATTATATAGCTTAGTTTCTGGCAAGTTTTTTTTATCTTAATTTGTAGAAGCAAAACAGAGAAGCAGAAAAACACACAGCCACAAACGTGCATAAAACGACTTTGCCTTTCAACAAAGTCAATTCTGTCTGCCACTGGTGTGTTATTATATAAAGAATCTCTCCCAGTAAAACCCATCTTCTTTGTGGGAATAGTTCTATACCGATGTTTTCGGTGTCTCTTGCATGACTCACTCTCTCTCTGCCCTTTCACTAATGTTTGGAAACATATTGTCCTCGTGTGTCAACACACCCAGAAAGTCTGATGATCTGTATTTCGGCCTGAAGTTACAAAACGTTTCCCCAGCCCCATCGTCCAACATTCAGAACAGGCTGCAGTGGCTCACCAGCAGCCTTCCCATCTTGGTGCCCAGCAAGCGACTGTAGGCTGCCAGGCCGATGCTCCCAACCTGAGTTCTCTAGGTCATTCCAAGCAGAAGCTTCCAATGCAAGAAAAACGTCCCGGCCGTCGTCATTCGCGGGATTCCAGGATCACAGCGGATCGCTCATCCTTGCCCTGTTTACAGAACGTTTCCTCAAAGGTCGGCAGCTTGGTGTGAGTGAAACAAAATAAACTGGCTGGGAAGTGTTGGTATTTATTAGAGCAACTTGTTTGCCAGCCACAAACCGCAACATTTAAAAGCAAACAAGAAACTCAGCTCCAAAACACTCACATAAACTGTCCCTTTCCTTCTAGATTATTATTCAACTGAGGTCGCCGGCGAATGAATGCTGTGGCCACAAGTTACATCATGTTGCATTAGTCATCTCGGGTTCTGTTCCGTTTTCCGGCTAGATGTGCAATAAAGAGATGACTGGGTGGCTTTTGTAAAAGAAATAAATGAATGAGCTCTGGGTGCCTGTTACAGTGATCAGAGCTAGAACCTCGCCTGGTCTGCACCTGCTGAGCTCCGCTGAGTTGATTTACACCAGCTGAAGCTCTGGCTTACCAGTGTTTGCCTTTTATCTCTTGGAAAGCTGTTGGATCCCAGTTCAGCCTTCACAGTAGGGCATTTTTAGACCTGAACAGGTGGCAGGGAGGAGTGAGTGCTCGGTGCTGTGTGGCCCCTGATCTACTGTGCATTTGAGAGATTATGTGTCTGTCCATGTGTCTGTCTGTCTTCGTGTTCAAGAGCTCCTCCTAAACGGTAAGAGCTAGGACCACTGAATTCGGGATGCAGCTTCTTCTGATCATCACTTACAAGGTCAGGGTTTGACTGTGCCGGGGAAATGGGATGTGCCTGGAATGGAACTGCTTCCCGCACAATCACCAGGCAAGTGAAAGAGGAACCCACCAGGCAACCGGTAGGAAGGGTATTCGTACAGGAATGTTGCTGGCTGCTTCCCTTCCTCAGGGAGCGCGGGGAAAGTGCACAGTTTGCTCTTTGACGTTACTCAGCGAGTTCACTGACTCTTAGTAAGAATTAGTTGTTTGTTATCCAAATGTGGAGTCTTTAGAAAATGCTTTTTTTTTTTTAAACGAAACAACAGAAACATCATTCCAAGAATACCCAGTTTGCTGATTTGCAGCAGAAAACGTGTTTGCTTAATTTCTGGATGTAATGAACAGCCAACACTATAAACATATCTTGATTGTAAAAAGAAGGATTCATCCTGGCTCTAATGAGGTTGCACATGCCAAGTGCACAAGATCAAATGCACACTTTGTACTAAACAGAGATTAGAATGATCCTGAGCATGTCCCATTAGCCATTACAAATATACATTCCCCGGTGCTGATTTGTGATCAGTGAACAGCACAGCTGGATTGGAGCAATTGCCAACACCAATTGAACTTCCGCTCGTTCCTGAGAAAAGTTAGCAGACTTTGACAGACTTCACAGAGTGGAAGCAACTGTGTTCCTGGTGGTGAAAGGAAAAATGAGTTTGAAACAGGAAAAACACATAAAGCAAAGACCTAATTTTTGCATGTTCCCGGGCACTGCCATTTTTAAATCCCCCTTAGTCCGAACTCCGTGCCCATGGTTACATGCAGCACGGAGTAGGTAGATCGAATTAAAGATCCTGGAGAAAATAAGTAGAGAGAGGAAGAATTGTCTTGAGGTTTAGGCCCCAGAGTGGCCGCAGAAGACCTTGGTTCAGGTTTTGGCTCTCTTGTGGATACCCTGTTTGACTTGGGGTAACATCCCTCAAAAGGGAGTTGTTGTACCACTGCCTTCCGTGGGACCAGAGTTCAGATAACACTAAGCAAGTTCAAAAGCCCCATGTGGCCAGAGTGGTTTGTCCCCCTAAGGGTGGGAGGACCAGGAGTCAGCCTGCCCCTCTCATCTGGCACAGCCCTTTCAGATTTTGGGAGGGATGGGGTGTGACCTAGGGCCAGAGCTGCATAGAAATGTGGTGCCTAAACGCCGTATTTAGGTGCCAAAATCCCCGTTTGGGCCCTCACTGTGATCCAGAAAAATAGGTGTTCCTCCACTGACCTGCCCCATAGGGCCCTATCTGGTAGGCATGTGCTGGGCATAACATTTGCATGTTCCCGGGCACTGCCATTTTTAAATCCCCCTTAGTCTGAACTCCGTGCCCGCGGTTACACGCAGCACGGAGTAGGTAGTTTGAATTAAAGATCCTAATTCGAACTACCGTTACTATGAGGAGTAACGGTAGTTCAAATTAGGATCTTTAATTCGAACTACCTACTCCATGCTGCGTGTAACCGCGGGCACGGAGTTCGGACTAAGGGGGATTTAAAAATGGCAGCGCCCGGGAACATGCAAATGAAGCCCGGGATATTTAAATCCCGGGCTTCATTTGCAACTCTGCTTGCCCTCATTACCCTACCCAGCTCGAACTAACGAGCTAGTGTAGACATACCCACAGTATTTAAGCATAAACGTAATGTTAAGCACATGAGGAGGCCCACGGAAGCCAAAGTGACTATTTACCTATTTAAATATTGAGCAGATGTTCCAGTGCTTTGCTGGATCAAGCCAGTGTGCTGAGCACCATACAGGATCAAGCCTTGAAGCATTCGGCAACAGGGTATGCTGTAAGCAGAGTATGCAAGTGACCAAAGACAACACTTTCACACATGTGTGTTCAAACTGATGTGTTCATTCTGTCCGATCTAACCAGGCTGACCTGAGTTGTCCTCGGAGGCTTTGGCCAGAAGATGCAATAAAGGGATTTGATTAAGCCACACTCTATACATTGGGGAGGAAGGAGGATAAAGGCGCATAAATATTGTTGAACAAAGATGTCACTCCAGGAATATTCTCCATAATAATAATTTAGCAGCTGGGATCTGACCTTTGCAAAGCACCCAGACATTGATTAATGAGCAAGTTTCACAAATATTTGGCCAGGTGCTTGGGTCTAAAGGCAACTGCTTTTGTATATTTATTCATGTCACATACAAGACTCCTGGTGCTGTGAGGGCGTTTTCTTGTCAGACATGAAATCCATACGAATGCTGCTGGAGTTAAAGATGAGCCTACGACCCAGAGTTTGGATTCAGATTCCCATCTTCCCTACAGCTCATTATAAGTTATTTAAGGTGGTGGTGTCTGTAGCTGGAATTAGGTATAATCAACTGTGGGGAACAGCCCGGACTTATCATTTCCAGTAAAGAATTCAGGTCCAGCGTACCCTTGCACCACCATAGGAGGATCAGAAATACCAGTGATAATTAACAGCTTAATGAAAGTATATATTTCTCCTTGTGCTGCCTAACCTGGGACCCTTCAGTCTGTTGGACTGACGCAGTTGGAGACGCAGCTGTCCGCTGTGTATTGTAATTTGCCGCTGGATCAGTCAAGAGAACAGCAGTATCTATTCACGCGAGCAATATCCATCTGCCTTGTGCTCTACTAACTTCCGCCCAGTTCCTGGGATAGCAGGAATGAGTCGTAGACTCGGATCGGATGTGAAGCCAAACCTTGGCCTGGCCCAGAGATCTATGTGTGGCGAGGCTCCCTCATCCTACAGATGAGGCTTAGAGCATCCTTACTGCTCTTTGTGTGCGGAAGGTGCTTCCTGGATCCAAGCATGAGGGGTGGTGAAGGCTCCGTAGAGCCTGGGGAAGGCATACTCTCCCCACCACATCTGGATCGTCAAGATTCCCCCCGAGTGCATTGTCTAGTCCTGGACTGAATTAAAAAACAGGACAATGTAGCACTTTGTAGACTAACAAGATGGTTTATTAGATGATGAGCTTTCGTGGGCCAGACCCACTTCCTCAGATCAAATAGTGGAAGAAAATTGTCACAACCATAGTCTTTAAAGTGCTACACAGTCCTGTTTTTTGATTCAGCTACACCAGACTAACCCGGCTACATTTTTATCACTATTCTGGACTGAATTAGTGCATTGTCTAGTCCTGGACTGAATCTTTGACAGTGCCCCCCACTGGGGGTTCTGGGAACTGCTGCAACCAGATGGAACCACAGCCCAGGGGACAGTGGTAGCCAGCCAGGTCTCCTGTGAAGGCTCCATAGACAATACCTCTTCCCCCGGAGCCACACAAATCCTTGGAAATATGCACCCGTCTCCATGGGAGAGCCAGCCGAGCCCCTGCCATGGAACTGTGGCGACGTGATCTCCCGGGGGGGATGATACAGGCCAAGCGCACATTCCGATTTCTCATTCAGGATACACCCCAAGCCTGCTGAACTCTGCCAGAGACTTTCCTGTACTGGCCTTTGGAGTACAAGGCCACCTTCGGGGCATGCACAGAAAGCTCAGTCTTCCCTGGAAGCACAGTCTCCAATCTAATGCATGAAGAGCCGAGGGGCGTGTCTACGCTGCAAATGGAAACTCAGCTGACTCGGGCTTACAGAGCTAGAACGAAGGGGCTGTTAGATCTGCAGTGTAGACACCCTGGCGTGGGCAGCAGCTCAGGCTGTGGTACCCTCTCCCCTTGCAGGTTCCTAGAGCCCGGCCACCCGCCTGCGTCCGCACGCCGACACGGCAGTTAAACAGCCCGTTAGCCTGAGCCCTGCAAGCCTGAGTCAGTGTAGACGTCCTCAGAGACTCGTGCAAGCAATGCTTCCTGGTGCGGGCAGGTTCAGTGAAGCCAGCGGGACCCCTCCATTGGTTCCCAGGGTCCGGACTTAAATCACAAAATGGCCTAAGGATTCAACTTGTCTCTTTACCTCTGTTTCCTTTTGTGAGCAACGGGGCTCAGGCCAGGCAACGCTGGCACCTTTGTCCACAAGGAAGAGGTCCTTTAAACCAATATCTTACCCCACACTGAAGAATCCCCATCATTGGACGTAAAGAACTGGTTGGACACCCGTCAGGAATGGACGGGTAGACTTGGTCTTGTCACAAGATAGCAGGGGGGGGGTTAGATGACCTCTCAAACTCCCTTCCTGGCTTACCTGGCTGTGATTCTTACCACAGGTTGAACCGCTCCAGTCTGGCACCCTCAGGAACTGATTGGTTCTGAACCAGAGAAATTTCTGAACCACGGGATGTCAATATTGTCTAGTAGCATTATCCACACTCCCACTGCTTCCTGGGCTCTGAGAGGACATTTAGGGGTAAATTAGAGCTAAGTAACAGCACAGAACACAGAGAGCCAGGACTGGTAGATGTAAACAAACTTTATGGGACCACAGGAAACTTGGCCTCACCCGTGATAAGTGGACATCCGGCTCACTAACATCATGCCGGACCACGGATGTTTCTGGACCGGGGCGTGTTGGACTAGAGAGGTTCAACCTTTAGTACCATAGTCCAGAGCTGAGCGATTGGCAGACCATAAGATTTCCACACTCATAGAGAGCAGCTGTGATTTTTCATCTTGGTTTTGTTTTTGTCTGAGATGATGCGATAACATTAAGCCTTGAGGGAATGTAGAGCTTAAAGCTAAGGCTGACATTTTCAAAGGAACCCAGGGGAGTTAGGCACCCACATTCCTAATGAAACTCGATGGGATTTCAGTAGCACGTGGTCATAAGCTCCTTTGAAAAGGTCAGGCCAGGCTTTCATGAATGGGAGCCTAAAGACTCCTTGAATCTTACTGAATAAGTGACTGGATTTTCCAAATCACAGCCATGTTCACTACCCCGCCCCCAACTTTAATTAGCTGGCACTTGGTATGCATGTGTTCTGTGCACCAATATGCCTGAGGACTTGAATTTCAATATGGATCATGGCTTGGCAATTTTCCTGACTTACAGAAAACAGTGTGTGCTTTCAGCTGTTGGGGGCAGGGTTTCCTAGTGGATAGAGCACTGGACTGGACATCAGGAGACATAGCTTCTATTCCTTGCTCTGCCAGCATTCTGTGGAGTGACCGTCAGCAAGTCACGTCACTCTTCTGTTTTCCCTTCTGTAAAATGAGGCTGATGGTACTACTGCTCTCCTTTGTAAAGTCCCTTGAGAGCTACAGGGTAAGATCTTGATATTAATACACATCCCTGCCCACACAGCTCTGGAGGTTTTGAAATCTGCAGAAACCAGAACTTCCTAATAATCCATTAAAATTAAAATCAGAAGTTATTATCCAAAGAGACATCCGCTGTGATCTGACTCAGCCTGACTCCCCCCCCCCCCCCCCGTGGCATCACCCTATCTAACCCAAAGCAATGTCCAAAACGAACAATCCAGCCTGCCTCCTGAGATGTCGTTTATTATCTCAGTGGGTGAAGCTCTTTGGGAAAAAAAAATACTTTGCTGTCCTTTTTGGCACCCGCTCAGAAAAATGATGCCTGTTCAAATACATTCAAGGTCTGCCCTAGTGCTGCGTTAGAACCCAGGTGTTTCAACAAACAGTATGTTCTTGGCGTATCTAAAACGGTTTCCTACTTTTCTTTTCTTTTTGTTTGGTTAATACTTTCATTTCTCTTTGTAACATTGTTCTCGGCAAAAAGTGTTTCCATGCTGGAAAAAGAGGCGTGCCCAGAAAGGGAAAACGTGCTTCGCCTATCTGAAATAATGTTACCTCAAACACTTTACATCGTCTGATAGCAACAGTTCAGGCCTCCGTTTTCACAGCCGGCTAACAATTGTCAGGCATGGCCAGGGAAGGGTTAAAAGATTGTGCTATTCTAAAATACAGCGGGAAAGAGACGTTTACAACAGGACAGTGGTATAGGTACAATAAATAAGGGCTTGCAACAGATGGCTTTATTGGGTAACAAAGGGAAATCATCCCTAACACATCTGTTATATGGAATTTTCCGTCTCCGCGCCACTCCACTTATCAAACTGGTGTCAAGACTGTAGTGAATTAAGTCAAGAGTTTGCAGCTTTGGGGGATAGTTAGTAGCATGGAGGAATGACCTCAAAAGGAGGATGGTATGGGAAAAATGCTGAGGATGCCAGTAATTCACACACATTAGCGCCAATGCGCCAGGGGGTCTGATCCCAAGTCCCTAAAAGTAAGTGGGAGACTTGCCATTGACCTCAGTGGGCGTTGGATCAGAGCCTAACTATTCAATAGCCACGTATAAATATCAACGTTATTTTTTTTCAATAGAACAAGAGGCACTGTGTCTGCACAGCCTGCTCTCCCCTTCGCAGGGTCCCTGTCAGAAAGCTGGGGTCGCATTCAAAATAATGTAGTAACACGTTTCCCTCCCGTTGGCTCCTGTCATGCAACTGCATCCAAATCTTCCTCCGTGTGATGCCCACCGTGGCCCTGGCTGGCAGTACTATCTAGTCAGGCCTGCCAGCTTGGGAGGGGCCAGGGAGCAATTGTCCCGGAGCTCGGCGATCGGAGGCGGTGGTGCCCGGAGCCCTGGTCCCTTTAGATCACTGCTGGAATGCTGCACTCCAGGTTGCTGAGGGGGAACCATGCTCTGGATCATGGGTTCTCAAACTGGGGGGTGTTCCCCCCTGGGGGGCATGAAGAAATTCCAGGGGGGCCATGAAATGACCCAGCCCCCCAATCAATCCTCCCCTCCTGGCCCCACCCAAGAAAGAGCCTAGTCAGTTCCTTTTTTTAAATTTTTTGCTCAACAAGTTTTGCGGCTATTTTTGTTTTTCGGCCCCGGTTAGTTCCTTTTTTTTTTCCCCTCAAGTTTTGCTGCTTTTTGGGAGGGAGGGGGCATGAGGGTTTCTCAAACATCAAAAAGGGGGCGTGATGCCAAAAAGTTTGGGAACCACTGCCCTAGATGGTGCAGAGGACGGGGGAGGGGGGTGGAGATATGGCACTCACACTGCTCCTGGCCTTGTCCCTTCCGGCCAAGACCCCACCCCTGCCAGGAGCCTGGAGCAAGGCCCCCTTACCCCTCACTCTTTGCCCAGGTGCCTGATGTGGCTGTCAGCTCAGCCAGCTCTTCCTGGAGCTGCACACCCGCTTACTTTCACCTCTGTGTATACCTCCTACAGAAACATTAAGAGACTGCGAAATCAGCAAATTTCCAGGGCAGTCAAGGGCGCAATGCCAATTCGCACCAGCTGATGATGTGGCTTATTATCAAGAATAAAGAAACAGATGTTTCATCTCACCATAATACTGTAACCCTAACCTTGACCCTTAGCCTGACAAACGCTTTTAACATATGTTGTTGGCTTGATGTTGGAGTCTTAGTATGGTCTCGTAAGGAATGCTGCTAACATTTCTCTTTTATCAGTTACTATATTTATCAAAGGGCCTCTGGCTTGTTTTTTTGTTTGGTTTTGGTTTTGTAGCCAAAATACATGTAATTGCTGTTTCTGAGAATGATAGAAAAGCGTAGAGAGGATTGTGGAGGTATAGTAAACTTATACCTACTTGTATGTATTACGTAGCCTTATGTTTGAGGCAGGTCAATATGTAGTTAGTAATTTCATAGGGTTTTCTTTCATTGGGGTGTTACGTTGAATATATATTTTAAGCCTGTTGCTGACCCCAATATATTTATGTTGGGGTCAGAGTTAAGGCTGCTCTGTTGTCATTCCGGCCCCGATTCTGGAAAGTTGCTTTATTCAGAGCATTTAAACACGTGCTGAACTGTAAGCATGTGTTTAAGGCCATCCATTCCAGTTCTTTGAAAAATGCATTTGAAAGCTTTTTACTTCTCAAAGGCACTATAAATGCACAGGGTCACATTCCTCCATGGTGTAATGTCAGTGGCTTCCGTGGAGTTATACCAGGGATAAATTGGATCCATAAGGGAGCTATTACAACAGATCTTGGGGGGTTTTTTTCTTTCTGGGATATTTTCACTCCTCGTTCCTCAACTGTTTGTTTAATCTTCTTCCTTAGCCACTCTTCTACTTGACTAGACACACTCAGCATTCTTCTTGAGAGCTGTCAGTGGAGGATAAATTTTTACAGATCGCCTCCATCCTCCTCTCCACCTTGTGAATTTGGCACGCTCTCCTGCCTGCCTATGAAAGGCTTTGAGTGTCAGCAAGCTGCCAACAAAACTCGCAACTCCCTGGGAAAAACTTAAACAAGGAATAGTCTTGTAGCACCTTAGGGTGTGTCTAGACAGCAAGGTTTTTTCAGAATAACAGCCATTAGTCCAAAATAACTATGCAAGTGTCTACACAGCAATTCCATTATTTTGAAATAATTTTGAAATAACGGACAGCTTAGTCCGACTTCTGTAAACCTCATTCTACGAGGAATAACACCTGTTCCGAAATAGCTATTTTGAAATAAGGTGCGTGTACATGCTTCACTGCTGCTATTTCGAAATAGCCCCTCACCAGGGCCATTCTAAGTTATTCCTCCTGGGGCTCTAAATCGAGATAGCACGTCTACATTAGGGAAGCCTGCCTCAGACTAATTTTGAGGCTTCCCAGCAGTGTAGATGTGCTATTTCAAAATAAGCTATTTCAGAATAACTATTCTGGAATAGCTTATTCCAAAATAACTGTTCAGTGTAGATGTTGCCTTAGAGCAGTGGTCCCCAACCATTTGGGGTTGCCGGGCGCCCGGGGGGCGGAGCCCCCCCGAGCGGGGCTCCCCCCATAGCCACATTCCCGGGGCCGGCGCTGGCGCTCTCTTCCCCCCCCCCCAAGCGCCGCGCGCCCGGGGCCGGCGCTGGCGCTCTCTCCCCCCTCTCCTCCATGCGCCGCGGGGGGTCAATCTGCGGCGCCCCCGGGGCCGGCGCTCACCGTGCGCCACGCGCCCAGGGCCGGCTCCGGCACCGCGCATGCGCCACGTGCCCGGGGCCAGGCCAGCCCTGAGCACTTGGCGGGCGCAGACAAATGCCCCCGCGGGCGCCATGGCGCCCACGGGCACCGTGTTGGGGACCACGGCCTTAGAGACTAACAAAAAACACACCTACAGCATCATGAGTTTTCATGAGCACAACCCATTTCTTCAGATGCGGGGCACAAAAGACACAGAAATCCCAAAATTTCAAGCAGAAAGAAGGAGGAGGGGGAGGGGAAAAAAACCTATCAATTATAGTGTCCTGAAGTTGGAGGAACCAACTAGAGCCAGGGGAACCAACTCCAGGACACAGCTTCAAGATCGGAGCTGCCAAACCTCAACCCTGTGCTAATAACACCAGGCTGAAACTGGAGTCCCTCTGATGGACCTGATCCATGCGGGCCACCAAGACAAGTTCATCTGTCTCCTTGGGAGTGGGGACGGATACTGGCAAATTGCATCAGGTGCTCATGTGCACATTTAGAAAAGGACACTGAAAAATTGGAGAGGGTGCAGAAAAGAACCACAGAAATTATTTGAGGGCTTGGGGCAAAAAAAGGCTTCCCCTGAGACACTGAGGGCGCTCAATCTATTTATCTTATCAAAAAGAAGATTGGGAGTAATTTCAGGAACCAGCTGCAGAGAGAGAGAGAGACTGTGGAACTGGCCTTCATATGCAAATATGACACCATCACTCAGGGACTGAACAGATATGAACTGGATGGGCCATTATATTCAACACCCAAATAACATCCACACTCAGTATGGGACACTTAGGGGCTGTGTCTACATTGGCACCCCTTTCCAGATTTGCATTTACATGGCTGCCGCTTTTTTCCGGCTCGGGGTTATGCCGGAGAAAAGCGCCAGTCTAGACGCGATTTTCCGGAAAATAAACCCTTGAAAGTAGGAATAAAGGGATCTTCCGGAAAAGGGTTTATTTTCCGGAAAATCGCGTCTAGACTAGCACTTTTCTCCAGCATAACCCCGAGCTGGAAAAAAGCGGCAGCCATGTAAATGCAAATGCCGCAGGAGATATTTAAATCCTCCACGGATTTGCAATTCCGAAGTGTCTCATTAGCATCCCTTTTCCGGAAAGGGGTGCCAATGTAGACACAGCCAGGGTGTGTCTACGCTGCAGGACTTAACTCAAAGTCAGCTACGTAATTGAGCTAAGTCAATTGCGTATCTTATTTCAAAATAGCTAATTTTGAAATAGGGAGCATCTATACAGCACTTATTTTGAAATAGAGCACTTTTCCTCCAACTTCCCTAACTCCTCGTACAAGGAGGGTTACAGGAGTCGGAGTAAGAAGTCCTCCAGCCTGGCAGTATTTTGACATGATTTCAAAATAACTTCTTGCTTTGTGGATGAGGACTAAGTTATTTCGGCAGAGCGCTAGTTATTTTGAAATAGTGTTTCAGTGTAAACGTACCCTTACAGCCCACTCACTCAGCCTCATTTAGCACGGACACTACAATTCATAGGGTCCCCCCCGCCTTCTTCCTCTCTCTGCTCTCTTTCTGCTTTAAATTCTGGGGTTTCTGTGCCTTCCACTTCCTCAGATGAATGGAGCAGGTTGTGCCCATGAAAGCTAATGGTACTGTGTGTGTGTGTGTGTGTGTGTGTGTGTGTGTAATTAGTCTCTGAGGGTACATCTACACGGCAACATTATGTTGAAATATCTAGCATTATTTCGAAATAACTTAGCTTATTTCGAGTTAAGCCCTGCTGTGTAAAGGCACCCTAAGGTGCCACGGGACCACTCTTCCCCCCCCGTTTTTTTTTAAAGTTATGGACTAACACTGCTGCTCCACTGAGACTCTTAAGCTCACTGGGAAATACATTTTCTGTGAAACTGAAGAGAGAAATCCCCTGCCCCACAGTCCAGTCCAGAGCAAGTATCATTTCTTCTCGTATATTTTAATCTTCCGTGTGAGAAATCCAGGATTCTATTGCAGGGTTGAGAAACCAGCTTATACCCCCAAACTGATTATCTATAGGACAGCTAGCTTCCCAGGGGTCTCCGTGTTAGGCTGCAACTGGAAAAACTTAAAAAACAACGGAGAGTCTTGCAGCACCTGAGAGATTAACAGAAAACAGATGGTAGCATGAGCTTTCTGGGTACAGCCGGTTCCTCATTGGCTGTTTACAAAGTCTACATCTCCCCCTAGCGGGGGATCCAGGAAGTGTGTTGATTAAAGAGACAAGCTGTACCATTGCTTACAGCAATTATTCATGCAAGTTTTGGAAATATTTGTGTTTGTCCAAAACTTGCCCAAACATCACTGAGCAGGAAGGCTCCTGCAAAGCCAGGTTTGGGATTTGTGGGGCCCAGCCAGCTAAGTAGTACAGGCTATGGACCAACCAGTTAAGTAGCAGTTCTGCAGAAACGGACCTGCGGGTTACAGTGGATGAGAAGCTGGATATGAGTCAACAGGGCGCCCTTGTAGCCAAGAAGGCTAATGGCATATTAGGTTGCATTAAGAGGAGCATTGCCAGCAGATCCAGAGATGTCATTATTCCCCTTTATTCGGCTTTGGTGAGGCCACATCTGGAGTATTGTGTCCAGTTCTGGGCCCCCCACTACAAAAAGGATGTGGACGCATTGGAGAGGGTCCAGCAGAAGGCAACCAAAATGATTAGGGGGCTGGAGCATATGACCTATGAGGAGAGGCTGAGGGACTTGGGTCTGTTTAGTCTGCAGAAGCGAAGAGTGAGGGGGGATTTGATAGCAGCCTTCAACTTCCTGAACGGAGGCTCCAAAGAGGATGGAGAGAGGCTGTTCTCAGTAGTGACAGATGGCAGAACAAGGAGCAATGGGCTCAAGTTGTGGTGGGAGAGGTCCAGGTTGGATATTAGGAAAAACTATTTCACTAGGAGGGTGGTGAAGCACTGGGATGGGTTTCCTAGGGAAGTAGTGGAGTCTACATCCCTAGAGGTGTTTAAGTCTCGGCTTGACAAAGCCCTGGCCGGGTTGATCTAGTTGGGATTGGTCCTGCCTAGGGCAGGGGGCTGGACTTGATGACCTTCTGAGGTCTCTTCCAGCTCTATGGTTCTATGATTCTAAGGCTGTGCTATTAAACTGGGCCCCCTTTGCCCGACAGCAGCTGAGGGATTATGACTTTTTTTAGAGATGTGATTTTATAATTTTCAGCAGCACACTAACGAACTATTTTTAAAACAAATTTTAAATGGAGCCAGTTTGGTTCTTGAACTTTTTGGCCCGAGGCTGGGGGTGAAGAAGGGGCCGGGTTCAAGGAAACAATAGGGTAGGGAGACAACTGTGGGGCCAGGATGGGGGGCCGATGAGGCAGTGGGTAGGCTGGGGGGGAGGAAGCAATGGGGTGAGAGAGTGGGGGCCAGGGATGGGGGAAGCAGGGGCCGTGGTGAGGAGGTGATGGGGGAATTAGGGACTGGGGTGTGATGGGGTCAGGCTCAGAGATCAAAGGACCTGGGGACACATGGTAGAGTGTGACCCCCCTCCCCACAGGCAAGGCTGTGCAAGGAGCAGGCCCCGGGGTCTGCCCATGCCAGGGAGCAGGGCACCGTCAGGCGGACAGAGCACAAGCCCTGGACCAACGAGGGGGAAGCGAGACCTGGCCTGTGCTCAGGTCAGTCCGTTGCTCTGAAATCACCCCTGCTCTAACGCACTAGACCCCCCGCCAGCCGAGGGGAGAACATCGACCCCTTTAGCACCACGTCAGGGAGCTGAGGGCAGCACCAGCCAGCAGTTAGTTCTTCCTGCGACCCGCTGGACGACTGCGCAGCACTTCTTTTAGGCCGCTCCACCCCAGAGGGGGCTGCATCTCAGCACTGAGCAGGGGATCCCTGCCTAAACAACTCCTCTCCCCCGCCCCAGGGCCAGCTGCTTCTCTGCCCAGGGGAGAGATCCCTGCATAAGCAGCCCTCGTGTCAACGCCGCCCAGTCCCTGGCTGTCCTGCTGTGGGGGGACGCTGGGAGCCAACATCTCTGACAGGGTAAATGAACTGGACCGTCATGGGAGTGGGAGCTCCTTACCACCCAGCAGGAAAGGCTGCTACGCCGGGGCTAAGCGCAGAGCACACCCTTGGGGGCTGAGTTGTCCAGAGGCTCCGAACAGCACGTGGGGGCCAGCAGACTAGTGCTCCGGGAAGGCGGTGGTTGCGGTGCAGCTGCCCGGCTGCTGCAGGGGAGCCGGGGCCAGCCCCTCGGGGCTGCTCTTGGGGCCGGAGCTGAGGCCAGGGCCGTTCATCTCTTCCTGGGGTCAGGGCCAGGGCTTCCCATCTGCTCCAAGGGCGGAAGCCACGGGGCTGCCTGGCTGCTCCTGCGGTGGGATGGGGAATCCAGGGCTGCCCAGTGCCCTTGTAGCCGGGAGTGGGGGGAACCGGGGTTGTGTGGCTGCCGGGCACTGGAGGGGAAGGAAACAACAGCCATCAGTGGGGGGAGCAGCACCATAATGCAGGGACTGGGGGGGCAGGGCGGGGCCCACAGCAGCAATGGGGCAGGGCTCTGGTGGGCACGGAAGGGGCGGGGCTGGGTTTTGCCTCCCCTAGCCAGGCCTTCACCCCCCGCCCGTGGCAGTGGCTTTTGGGGCTGCCGGAGGGGCCTGTGAAATGGGCTGTCGGGTTTCAGTTCCCCGTTTGCTGGCACGTCGGCCAGTGGCCAGTAGGTGGCAGCGGGGGAGAACAAATGTCTGGGTCAGTCTAGGGATGTTCAAAGTAGATTAATCGACGAATCGAATAGTCGATGGAATTTCCATCGACTATTCGACTAGTCGCTGAGGGCCCTTCCACTCTGAAAGTAGCAAGAGCCCCGCCGGCTGTTGCTCCGGGCCAAAGGCGGAAGGGCCGCGTGGCGTTCCACCTCAGATTGAATCAGGCGTGGAGCCCGGGGCCAGCCAGAACGGGTGACATGTGGCCCCGGCGTCCCCAGCCCCGGAGCACTGGGAATGCGGAGGCCTCATGGTGCCAGCCTTCCCCTCCCCAGTCGGAGGACTCTGGTGCCAGCTTTGAGATACATAGGATCCCCGGGGCCCGTGTGGCTAGTTCTCGGTGGGACTGTGAGTCTGTTCCTGCCCCTGTGCTGGCCGGAGAGGGGCCACTTCCCAGCTGCTGGCCTCTCAGTGCTGCAGGCTCCTGGCTGGGCCGGGCGTGTGCTTGTCCCTGTGTCTGTGACCAGCATCCGTACCCCTTCCCAGGCCTGGCTGGCAAACGCTTCAGCCGTGATTCCGGCTGAGGTGCAGCGCTGTCCCTAGGCTGTTGCTAGGTGTCACGGCCCAGCGCGTTCCTCGTTTTCACCCCACGCCAGGACACGGGCTTGCTGCAGCAGCGTGTGGGGTGTGAATACAGGGGTGTGTTCCCTGGCTGGGGCCTTGTAACCGTTGTTTGTAACAGACTCCCCCCGCCCTGGGTCCTGCCCTCGCCAGCACATCCCTCGCCGTCAGGCAGCACACGGGCCTGGTGCCCCTCTGCCCCGCCCTGGGAAGTCGCTGTCCAGGTGGGACAGAACATCCCTCCCAGGGCTGTTGCCGGATGGTGGCCCAGGCAGGGCCGGGCTCGCTCTGTGCCCAAACTGCTCCCGGGGAAGCAGGAGGTGTGGCACGTCCCCACTCCCATTCAGCATGTCCCCAGTCCCACTCCCATTTGGCACGTCCCTGCTCCCCCCAGTGCTGCTCAGAGCACGGAGTGAGGGCTCGTGGCTCCCCCGGCTGTGGGGAAGGTCCATGCGGGGTTGCGGGGAGGTAACTTCAGTGCCACCTGGAGACCCCAGCAGGAGGGGCCTCGCCCGCACGGAAGCCACCGGAGGGGTTTTGGTTGGCATCTGCCGGGACCAAGAGAAAGGGGAGGGGTCAATGGAAAAGGACTCTTAGACTGAGTGGGAGAGGCCAACACTCCGGATCAGTCCCACTCACAGGGCTGGGAGGCCAATGAGGGAGCCAGGTGTGTCCCATCCTGTGAACAGGAGTTGCCAGAGGCAGCGTGGGGGAGCGCAGGAGCCCACACAGCTGGGCTGGGGCAGAGCTGCGCAGCCAGAGGGGCAGCCCAGAAAGCAGGGCTGGGCTGGGGGCAAAGCAGCCGCCATGCTGAGGCAGGATGGGGCAGGGGAGGGAGCAGCCGGCAGCCGTGTTCTCCCAGCTTTTTCCATCCATGTGTGGAATACATTTTGTGATGTGCACCAAGGCATGTGCGGAGGTGGGCGTTGTGGGTGCTCTGCTGGGCAGTGTTTGAATCTCTCCAGGGTGGCCACCCAAGCGCTGAGCTCACAGGGAACACGAGGCCCCAGATCCTGTCGCTGTCTGATTCCCCCCAGGGTCATGGAGAAGCCCGGAAAGTTCCCCACAATAGCAGGACCCCTCCCCCACTTACACCAGCACCTCCCCCAGAGCTTTAGGGCTTGTCGTCACTGGCACTGAATCCAGGCAGCCCAGAGCTAAAAGCATCAGTCTGTACAGCCGGCACTAAAGGATGGTAAATCCCTACTCGGGAGCTGTCTCTGTCTTGTGTCATCTGCACCAGGCACAGCAGGGACTGTGTAATGGGGACTGTGTAGCGCACACAGCCGGTTACACTCAGATTCTCGTTTTGCCTCGGGCCTCACTTTGTTTAGTAGAAAACGCAACACGCACCGTTGGCAACTCTCGTGATGTTATCACGAGCAGCCTGCCCTTTAGTGTCGTTATGTTAAAGCCCCAGCGCCTGGAGTCCTGTGATGACCTGAGGCTCTCAGGTTGGACTGCCCTTGAAAGTGATGTAAGCTGAGCAACAGCCGTCAAGGGTGTAAAAAGCAGTTGAATGCCAGGCCTGGCTACTCTGACCTCACCCCAGTGTGGCCACAGCTAGCAGGGCCACAAAACATGCAGCAGTGGAACAGGAGAAAGTTCTGAAAAGGGCAACACACCCGATGAGGGGTTTGGAATGGCTTCCATAGGAGGAGAGAGGAACACGAGTGGGACTTCTCGGCTTGGGAAAGAGACGCCTCAGGGGCTATAAAACCACGACGGGTGCGGAGAAAGTCAGGCAGGAAGTGCTATTTACTGCATCTCATAACACAAGAGCTGGGGGTCACCCAGTGACATTAGTAGGTACCGAACAAACCAAGGGAAGGATTTTTTCACACAACGCACATTCAGCCTGTGGAACTCCCTGCCAGAGAATGCTGGGAAGGCCAAGACTATAACACTGTCCCAAAAAGAACTAGGTATGTTTGGGGTGGCCAGGATGGGCAGGGATGGTGTTTCTAGCCTCCGTTTGCCAGAAGCTGGGAATGTCTGACGGGGGATGGGTCACTTCGATATACAGGCAGTCCCCGGGTTACGTACAAGATAGGGACTGTAGGTTTGTTCGTAAGTTGAATTTGTATGTAAGTCGGAACTGGCGTCCAGATTCAGCCACTGCTGAAACTGACCAGCGGCTGACTACAGGAAGCCCGAGGCAGAATTGCTCTGTCCTGGGCTTCCTGGAATCAGCCGCTGATCAGTTTCAACAGCGGCTGAATCTGGATGCCCGGGACAGAGCAGCTGGGGCGCTGCCGGGTAGGTCCCCACAGCGCCGCACCTCAGCGCTGCGGGGACCAACCCAGCAGCACCCCAGCTGCTCTACCCCAGGTGTCCCCAAGTCAGCCGCTGTTGAAACTGATCAGCGGCTGATTCCAGGAAGCCCGCGGAAGAGCAACTCTGCCTTGGGCTTCCTGTAGTCAGCCGCTGGTCAGTTTCAGCAGCGGCTGAATCTGGACGCCAGTTCCGACTTACATAGAAATTCAACTTAAGAACAAACCTACAGTCCCTATCTTGTACGTAACCCGGGGACTGCCTGTATATCGAAGTGACCCATCCCCCGTCAGACATTCCCAGCTTCTGGCAAACGGAGGCTAGAAACACCATCCCTGCCAGGACCAACCCGGCAGCGCCCCAGCTGCTCTACCCCAGGCGTCGGTGAGAAAAGCCTGGTCTGCTGGGGAGGAGGGGGGCGCACTAGCTGTGCCCCCCCCCCCCCCAGCAGACCAGGGAGATGCGGGCGGCGGGATCGCCGAGACGCGCCGCGGTCCCGCCGCCCGCATCCTCCGGGGCGAGAAAAGCCCCGTTCGTAAGTACGGATCCGACATAAGTCGGATCCGCGTAACCCAGGGACTGCCTGGAACATCGAGCTGCCTGGAACATCGAGCTGGAGGACTTCGTATTCCGACTCCTGGAACCCTCATTTCACGAGGAGGAAGGGAAGTCGGAGGAAGAGTGCTCTTCCTTCGACGTCCTGCTGTGCAGACAGCGCCAAAAGCCCAATTCAGCTATTTTGACTTAAACTACTCAATTGACGTAGCTGCAGTTGCGTAGCTTAATTTAACTTCAGTCCTGCTGTGTAGACGTACCCGCCACAATTCCCTCTTCTGTTCACTCCCACAGACACTGGGTACGGCCCTAGAGGGACCTTTGTTCTGACCCGGTGTGGTCAGGCCAATGTGTTCAGGCGAGCCGAGAAATGGAAACCCGCCTTGTGAGAGGTGAGTCAAGAGGCTGGCTTGTTTCCCCTGAGCACCGTCGGAAGGGAGATGTGGTGGCTCTCAAGAGGTGGAGGAGGTATTTCAGTGAAGAGCCAGGGTTGTCACGAGAACAAACTGCTAATTTCGACTTGAAATTAGACAGTCACGGCCACAGGGATGGACACACACATCTCAGGACCTCTGCTGCTGCCAAGTTCGGTTCACGTGTTTATTCGACAGGAAAGAGCAGAGAAACAAAGTCATTCTAGGTAAGAAACCAAACAGATTCTATTGTGCTTCCAGGGGGGTTACAGCAGTACTTGCGTTGCACAGGAATACAGAAGCATGTGAGGTCCCAGCAAGGGACAGCAGCCCATCTCGCGAGGGTGCTCCGATTATTGCGTTCAGAAAAGCACAGCAAACCTAAGGCCACGGGTTGCCGACGTGCGCAGGAACAAACAGGAACTTACTGGCATTTATTTTCCTGGAGGCTAATTTGGTTTCTCCAAGGGATAACGTACACGACGAAGTTGCAAGTGACGCGCTGGGGAGAAAGGGGAGAGAGGGGAAAGTTACTTTGCACGGATAAAATGCAGATGAACCAAACTGATCGTGCACTGGACACAAATATTTACTGGCTGGGGAGGCCGGCAGCGTATGGCAGAGCCGAGAAGGTGGCTATTTAAATGATCCGCATTAGTGACTATTCTGGGATGAGAATATTCCTCAACAAGAGACGAGGGAGTTTTCCACAGGCCCGAGCGCATCGCCACGGCCATCGATGTCAGCAGGCAAAGCCGAGTGTGATCCGGTTAGCTCCCCCAAGGGGTCTCTACCACAACTAGACGCCCACAGCTTGGACTAAGGGGTTGTGGGACTGCAGTGTGTGTGGCTTAAGCCCCGGAGCCAGGATCCTGCCAGGCGGGATGTCTGCTCTGCCGTTAAACAGTCCCTTAGCGCGAGCAGTGAGAGACAAAGTCAGCTGCCGCGGGCCACCCCAGGGGTGTAACTGCAGTGTCAACAGACCCTAAGAGCCTAACTTCAGCCACGACTTTCCACAGCAGGAGTGTGAAGTTCCGACGGAGCGCACAGGTTTGCTGAAAGGGCGTGTCAGTGCAGTCAGTTCACTAGCGCATGTAGCACAACAGCACGCACCACTCTGGTAACTGCACGCGCAAGTGACCAGCTAGCTGTGCGCCCAGCAGTAACGGCACGCACAGTCGCAATGCACGTGCCCGCAAGCACGCCTCGGAGAGCCCAGGCAATAGCAATGGGGCTGCCCTTTGGCTAGTGACTGGATTCTGCTCAGACACGTTTTGTGGCTCAGTTTAGTCATGACAGAATTGATCTGAAGTCAGGCAGCGTTCCTCCATGGAATTGCGTTATTTGTGGGCAGAGGGCCAGAATTCTTTGCCAACCGGCCACCACGCTCCAATCTCAGCGTTCTGCAGCAACTAACCTGAGCCCTGATTGCCCTCTTTGTAGGGACAAAATGAACCTCTAAGACGTCTGAGAAGACATTTTGGTGCCACTGGGCCACAGGGCAACGTGCCGCAGGAGTGGACTGTGGAGCCAGAGCAAATATCTTGCCCATTTAAGACGGCAAGTGCTGTAGAGACAGTCTCCCAGGCTGTGTCTAGACTGGCCAGTTTTTCCGGAAAATCAGCCGCTTTTCCGGAAAAACTTGCCAGCTGTCTACACTGGCCACTTGAATTTCCGCAAAAGCACTGACTTCCTACTGTAAGAAATCAGTGCTTCTTGCGGAAATACTATAGTGCTCCCGTTCGGGCAAAAGTCCCTTTTGCGCAAAACTTTTGTGCAAAAGGGCCCGTGTAGACAGCTCAGATTTGTTTTGCGCAAAAAAGCCCCGATCGCGAAAATGGCAAACGAGGCTTTTTTGCGGAAAAGCGCGTCTAGATTGGCACGGACGATTTCCGCAAAAAGTGCTTTTGAGGAAAAGCGTCCTGCCAATCTAGACGCTCTGTTCCGAAAATGCTTTTAACAGAAAACTTTTCCGTTAAAAGCATTTCTGGAAAATCATGCCAATCTAGACGTAGCCCCAGTGTGTCTGCCTAGTACAATGGGGCCCAGAGGAGATCTAGTCACACCTTACGACAAGCTGTAGAAATACGCTAGCCCCCCATGGTTCAGCTCTTTCTAGGCCATACCTGCGCCAGCGCTGGGGTTTCGTGAAACACACAGCTCTCATCTTCCTTTGCCGACTTTGTGCAAGTTGTCCGGCCAACCTTAACGTCCAGATAGTACTTCACTCCAGACACAATCTGTGAAATAAGGGGGAAAGCTTGTTTGCAGTGTGGCAGAACCACTGGTCGGGTCAGAGTGAGAGCAGACTAGGGATGTTAAATACCAGCTAATTGAATAGTCGATTAACCTTGAATATTCTATAGTCCCCGGGGGCGGGGCCTACAGCCAGTGCAATCTGGCCCCGCTCCCTGGGCGCCCCCTGCTGGCCTGTGCTGCTTCCTCTGTATCAGAGGCAGCAGCACGGGTGCCAGGCGGGAGCTGGTCCAATCTAAAAACCAGCTCCCCCCACAGACCAGCTGGCTGTCAGCCTGTGCTGCTGCCTCTGATACGGGGTGGCAGCAGCCCCTGTCTGGGGTGGGGGTCTGAGCTCCTGGACTCGGCATGAGCCAGAACTGAGCCAGGCTACCTGCCCACCTACCTCCTAATGCACTTTAAATGCAGAGCCGCAGCAGGGGTAGGTCCCAGACCCAGCATATGCCAGGACTGAGACGGTCTGCTAAAAAATGTAGTAGCCAGCCAGCTAAAAAGTGGGGTGGGGGAGGGAAATGTGTGTAGTCTGTAGCATTAACCTATACGCTTTTGCTTAGCGGTTAAGCAACTACACTATTACATCCCTAGAGCAGACTAAAAGGAAGGCTGGTGTTGTGGTTGCACTGCTAGTCTAGCACTGGGTTCTTTGTAGTAGGCACTAAAGAAAAGGGTCTTGAACAAATGAAGGTGCAAGGAATAAGTGAGTGACGCCGGAAAAGCAGACAGACAGTCCAAGGGTCTGAAAGCAGACGGACTGTGTGTGGCAATTAAAAATATGTACCCAACACCCTGTGCAGGCCGGCAAACAAAACTCAAGGGTGTACCCAACACCCTGTGTCAAGGCATACTAGGAGAACTTTTGAAGCCACTGAGCAAAGCTATGCATTAATAGACGTGTTTCGTTACAAGGAATTGGCATAGATTACTCCTGCTGCTTTCGTTCATCAACAGCAGCATTGCCAATCCCGAGCAGTGGAGAAAGGAGGGGAAATGACCAGTCTAGCCCCAAAATCATGCTTGTCCGAAGTCATGAGTTATAAAGACCAACATTTAATAAACATTAGCCTCCTGGGTTTTGAGCCTTTGGGGTCACACTTCCAAGGTTTTCTCTACAACTGGGAAGGCTAGAAAAACTTCTCAAATACATTGAAAGCTGAAATTCTCATGTAATTACTTGAGCTGTCAATCTGAGTTAATACCTGCAATTAATTCAAAAGAAAATTAATATGTTAACCGCATACTTCTGGGTGGGCAAAGCAGCACTGGCAGTAGGAGGGGCTGAGCCTATATTTGAAAATATAGAAAAGCTCCAAAACTATTAAATCCGTTATATTCTATTATCGAAAAGTACAATTAAAACTGCAATTAGTCAATTTTTTTAATCTTTTTAATCACGCAACAGCCTATCACTGCATGACTCCAAGAGCTGGGGCTTTAAAAAAACACCGAATATCACGTGACTTGTGCTAGGTCACAAGGGTTGGCAACACTCCAGGAAAGGTTAAGAACATAAGAACAGCCATGCTGGGTCAGACCAAAGGTCCATTTAGCCCGTGTCCAGTCTGCTGACAGTAGCCAATGCCAGATGCCCCAGAGGGTATGAACAGAACAGGGAATCCTCAAGTGATCCCTCTACCGTCACCTATTCCCTACCCATCTGGCTAATAGCCATTGATGGATCTAACCTCCATGAATTTATCTAGCTCTTTTTTGAGCTCTGTTAAAGTCCTAGTCTTCACAACATCCTCTGGCAAGGAGTTCCATAGGTTGACTGTGCACTGTGTGAAGAAAAACTTCCTTTTGTTTATTTTAAACCTGATACCTGCTTTCCATGGAGCAAAAACAAAGGCTTGGGTGTTCTTTTAAACCAGGGTCTCATTGAAAGCCTGACAACCTGCAGGAGAACTGCCCCAGTGAAGCATTTGAAACAGCAAGGGTAGTAAATAAATGAACCCCGTTCTGACTAGGGATGTATGCGACTAGTTGACACACTAGTCGACATGTCGCTTCCCCCGCCCTTGTTGCCTCTCTCACAAAGAGGCAGCAAGGCGGGAGGAAGAAGAGGGAGTGCTGGGGGGAGCCAGCTTAAAAGCCAGGTCCCCCAATTCCAGCTCCATGGGAGGAGATGGGCGCAGCGGGGTTCCAAGTTTGAAATGTACAAGAGTCCCCACTGGGGCTCTTGTACATTTCAAAGCAGAAGCACTGCAAGGAACATGAGGCCAGGGAGGGGGACGGACTCAGACTATATTTCAAAGTTGGAATGCTGCGTGGAGCACGGGGCCAGCAGAGATCCCAGGCTCCATGCGGGCACTTCCGCTTTGAAATATACAAGAACCCCTGGGGGAAGAGGGCTCTTGTACATTTCAAAGATTGAAACCCCGTGTGTATGGACGTTCCATTGCTGCTATGTCGAAATAGCTCCTCACCAGGGCCATTCTAAGATATTCCTCCCCAGCGCCTCCTGGGGCTCTAAAGCGAGATAGCACATCTACATGAAGCCTGTCTCGGACTAATTTGGAGGCTTCCCTGGAGCGTGGACGCTGTATTTTGAAAAGCTATTCCACAAGTCTCTTCCAGAAGAGCCTTTTCTGAAATAAGCTTGCAGTGTAGACGTACCCAAAGTCTCACATAGGCTTCCTTCCCGCCCCCCAAAACCTCCTGTTAGGGTAGCAATGTAAACTAGTGGTTAGTGCACTAGTGTAGGATTTCTGAGATCTGGATTTTATTCCCTCCTCTACCACTGGCCAGCTTGCAGAAGTCACCTCTCTGCCCTGTACATCAGTTTCCCCATCCATAAATAAGGCTAGTGTGCAGACTCCCTGCCAAGTACTATGTAAGAGCTAGATGTGGTTATTTAAATAACAAATCATATTTTTTAAAGCACTCATCAAATTGTGGCAAGGCCTCTAAAGTCACTGTAACCTCTAAAGATCCTGCAGATGAGGAAGGGGAGGGGGAAAGGGTTTGTGGTATTTGTTTCTTTATGATTCAGAGAAAAGGCCTAAAAGGTTTTGGTTCCGTTCCCCGAATTATTTCCCCTTCTCTTGGCTTGTTTTTCATTGGCAATTAAGGCCCTGTTTTTTTCCTGGAAAATCCTACAGAGGGTGGGGTGGTTATGACAATACAGAGAGCTTAGAAACTAATCCCAAAGCACTGCGAAGGCCAATTCTTTTTATTCAGACGGTTTAAAACTCTTGGGCTTTTTTATCATTTAAGAACCTTTTTTGTTAGAACAGCCTGAATCCCTTCAGAGTAACAGTATGTCTAGACTACCGCGTTTTGTCGACGGAAGTTTTGTCGACAGATACTGTCGACAAAACTTCCGTCGACAAAGAGCGCCCAGACACATTGAGTTCTGTCGACAAAGCAAGCTGCTTTGTCGACAGAACTCCGTAGTCTGGACGCAATGTTACAGGTAATAACACCTTCTGTCGACAGAGTTCTGTCGACAGAAGGCGTTATGCCTCGTAAAATGAGGTTTACCAGCGTCGACAGAACTGCTGAGTTCTATCGACGTTATGTCGACAGAACTCAGCGGTAGTGTAGACGCTGGTATAGTTTTGTTGACAAAAGTCCACTTTTGTCGACAAAACTAGGTAGTCTAGACACACCCTAAGAAAGGGGCACAGATAGGACTGGCCTGGGAATAGCACAGTTTCCTAATATTTCAAAGAGAAAACAGAGCGACTGCCCTTCCCTCTCCCCCCCTAAACTCAAGAGGAACCAACTCCTTCCCCCCACCACCCTCACCCTTTTGCAGGGACATCTGAGAGAAGTGTTTTGACTCTTTCTGTTGGCCTCTTCACAATGGGAGTGGAACACTCTGTAGAACTGGGGCTGGGTTCGCGTGGTTAATTATTTCACCTTCTCGTTAGAAGGATGCTTGTGTATGCAGGGGCTATCACAACAAAACAAAGCAGCATGCACTACAATGGTGCATCAACCAGGCAGATTCAATATGCTAGAATGAAGTCTAGAACCACCCTCCTGTCTGCTGATCAGTTTTTGTTTGCCTTTCAAAGAAGGCCTGCCCCTCTTTTCTTCAAAAAGCTGGCAGGGTGGTTTGTTTCCCACAACTAGTCTGGTCTACACCACAAAATTAGGTGGTGTAAAAGCTGCCTTAGATCAATTCAATTATTAATTATTTAAATCGCCGCTTCATTTTACTCTGTCGGGTAGCCTAATCTACATGCCTCTGTCGCCAGAGGCATGTAGTCTAGACGTACCCACAGAGTGAGCTATCAAACCAGCTGGCTCCCGGCTTAGGCTGTAGAGCTCCCTTCTTGTTATCTCTCACTGTAAGGCTATGTCTAGACTGGCATGATTTTCCGCAAATGCTTTTAATGGAAAAGTTTTTCCGTTAAAAGCATTTGTGGAAAAGAGCGTCTAGATTGGCACGGGCGCTTTTCCGCAAAAGCGTCCGTGCCAATCTAGATGCGCTTTTGCACAAGAAAGCCCCAATCGCCATTTTCGTGATCGGGGCTTTTTTGCGCAAAACAATACCGCATTGTCTACACTGACCCTCTTGCGCAAAAGCATTTGCGCAAGAGGGCTTTTGCCCGAACGGGAGCAGCAGAGCATTTCCACAAGAACACTGACAATCTTACATGAGATCATCAGTGTTCTTGCGGAAATTCAAGCAGCCAGTGTAGACAGCTGGCGGCTTTGCTCGGGTGTCCCTGGTCTGCTGGGGGAGTCCAGCGGCTTTGCTGCTGCGGGGCGCGCTGGCCGGGGGGGAGGCTGCGGGGCGCGCGGGAGGCTACGGCGCGGGCTGGCCGGGGGGGAGGCTGCGGGGGGGCTGCGGGGCGCGCTGGCCGGGGGGGGGGAGGCGGCGGGGCGCGCTGGCCGGGGGGGAGGCTGCGGGGGATGCGGGGCGCGCTGGCCGGGGGAGGCTGCGGGGCGCGCTGGCCGGGGGGAGGCTGCGGGGCGCGCTGGCCGGGGGGAGGCTGCGGGGGGGCGGGGGGTTCGGGGGGGATGCGGGGCGCGCTGGCCGGGGGGAGGCTGTGGGGGGATGCGGGGGGGATGCGGGGCGCGCTGGCCGGGGGGAGGCTGCGGGGGGATGCTGGGGGGATGCGGGGCGCGCTGGCCGGGGGGAGGCTGCGGGGGGATGCGGGGGGGATGCGGGGCGCGCTGGCCGGGGGGAGGCTGCGGGGGGGATGCGGGGGGGATGCGGGGCGCGCTGGCCGGGGGGAGGCTGCGGGGGGATGCGGGGCGCGCTGGCCGGGGGGAGGCTGCGGGGCGCGCTGGCCGGGGGGAGGCTGCGGGGGCTGCGGGGCGCGCTGGCCGGGGGGAGGCTGCGGGGGGCTGCGGGGGGGATGCGGGGCGCGCTGGCCGGGGGGAGGCTGCGGGGGGATGCGGGGCGCGCTGGCCGGGAGGAGGCTGCGGGGCGCGCTGGCCGGGGGGAGGCTGCGGGGGGGGGGGGCTGCGGGGCGCGCTGGCCGGGGGGAGGCTGCGGGGGATGCGGGGCGCGCTGGCCGGGGGGAGGCTGCGGGGCGCGCGGGCCGCGGGGGGGGGCTGCGGGGCGCGCTGGCCGGGGGGAGGCTGCGGGGGGATGCGGGGCGCGCTGGCCGGGGGGAGGCTGCGGGGGGATGCGGGGCACGCTGGCCGGGGGGAGGCTGCGGGGGGGGGGATGCGGGGCGCGCTGGCCGGGGGGAGGCTGCGGGGGGGATGCGGGGCGCGCTGGCCGGGGGGAGGCTGCGGGGGGATGCGGGGCACGCTGGCCGGGGGGAGGCTGGGGGAGGCGGGGGGGATGCGGGGCACGCTGGCCGGGGGGAGGCTGCGGGGGGATGCGGGGCGCGCTGGCCGGGGGGAGGCTGCGGGGCGCGCTGGCCGCGGGGGGGCTGCGGGGCGCGCTGGCCGGGGGGAGGCTGCGGGGCGCGCTGGCCGGGGGGAGGCTGCGGGGCGCGCTGGCCGGGGGGAGGCTGCGGGGGGGGCTGCGGGGCGCGCTGGCCGGGGGGAGGCTGCGGGGGGGGGCTGCGGGGCGCGCTGGCCGGGGGGAGGCTGCGGGGCTCGGTACCTGCTTGCGGGCCTGCAGGACCTCGGCCACCGCGCTGCGGTACACGTCGTTGCTGGCCTTGTTGTACTCGCTCATGGCGAAGCGCAGCGCCCGCTGCACCCCCGCGTCGTTCTCCTCCGCCGCCTGCAGCCCGCCCAGCAGCCGCGGCAGCCGCTCCTTGGCCAGCGCCGCGCCGGCCGCCAGGGCCAGGACCAGCAGGAGCCAGGGGCCGCGCATCTTGCTGCTCGGAGCCGGGATGCGGGGGCGGCCCCTGCGCCGCGCTATATGCGCCTCCCGGCGGGGGCTGGCTCCGGGCACGGCCCACCCCGCCCGGACCCACGTGGCCGCCCCCTGCGCCCGCCCTGGCCAGCCCCACGGATCGCCCCGCCCGAGCCCCCCGCCCAGCCAGCCGCCTTCCAGCGCGCCCCAGCCGGCCTCTGGGTCCCCTCGCAGGCCGCCAGGGGACGTGTCGTGGGAAGGGGCCGCTGGGGGCCAGGTCAGTTCTCTTCTCCCTGCCACTTACAAGGGTCGCTTGATCCCCCCCCCCCCCCCCGGCCATCGAAGTTGGGATGAAACTGCCCCGGGCAGCCCCGTGTAAAGTTTCCCTGGACACAGCAAGAAGTTTCCCTGCTCCCGATCCCACCCCTGCAGTGGCAGCCAGCATGCCGGCCAAAGGAATGGCTCCCCCTTGGCTCCCGGTCAGTCATGCTAACCAGGCCTTCTCTGGTGTCCTTTCCCGGTGCTCCCCCTTGCCTTTTTGCTCTGGTGCAAGCCGCTTTTTCGAAAGAAAGCAGCGAGTGAGTCTGGATGCTCTCTTTCGAAAAAGCCCTGTTTGCTTTCAAGAACGCCTTTTTCGAAAGAAGGCGTTCTTCCTCGTGGAATGAGGTTTACCGCCGTCGAAAGAAAAGCCGCGTTCATTCGATTTAATTTCGAAAGAACGCGGCTGCAGTCTAGACGCAGGTGACGTTTTTTCGAAGAAAGGCTACTTTGTTCGAAAAAACCCCTGAGTCTGGACACAGCCAAAGAGATCTGTGGTGGCCCACTGGTCAGAGACAGGCATGCTGGGAGCCACCCCACCCACCACATAACAACATCGAGCAACTACATCATCATCCAATCCATGCACAGAAATTCTGTGTGTTGCCAACTCTCACAATTTCATTGCAGGTCTTGGGGGCGGAGACAATAGATCAGAGTTCAAGAGGCATCTCCCATAACTGCCCAGCTGTAGCTTGTCTGCCATCTGGCGAAAGGGAGGATTCAACTAGAATGCACACACCAAATCAATCGTGGATCTTGCAATATTTT
Organism: Pelodiscus sinensis; assembly: GCF_052426305.1. Classification (NCBI taxonomy): domain Eukaryota; kingdom Metazoa; phylum Chordata; order Testudines; family Trionychidae; genus Pelodiscus; species Pelodiscus sinensis. The sequence goes on from NC_143054.1 coordinate 195,803,783, forward strand.
GTTTCTTAAATTCCCAGTCCTGGAGTCATGTGATGATGTGAGACCGTAAGTGTCCAGTCCTCCTGAACGGTGGCGGAGGGGGGGGAGTTGAAATGGGAATCCAGAATGCTCAGCCCCCAGCAAACGCACCGTGACTTGGAAGCTAATCGAATTCTTTTTTGCGTGCTTGGGGGTGGCAGTGTTGTGAGTTATTGACAGACTGAGTAACCTAGTACTCCACAAGCTGCTTCCGCAATCTCTGTGAGGCTGTTTCTAAGGTGAGGCTTGGTATGGGCTTAAACGTTTTCTGGCATAGTTTATTGGTTAGGGGGTGTGATTCCTTTCCCCCCAACATACACATATTTCTGACACAGCAATGCTGGCAAAGCCCTATTGTAGGGCTACGTCTAGACTGGCATGATTTTCCGCAAATGCTTTTAACGGAAAACTTTTCTGTTAAAAGCATTTGTGGAAAAGAGCGTCTAGATTGGCAGGATGCTTTTCTACAAAAAAGCCCCGATCGCCATTTTCGCGATTGGGGCTTTTTTGCGCAAAACAAATCTGAGCTGTCTACACTGGCCCTTCAGGGACTTTTGCCCGAACGGGAGCAGCATAGTATTTCCGCAAGAAGCACTGATTTCAGACAGTAGGAAGTCAGTGCTCTTGCGGAAATTCAAGCGGCCAGTGTAGACAGCTGGCAAGTTTTTCCACAAAAGCAGCTGATTTTGCGGAAAAGCTTGCCAGTCTAGACGCAGCCTAGTTGCATTCATACCCACAAAAATTTAAAAAAAAGTCCTTTTGCTGGTATAACTTATTGTGGTCAGAGAAGAGGCATAAGTTTTCTGACAAAAACAAACAAACATACTTTTGCTTGTGTAAACTGCCACTCCACGGTCTAGGGTGGGCTAGATCTAAGAGACGGTGTCTCCAGAGCAAGAAATCTTGCCCTGCATTAATGAGGTTCTGCAGAAGAAATAGTAGGCGATTATGTAATTCAGAACTGTACCGTAATGCCGACGCACAAGAGACCAGAGCGGAGGCTCTGCCGGCCTCTTTCACTTGGCCCTTCTTGACTGAGTGCTTTGCAGACTTGCACTTCCCGCTGCTTGCAGAGCTGTGTGCAACATCACATCAGCTCATACAACTCCTCAAGGTCGGTCTCTTGCACTCCTGAATTTCCTAGAGAAAACTAGCCCGCTGGCTTTGCTTTAATAATGCAAACGGATCCCCTCTCCCCCAGGGCCCTCCAACTAGAGCTGGCCAGAGGCGAGGGTTCCATTTCGCAACAAAGTCTGAGGCTTTGAACTTTGTTTTTTGTTCTGCATTGGAACGGACCCAAGGCCTGTTGCATGTGCTCCCTAAATGGCTGTTTACGGATTGAAAAGCTCAAGGCTTCAATTTGGGTCTCTGATCAGAGGCGACCAGAAAGCCCTTGGCCTCACAACCCTGCTCCGCAAAAACTGAGTGGAAACCAGGACACCCCTGCCAAAGGGTTTGGCTTTGATGCATCAGCTTTTCCATGACAGTTCATGGCATTCAAAATGCCCCACCCAGCTCCACTTTGGACATTTGCAGCCCCCTGGGGTTCCTTTTCATCAGACTGATCCTCTTGACAGCCTTTCTCAGGGTGGGAGAGGCAGTTTGGGAGCCCCTCAAGGCTCCTACCATCTCTGCCTCCCTCCCTGCACGGAGTCAGGAATATGCCACCAGCTGGGAGTAGAATAGAACACACCTAGTCAGCTGTTCAGAGTATTTTCCTCCTGCTTTACATAGGTGCAAGGCAGCGGCGACACACGTCCCTTGAGAACAATCTAGCATGTAACTGATGCTGACTTTTGTAGGCAGTGGTGGTGTCGCCGTGTCTGTCCCAGGATAGCAGAAAGACAAGGTGGGTGAGGGAACTGGTTTTTTCAATTGGACTAGCTTCTGTTGGTGAGAGAGACGCGCTTCCGAAGCTACACAGAGCTCCTCTTTAGGGCAGGGGAACTGACACGAAGCGTTACTGTTAAATACAAGATGGGAATAGACAATGTAACATGAGGGTCATGGCCACGTTACGGGCTAAATCGGCACTGCGGCAATCAATGCCATGGGTCAGTTTAATGAGTCTGCTGATGGTCCCGGCAATAACGATGCCACCTCCAACGGAGCTGGCGGCTCTTGTCTACCCGGTTCCCGGGGAGGAGGCTTTGCTGCCCTGCTCCCGTGAAGCCACGTCCTGGGTGCCGGCTGACTGTAACTGACACCATTAACTGATAAACAGTTAGTTGGTGACACTCGAACAGCCCTAATCTTGCCCAGGTGTTGTATCGTGCTAGGAACATTGTGGGGATGTGGGAGACCCGGTGCGGGTGAGAAGAATCCCACTCTTTGCTCTGATTTTGGGCAACAAACGTTCAAAAGGTCTCTGTGTCGTCCCAATGGGATCGAGACACGGTTTGAAATTCTTCACAAAGTCTGCAGGAGGAAAACCATTTCCTGCCCAGTTCTATTCGGGACCCAGAAGTGGAGGGAGGGAACTGAGCAAAAGGCTGTTGCTCGTAGGAGGGGACAGACAGATGGACACAGGAATGCAATGAATCCCCTTGCTGGGTTCTCCCCAAGAACATGCATTCCCTGGGCGGGGGGAGGGGCAAAGCTCTCTCTTTATATATTTAAATATGAGGCACAACTTAGCAAATGTTATAGAGATGGGTCGGGATGGGCTAAGAAAGTAAATCAGCCAGGCCTAGGTCCTCAAAGCCTTTGGGCCTCACCCAGGTCCCATTAGATTTCAGTCTGATCCAAATGTTTTCATCATCATCAACAACCATGGACTCAACGCCCATTGGTGTCCGATGCCTTTCTCCCTATTTCCTTCCATCTTTCCCTGTCCAGTGTAGAGTGGCTTAGTTTCTGCAGACTAGCTCCGCACCAATCTACTGTATCATCTCCCCTTTCTCTGCGGGGTCTGCCTCTCCTATTCGGACCATCCATTATGCCGAATACCAGGGTCTTAACCTTTCGCTCATCGTTCATTCTGCAGATATGCCCGAACAGCTGTAACTTCCGTTGTATAACCTTCTGCAGTCGGTTCTCTTTCAGCTGTATCTTCCTATATCAGTGGTCCCCAACGCGGTGCCCGCGGGCGCCATGGCGCCCGCCGGGGCACTTGTAGGCGCCCGCCGACAACCCGGGCTGGCCCCGCCCCCCGGCGCACGGCGCACTGGAAGCGCCGGCCCCAGGCGCGCGACACTCACCGGCGCCTGGTGCGCGGCGCTCGGGCGGCCCCAGCCCCGGGGCACATGCGGGCGCGCGGCACCGGTGCCGGCCCCAGGCACGCAGCTCGGGCGGCGGCGCCAGCCCCGGGCCCACGGCACAAGGGGCTCGGGTAGCCCTGGCCCTGACGTGCCCCAGGACGCGCGGCCCCGCCCCCGGGCGCCCGGCGCGTGTGTGGCCCCGCCCCCAGGCGCCCGGGAGCCCGTAAAGGTTGGGGACCACTGTCCTATATCATTCCTCCTTGGTGACCTTCTGCATCCATCCTATTCTCAGGATCTTTCTAGAGCAACTCCTCTCGAATGCCAATATTCTTCTCTTTGAATCTTTCGTTATCACCCTTGTCTCACATCCATACAACATTGTAAATACACGTTTTCAAGACATTCAGCTTCGTTCCTAAGCTAATCACTTCGATCTTATCCATTGCCTTCAAACTCACTCTCGCTTTCGCTATTCTCGTCCCTGTTTCCTTCTTACAGTCTAGATCAGTGTTTCTTAAACTGTTCCACGGCTCACCGGTGTGCTGTGAGGCAGTTGGAGGTGTGCCGCAGAGAAAAAATGGCTGCCCTTAAAGGGGCTGACGACTTTTTTTTTTCCCCTCAATAACTTTCCCCCTCACCCCTCCCTTTTTTTTTCTTTTTTTTTTTCTCTCTCAATAACTTCCTAGGTCTTAAAAAGAAACATTGGTCTAGATCATATGTCATGTTGCTCCCAAGATACGTGAACTTCTCTACATTCTCTAGTTCGATCTCATCTACCTTTGGCTCTAATGAAATCTCAGCCATAGTCTCATTGGCAGCTGGTGAAGGCCCAGCTGAAGAAGGCAGGCCCAAGCCACGCCCATTCCACCTGAGGCCCCGCCCCTTCAGCATCCTTCTCCCCCCATCTCTCCCATGTAGCCATGCCTCGCCCAACCCAAGTCCAATCCTTCCTGGCCACCTGGAGGGCTGGAGCTGCTGCACCCCAGCCCCAGCCTTCCCCTACAGCCGGGGACCCAGGCTGCCATGCTGTGGCTCCAGCATCTGGGGAGTGTAGGCATTTTTGGAGAGGCAATGCCTTCCCTTGCCTGCATTACCCACCACCACCCATGCATAGTCTCTAAGCAATTGCACCTCCTCCTTTAGATGCCACAGTGAGTTGTGGCCCCTAAAATAACTGCAGAAGGCCTGGCCCAGCCATGCCTTAAATACACAGTCTGCACTTGGGCAGTGTGGAGCTGAACAGCCCTGGAGGGGAGGGAGGATGTTGGAGACATTATGCTACCCCAGGACTTGGCTGCACTGGTGTTTCACCAGTGCACACCGCCGTGCAGGCCTGGTTTACCCGGGCGTAGCATCCTTTGGGGTGAGTTGCACTGGTGCGAATCACGCTGCACCCGCATTGATCATCAAGATAAAGGGTTTGCACTGGTGCAGCTGCACCGCGATGGCTACCCCAGGGGGTAAAATCACAGCATAGGCGTGGCAGAGTGACAAAAACCCAGACAGACCTCAGGGAATGAAGACAAAGGGCACGGAATGAAACTAGACCTTATTGATTGAATTTAAGAGCTTTAGGGTCCAGGGGATTAAAAATCCAGGCCTGTCTGTGTCTGTCTCTAAGGACATGCCCATCTCCAAATATTTGTCTTCCTTATCTTTTTTTTTTTTTTTGGCTTATCAGTTTACTTTTGACTAAGTGTCTTCAAAGAAATAATTGGGACTAAACTAAATTGAGGAAATGAGTTTTGCATCCCGCCCCGGTCCAGCAAATGGCTTAAGCACGTCCTCAACTCTAACCAAGTGGTCCCAACTTTTTTTGACCTTAAAATGAAGCACGTGCATCAGTGCTTTGCTGGATCAGGGCTCTAGTGCTAGCCGTGGCCTGGTCCGTGGTCCGTTCTTATCTCTCGCAAAAGTGGATTCCAAAGTCTGATCCAGAGAGTCGGATGTTTCCATAGAATGTGATGAACAGTCAAATAAAAAAGGCCAGTGTCTACAGATAAGAGCGAGTCTCCGAGCTGGCTGTGGGCTCTGTCCTCCTACCTGCTGCACCTCGTGGAGAGTAGCAAGCTCAGTGGAGCAGAGGCGCCTCCAGACGTGAGGGACACTAGGCCTGCATTGCTTGCTCTCCTGCGGCCCTGCAAAAACCTCTCCTGGAGAGGCCTGGGCAGGACAAGCTCTGCAGGAGTGTGGGGTGAACGCTGGAACGGAGCTGGTGAGCAGCCACTGGCTCCCACACACGCTGCTCCATGGTCCCCTGCCTGCACCAGGAGAACCACTCCAGAGAGGGGGCTTTGCGCAGGGATCAGGGCTGCAGTCAAAGTTTAGGCAGTTCGGCTAATGGGCAGGAAGCCCAGGAACACTCTTGCCTGGTGCCTGGTATTGAACTGGACAGTTTGTTTTTTTCACCTACTGTCTGCTAAAAAAATTCAGAAAATATCGGACACCTAAATTGTCCAGTATTTTCTGATTTTTTTTCCCAGCCAGGAGGTGAAAATCCCAGGCTATCCAGCTCAATACGGAGGCAGCCTGGCAACCCTAGTGCTTACCGGCAACCCTAGTGCTGTCTGGCCCCATGCCGTGAGACAAGATGGCTGCCAGCAACCTGCAACCTGTTATGGCCAAAAGCATTTATTAAAGGGGCCACCACTCATTTGTTTTTGTTTTTTTTGTTTTTTGCTTAACAACTCTCGGGGTCCTTTTTTTGTTTGTTTGTTTGGTATTTATTCAGAAACCATCTGGCAACCCTACTCCCAGAAGGCCCTTTGTGTGGTAGATGGTTCCAGGTGGACTTCCCAGAAGCTGCTGGCTTAGTCAGGCCACCTTTCCCCTCCACATGAGCCCAAACTGCCCCCTTCCTCCTCCGTTAGGGAGACGCCTGCACTTCTGCTGTGCTCACTGGAGGAGTTTGGGGGCGGGGATTCTCTGCCCTGGGGGGTGTGGAGTATGTGAGTCACTAAACACCTCAGCAATAATGGGGGGGGGGGATCGATCATTCATCTCTGGCCTGGGGCTGCCGTCTCAATGGCTGTGCTAAGCCTTTCTTTGGAGGGATCCCTGTTGGCTGCCCTCGACCTCGTGGGAACAGCTGGCCTGGCGGTGGGCGGAAATCAGTCTGGGTATGTCCGTCCGTCCGTCCGTGTAACTTGCCTTGTTGACAGCAGACATGCCAGCCCCGAACCGAGGGGGCCACGCATTCTGCCAACTCAACATGTGTGCGCCCCAGGCTCTGCCTGCCTCTGGGGAAGTGAAACCCTCTGTGTTGTGAAGCATTCCAGGGCTGGGAACAGCATGTTCTCCTGCGGCTGGACTGGGCACCCAGCTATTTCTCATTAGAAATGACTTAGGTCCTTTGATACCCTGTGCGGGGAGGTGGGAGGGGAACCGAGAACGTGACATGTTTTTCAGGTGTCGGTTTGCAAAGCGCAGTCGTTTGCAGACAGATCCCAGTGGGCCAGATTCAAACCTGTGAGCCAGCTGCAATTTGGAAATGGTTCTACCTCAAAGAAAGATTTATTTTGCCTAGGGGGAAGGGTATGAAGTTGCAAGTGTACATGTGCACACACACACACATGCACATCACACACATGCATTTACACACTCAGACTACACACACATGTACACACACTGCATGCACAGACACGCACGTACACATACCACACACACACATGCACGTACATACACACACACACCACACAAACACATATGTACACACACCACACACACAGGCACACACACACACTGCAGACATGCATGTACACACACACATCACGTACACACACATACACTACATGCACACACAAACACCACACTCACACCACACATACACATATGTACACACACCACACACACAGGCACACACACACACACTGCAGACATGCATGTACACACACACATCACGTACACACACATACACTACATGCACACACAAACACCACACACACGCACGTACACACATGCACATACACACACTGCACACACGCACACACACCACTCCACCCCCCACTATTGAACTACAATGGAACTGCATGAAAACATAGAGGAAAATTCACCCGCTGGGTTACACATCCTTGGGAAGTCCTTTAGAACACAGGATTAAAAACACCTGGGCTGGAGTGGCGACAGACTTCACCCAGCCTTGGGTAATGTGGGGCAGCTCAGCTCCAGGCCCATGGAAAGGGCGGAGCCTTGTGTGGAAGGGGCGGGGCTAGGGCAGCAAGCCCTCAGCGCCATCCAGACTGTGTCACACTCCCCAGCCAGCCCTCAGTGCCACCGGACCACGCCACATGGGGCTCCAGCTTCCATTGCTGCCACAGTAGCAGTCGCCCTTTTAAATCAACAGACCTCGGAGGAGCAACTGCCCCCTTGCCCCCCTTCCTGTCAGCAGATAAGCTCTGGAACAGGCTTCGAAGGGCAGTTGTGGAATCCCCCTCACTGGAGGGCTTTGAGAACAGGCTGGATACACACACATCAGGGACAGTCTAGGTTTCCTTGGTGCTTCCTCACATAGTGGTGCTGGACTTAATGCCTTCTTGAGGTCCCTTCCAGTCCTACATGCCCATGAGTCGCAGAACGGGACTTTCTGAGTAACCGATCATATTATCCGATGAGTGAATAGCAATTATCAATATTACGTTTCTGCTTAATGAATCGGAATACGTGTCTTGACAGCCTCTGCAATTTGTTGGTAAGGCTGGTGTCAAGGGCTTGGTATTTCTTGATAACGAAACATTCCTGGGGGAGCTGGGTTTTGGTACATTCCAGTGTTTGGGCCAAAGCGATCTTCTTGCTTCCCTGAGAACAAGAGGACTCCCGCCTGAGCAAGAGTCTGAGATATTCCTCGCCATTTTTCTCCAGTGAGAAAAACTTCAGTCATCCAATCAGCGGGGCAGAAACAACCTGGTCTGACAAGCACCCACTTACACAGCCCAGGCGTAGCCCGGACCCTCATCCTGCCCCACTGAAGTCAAGGGGAGCTTTGCCATTGACCCTCATTAGCGCTGGATTAAGCCCTCACTGGGTCAGCTCTTCAGACATCAGTTGAACGCCTGCAGTGGCATTAATTTGATGGCTTCATCCTGACCCCGACAGGTGTGCTGACCACTTCACAAGCCCACCGCAGAGATCTGGCACGGGGGCAGCTCTGTGTTCCGAAAACGCCCTCCGCTGGAATAATAATACCAGGTCAACATTAAGAGGTTTTGACATCGCTTTGCTAGAAAATGTACAATTAGCCGCCATCTAAGCTGGCGCTGTTAGGTTGTTAGTTTTATGAGTACTAAGCCCATTCCCCATTTTTACAAAAAGCTTTGTTTTAAAGACTATTTCATTAGGTCTAGTATTTGCCGATAATGTGAAAGAGGAGGAGTAGCACAGTGTGATAGGCTATCTTTAAGCTACACTTCTTTTTCGGAAAAAGGTATGCAAATTGCGTACCTTTTTCGAATTGTTTGTGCGGAAGAGGCTTTCCCTTTACCATATCCTAATACCGTCCCTCCTTTCCCTGATAAACCGAACATACACAAAAAAGACCCCAGATAAACAAGGAAGTCCCACCATGAAGTCTTGTATACATGTAACGGGGGATTTTGGCCTCTTACGTGTATACACGTATTTGCAGACTTATGTACTTACAGGATCAAAGCTCTTAACACAAAGTTGTTTATTTCAACAGCCCGACTCATTTTGATGATACATAGACACTATGGTTTCAATCCTTCCTCTTTTCTAAAACGGGTTATTTATAGAAGAAATAAAGAGAAGTTTCACAGCTGGATGCGGAAGTAAATCAGTCACATTATGTTGTTAATATTTTCTTTCCACTTTTTTTTTTTTGGTCTTCTTGTGCCATCTGAAAGGAAAAATCCAGGGCAGAAATTCCACCCACACACGCTGTCTCTTGTTAATATTCCATCACAGCTCGGCTATTCCCTGCTAAAATTCAAGAAACAAAGTGACCAGAGTCAATTTTGTCTATTAGAAAACGGGTCTACCACCGTAAGACGGGTTTTCTAATAGACTAGGGAGGTTGTGAAATCTCCATCACAAGAGCAGGTTAATAGGCATCTATCATGGATGAGCTAGACAGTGCTTGGTCCTGCCATGAGGACAGTTGACTGGACTTGGTGGTCTCTTGAGGTTCCTTCAGTTCTAGTGTTCTGTGATTCTAATAGTATATTTATCAACATTGTACTTATTCAGCTGCAAAGAAGAGAAATCCATTAATTATTACAGCACATAATAGCAGTTTTCATCAATAGATTGCAAAAACCATTACCAATGAGATCTGCAGGTTTCAAATGTCCAACAAGCTCTACCAAAATCACTGATCACTGTTGAAAATTCAAGTTGCATTTTGATACAGCTGCAGTGTCCGATGTTGCTAATTTCAAATGACCTTCAGAGGAGACATTCAGAGGAGAGCACAACTCTTGGATTTTGCCTGCTCTACCAGGGAAGAATTTAGACAGCCAATTACTAAACTGGGGAAGTGGATCTCATGTGCGTGGCATAATTTGAAATTGTTCAGCACAGGTCTCCGCACCCCGAAACATCAGTGCTAATGTCCATCGTGTCAAGAGGTTGGGCATCACCTTTGGGAAGTGAAGAGGAGTGCTACAATAAGATGCCATGGATGAAGGCTGTTCATTCCAAGATACATTTTTCAAGGTTTTGAACCAATACATAATCAGCTGGTCACCCCAAAGAGGAACGACTGAGGCTGGCTGTCAGCCAAAGCAGAGTGCAGTTGGGTGGATGATCTTCAGTGAGCTTTGACTTGGGTCCTCAGAAAACCCAGGGTTTCCTGCTCACTTCATTCGGCTGATCTTTCTTTCTCACCTGAGCCTATTTCCCTTCATTATTAGGCAGACAAAAATCGTCCCAGTGGGTGGCTGTCAATGCACCCAAAAGAAAATTCAGAGCACTTTCTGACTGATTGCCATTAATGGCCATTCATTCCATAATCCCTTTCTCCTGCGCTAACACCAGTCACTAATCCCGCATTCCTCATTATTAACAATGTCCCTTTTAATGCCGCCAGGCATGCGGCAACAACCTTTGCTTTCCGTTGGTCAGGCTTTCGCAGAGACGAGTTTACGGACACCCCTGCTGGGTTGAGCCTTGTGAGCTGCTGTCCCGTCAGGTTCTCCCCCACTGCCAAAGGCACGTGAGCTGTTCCAGCCGGATTCCAGGACGGAGAAGGAGATGTCCCCGCTCTGCAGCCGGATTCAGGCACCAGCACTGTAGGCAGGTGCATAGGCCCCAGGATCTGGAGTCATGTGATGAAGGCAGGAGGATCTCGCCTTTCCCATGATGGGCCTGATTCTGTGCTGGGTCTCCAGAGCAAAGAAGAGGCAGCAGACCAGACAGTTTTGTGTCCTACACACCCAGGGCTTTACCATTTGGGACCACAGGGGTGCCGGGCTATGGATTACCAAACCCAGGGGTGCTCGGCTGAGCCCTGGCAAAAGTAAAGCCCTTATATTCCACTGACAGTCACTTTTGGAAATGGGACATCAGATCTGAAATCTGAAACATTTCCCCCTAACTCAGGTACTTTCCACCCACCCAGCGCTCACACTTTCCACAGCTGCCTCTGTCCTCCTTGTCCCTCTTGCTGGCTCTGCCCTGACACACAGGCCGGCCCCTGCCTGGCCCTGCCAAAGGATTCGCACGGCCCCAGGAAGAGCACTGGCCCCACTCAGTCCCTTTGGAACGGATTCAAAGTTCTCCCCCGGCCTGGGTCAGTGGTTCCACCACAGGACGAAATGGTCCTGACGCAGCCAGTGACTCGGTGACCAGCGGCGCCAGATTCAGACGAGAGGCGAGCGTGTGAAAACAAAGCAAGGTCGCCCACACGCCCTCGGTCTGCGCTTGACCCCGTCTCCAGCCATCCCATTTCTTACCCACGCCATCTCCCCATGTCTCTGGGGGGGGAATGTCAGCAATCATGCTATGGGCCGTGGCTAAGGTTTTCCTTTTGGAGCCGCTGTGTTAATAACCAGAGAGGCAGGAGTGGTCAGACCAAGTCATTCCATAGCTAAATAGCCCCTGGTCCATTCTGGACTCTGTTGCAAAATCGAAGAGCTGGGGGAGAAATCTTGGTGGATAGTAGCCCACACAACAGACGCTGTACATGTCTCTAGAAATCTCTGCCGCTCTGGCTACCACATTTCTGGGAAATTAGAGGCTTTATTCACTGGGAAACCTTTCACCGGCTTCCATGGGCATCAGATCAGCCAGTGTCTGGCTCTTAGCTGGGCACGTCTGTCAGTTTCATGTTCTGCCTGCCCTGTCCCCAGCACCACATCTGGGCCAGTTTTGTTTTGCCAGACTCCTGAAACAGCAGGGTTCAAATGCTACCACGGTTTGAGTAGAAATGCAGCTTCAATCTGAACCCCGCACGTCAGCTTTTCTGGCCCATGGCCCTCCCGGATTTCAACTCCACATCAAGGAAATGACGAGCTGCAACAGAGTCTATCATGTTGTTGCTTAACTGCATGGGCTGGGGCCCTCTGCATGAGCCGAGCTGCTAAATATGGGTACGTTTAGACTACAGGCTTTTGTCGACAGAGGCTTTATCAACAGAAACTGGCGACAAAGCTTCTGTCGACAAAGAGCATCTAGACTGCAGCCAGTTCTGTCGACAAAGCAAGTCTAGATGCTCTCTTTTGACAAAGCACAGTGTGGATGCAATAGTGTCTTTTGTCGACAGAACTCTGTGGACAAAAGGCGTTATTCCTCGTAGAATGAGTTTACCACCGTCCACAACACTGCCGCGTTCTGTCGACTTACTGCCGACAGAACGCTGCGGTAATGTAGACGCAGATATAGTTTTGTCGACAAAAGTCCACTTTTGTCGACAAATCCCTGTCATCTAGACACACCCTATGATTCCTGACCAGATGGATTCCACCCTGTAAATCCAGGCACCCAATTCCATAGGATTGCAGGATCCAAAACTCCATCAGACATCTTTAAAAACCCCAGTCTTGAAATGTGTCATATCGGTATTCTTTCTCCTGGACTCTGAAAACAAACCAGTCACCTCTTCTACTGAACCAAAAGACCCCAACCAGGTTGCCCAGCCTAGGCTGTGTGGGAGTATAACATTTGGAACATGTGGTGAAATCCCCCACATGCTCATCAGCTATAGGCCAAGCACCTGTGAAATAATGCTCCTGAACAGCTAAAAGGCTGTATAGCCAACTGGGGTGACTCCCAAACCAAAGACCCTCAGAGACTGCAGTGATAAGATCGCTAGATGGCTGCCAACACCATGACAACAGGTCAAAGAGAATACCGAGCTCTCATATAGCGTTGCTCATCAGTAGATCTCAAAGCACTTTGTAGAGAGCAGTATAATTATCCCCATTTTTCAGATGGAAAAACTGAGACTCTGTGACTTGCCCTAAGCCAGATGCAAGCTGGAAACAGAAGGGAATGTTTCTAGCGTTCATGACTGCAGTGAAAACCTTCCTGATGTGAACTGATTGTCACCGACTCACTGCTGTCTTCATGAATCCGCCAGATGGTGGCACTTGAAGATGTTAACATTCGTAATTTTAATGGTTGGGATGGGACAGGGTGTAGGCAGAGAGGAGGGAAGCCCATTGGTAGGTGAGGATTAAGGAAATGCAGAGGCAAGAGCAAAGGAGATAGACGGATGGGAAGAAGGAGAGAAAGAGAGAAGGAAGGAAGGGCATGATGTTGCCAGTAATGGTCCTGGACAGCTACAGATCAAAGATCATGGATGCACATTTCGGGGGGTTAAAAGGGACCTAAGGCATTTGGGGGCGCAGTGTTCACTGAGTCAGTCTGCAAGAAGCCTCTAACTCCTTCTTTGTCTCCTTGAATTCGGGCTTTTCAGAGTTCCGCTTCGGAATTCTAAGACAGGAAGTCGTGTTCCGCTGAACATTCCAGCCAGAATACTTACGTACCTTCTCTGGGCATGTGCCAGGAGCCGTAACAGCACCCCGCTGCACCACGATGGCGCCTGCTTCTAACAGGCCTAGGCTGGGATCGGGGGATAGTGGAAATTGAGCCCCCATGAGGGCGGTTGCATGGTCCCATGGGGGTGGGACTCAGGAGTGGAGCTAGCACCAACTGCCTGCGCAGACAAGGGTGGGACATTGGCTCCTAACGAGGCAAGCACAGGAGTTATCATGCACAGTTAGCCTAGCAGCATCAGCAAGGGAAAGGGCCTGTCACAACTCTCAGGGAAACAACCGCAGAGCAGTCATGGCTAGGACTCAGTAGGAAATCAGAGGTGCGGCTGTTGCGGATCGGTGTATCCGCTGCCTGTACAGCTGCCTTCCCGGTGTTGCTTGAGAGCTTTACTGCCATGTTGGCGTTACAGCCCGCACCACCAGGCGAGCAAAATTATGCCCCAGTGAAACAAAGAGACGTTTGCCGTTTTTTTTTAGTACGGTCGTTTCATGAATACTTGTGTGGCCGAAAATGTAACCCCCACCCCACCGATCCCAACACGAGGTGTCCACCCCCACAAGCCCGGAGGGGGTTAGTGTGGGGGTCAGTTAAGCTTAGATGCTGTCCCTGGGGGAAACCGGGCTTGGTACAGCCCAATGGCAGCTGAAGGGGACGTGGAAGTGGAATATAAGCCAGGAAGGGAGATCAGGGAGCTGAGGGAGCTCCAGGGGTAAACTGAGGCATAGGCAGAGATAGAAAGATGAGATTGGAAGGAGGCAGGGACCACAGCACCAGGGTCTGAAACCGAGCAGAGCTAGGTGGAAAGCCGAAGGCTCCCTGGGCTGGAACCTGGAGTTACAAGTGGGGTTCCCTTACCAGCACTAAGAAAAGTGCCCAGGAGCTAAGAGATTTGGACAACGTCCCCGACCCAGCCACCAGGAGGTGCCCCTGCAGCGTGTGGACCCTTGGCACAGCCTTTGGGCCAGCCAGGCGTATGGAAGGAACGGACTTGCCGCCTGTTTGGCGGGCGAGTGGTTGGGAAGTTGATGCTTTGGGAGTGAACTAGCTGGCCCCGAGCCAGGTCTTTGCTGCTGCTTTCTCAGATGCTGCCGCTGGCCGGTAGAGCTGGCTGGCGTGTGTGTACACCGCTGCCCCGACCTGCTCCCATCGGTCGGAGGTGATACCATTAGCAGCCCGCCGGAGATCAGCGCCCTGCTGAGCCAGGCCCAGTCCGCACATGTAACGAGATGCTCCCTGCCCCGCCGGTCTTACAACCGGCAAAGAGGGGGCTGGGAACACAGGCGTGGAAAAGGGAGGCCACTTGCCCAAATTCTCACTGCCGGTGTGTGACAGGTTTGGGTGGGGGTTTGCGCCAACATCTCCCGGCTCATGGTGTGTGCCATTTGCGCTAGACAATGCTGCCACCCCCTGGGCCAGCCTACACACTGCTACCAGCCCACGAGCCTTTGGGACAGCCTCCGGAGCTGCAGTATGTCCTCCCTCCCCGTGGCAAAGGACATGCAGCTGTTAGGGTGAGTGCTGAGCTGGAGGGGAGCAGCTGTGAGAGCCAGACGTGCAAGGAAAACCTGGGCCTGGCTGCTGGGAGGACATCAAACAGCTCCAAGCTTCAGGCAAGCCCTAGTAGCCGCTTGTCTCTCTTTGCCTGCTGAGCTCCCGGTGAATGAGTCACTGCCTCCTTTCACAGTTCTCACGCATGATATTCAGCCTGAAAAAGACTCTTTCTGCTTATTCATCGAGATCCAGGTGAGCAAAACGATGCCCCCATGCAACAAAGAGGCTTTTGCTATTTTTTTAGTGCGGTCACTTCATGAATAAACCACGAAAGCTCATCATCTAACAAACTATCTTGTTAGTCTTTAAAGTGCTACATAGTCCTGTTTTTTGTTTCATTGGAACAGGGATTTGAATTCGGGGCTCCTCAACCTAACCACACACAAAAAGATTTGATCTTAACTTTTTTCCAGGAAAATGTGATTCCCGTCCCCCCCCTCCCCAGTGGACATTCAACTACATAGACATTTCAGCCCAAATGAGAATCGTTTGGCCCCAAACTGAAATAGTTAGACTTAGAAATGGTGCTGCCGAGCCTCCTCGCAGCTGCAGTTCTGGTGCCTCTACAGGCTGGACTCCCAAGTCAGATTTCATCTCCGCTCTTCATGAGGCAACCGAGCGACGGCTCCCCGGAGGCTCCCTGAGGTCCCTTTTCCAAATCAAACCATGCTGGTGCTGGGCATCCCCTTTTTAAAATGGAGACGTTCCGCAGGCAGCAGGCCCGGCGCCTCAGAGACAGCGTGCAGCTCGAAAACCCAATTTTCCAACCACAAAACACCAGTTTGGGCAGAAAAGCTGTGACCGGCCGTAATGAATCGCTCTGCAAGGACTGAGGGTCAGGGACCACCCCAGGGCCACCTTCTGGCCTCCTGCTGCGATGGGGTGAAACCCCATTGCGGGCTAGAAAGGCCAATTTGGTCCCATTCACTTCAGCAGGAAAGCAATTCCATTGGTGCTTCTCGGCCAGAGAGGGCGGGACTAAACGGGACAGGTGATAACCCCAGAGACACCTGGGCCTAGAAATACCCAGAGGGAGCTCAGTCAGGGGAGACACACACGGAGACCGGCTGCTATGCTGCACTAGGGACAGTTGTCAGCGATGTCAAGTAGATGTAAGCGGGTCCCGAGAGCTTGCGACACCAGAGCCAGGGAAAGGCAGAACCCCGGGAATGGGCGTGAGCAAGGACTCAGAGGATAAGTCGATCCTTTGGCACTCTGGGCTACCGCTGGACATGTCGTCACCCCGGGGAGGTTTTTGAGTTATCTGCTTCCCAGCCAGAGGGATGAATATTGTGCAGAAATAGCCCGCCGGGGCACCGGAGACATCCCCTGCAGCATTGCCCTGTGGCACAAGCGGGTGCATGCACATCGTGATGCTGCTTGCACAAGAGATTAAGGAGACCCAGTGTGGCCTCTACCTTTTCCAGATCAAACCATCTTGGTGTTGGGCATCCCACGTTGTGGGCAGTGGCAAGCAAGAGAGACCAACCCCTCCCGCCTCGGGCCACTGCAGATGCAGGTAAAGCTGTGGGCAAAGGTAGGTAATACTGATCAGCCGCATGACCAATTGCTTGGCGGCTCTTTGGTTCGGCATGCAATCTATTCACGAGTCCACATAACCCCCGTCAGCCTGGTGTACTGCTAACGGTCAAGACAAGGCACTGCGCACGCAGGGAGAGCCAAAGTGCTAAGCTACGGAGAAGCCGTCAGGTGCAGCACTGGTAAGTTCACCTGACGCAGAAGCTGTGCTCCCAACGTTAGCCCACCCTGCGCCATCTTCTCCTATGCAACCTGTTTACCAGGAAGAGCTACTGTTTGCACCAAATGGGACCGGACTGACCCTGTCCGCTTTGGACCTGTGCCCCTCTTATCTCTGCGTTCTGAACTCAGGCGTTCCATGTGCCAAAGGGGCACGAAGGCACCGGCTACGTTGGGACCAGGGTCGAACAGTCATACGTCTGCCCCCCTCCAGAGGAGACATTCCAGCGCTGGTCTGGGAGGGTAACTCCCTCGCTATTGCTGGGGGAAGCGCCCATATGTTCTGATCCTGACGGTTTTATGACCTACGCCAGCCAAAACTTACTTCAGCTCGTGCCAGGCGTCGTGGGATACGTAGTGGAAGTGAACGGGGTTATAGAGACGTTTTGAGGCCGCCCGTTGATACTGTGCGGTGTGACTAATTCATACACCGGAGCCCAGCTTACCCCAGTGAATAGGGGGCTGAGCTTTAACCCTGCTCGCCCTCCCCAGCATGCCCGCGGATGCTCTGGCACAACAGGGAAGTAATCTGTGCTAGGTATAACGTTGGCATGGAGTCCTCCCCGCCCCCTTCTTTTGGAGCACTGGCTCTGGGCCTTTGTGCTACCCCTCCCTCTGGGCGAAGTCCCAATGTACCGGTGGAGGCCTGCAAGGTTCCCTCTCGCCTCAGAGGGGAATATTTTACCAGCAGACAAGCTTCTGGAGAAACTGAAAAGCAGGGAACTTCCCTTTGTTCCTCCTCTTCTTGTATTTGTATTAGAGGAACCAGACACAAAGGGCCCGATCCTCGTTTACAGCAAGGCCCCTTCAGGCTGCTCCGGCAAAGCCACGGTGCCTTAAATGGACACAAAAATAATTGATGTGACTGTCAAGCCCCTTCAAGCTGCCGCCGTGCTGCTGTCCGGGGTCCTCAGTGTAAATGAGAATCAGGCTCAATGCAGCACTGCTGTGAATCGCTGCGCCGGGGCGGCTCTTTTCGGCTGCGTCTCCACGGCACCGTTATTTCAGACAAAGCTTATTCCGGAAGAAATACTCTGAAATAGCTTGTTTCGAAATAGCGCGTCCGCACTGCAGGGAAGCCAGGAAATGAGTCCGAGGCAGGCTCCCCTAATGTGGACGTGCTACCTCGATGTAGAGCCCCAGAAGGCACCGGGGAGTAATTACTTTGAATGGCCTATTTCAAAATAGCAGCCGTGGAGCATCCACATACCACTGTTCCAAAATAGCTATTTCGGGAGAGGTGTTACTCCTCGTGGATCGAAATAAGCCGCCTGTTATCTAATACATAAAGGAGAATGTTTGTATGTTTGTGCTCTAAGAACTGGGACACGATAAGACCTACCGCAGCCAAACTTTGCATGGGAGAACCTTTCCTCTAGGAGAAGGGTTTAAGGTACTTTTGGACCCGATCAAGCCCGATTTCAACCTGTAAAAATAAAAAATAACCCGCCCCACTGCGCTGCAGGAGCAGCCCCGCCCACCCTAGGTCACGTGCCCGCTGCCTGCAGCCCCAAAGTACCATTTGGGACTCACCCCACCCCCACGCGCACAACGGCTCGGGCATCTGCCCTGCCCTGCCCTGCCCCCCGCAGCTACGGTTCCCAGGTAGTCTAAAAAAACCCCCACGGCCACACTTGATGGAGGTGGGGGAGGAATCGGCTGGGAGGGGAGTGGGGCTGGCCGGGAGGAAGGGGGGGCCGGGAAGCAGGGCTTGTCGGGGGGGGTTGAGGGCAGCGGGGCTGGCCAGGGGAGATCGGGGGAGGGGCAGCCAGCGGGAAGCAGAGCTGGTTGGGGAGGGGGAGTCGGGGGCAGAGGGGCTGGCCAGGGGAGATCGGGGGGGCAGCCGGCAGGAAGCAGGGCTGGTCTGGGGGGTTGGGGACAGCGGGGCTGGCCGGGGGAGATCGGAGGAGGGGCAGCCAGCAGGAAGCAGAGCTGGTCAGGGAGGGGGAGTCGGGGGCAGAGGGGCTGGCCAGGGGAGATCGGGGGGGCAGCCGGCAGGAAGCAGAGCTGGTCAGGGAGGGGGAGTCGGGGGCAGAGGGGCTGGCCAGGGGAGATCGGGGGGGCAGCTGGCAGGAAGCAGGGCTGGTCGGGAGGGTCGGGGGCAGAGGGGCTGGCCTGGGGAGATTGGAGGAGGGGCGACCGGCGGGAAGCAGAGCTGGTGGGGGGCAGAGAGGCTGGCCTGGGGAGATCAGAGGAGGGGCGACCGGCAGGAAGCAGAGCTGGTGGGGGGAGGGTTGAGGGCAGCGGGGCTGGCCAGGGGAGATTGGGCGGGGGCAGCCGGTGAGGGCAGGGCTGGCCAGGGGAGATTGGGAGGAGAAGAACTGGCTGGAAGGAGGTAGGTCTGGTGGGGGTGGGGGGGAAGCGAATCAGCCGGCGGGGGGCAGGACCCAGCAACGCCAGGTAACTCCAGCTAGTTTCGGAATAATTTCAAAATCCTGGGCTAGCTGCGTAGACGCTCGCATCGTTATTCCGAAATAACATGGCTGCGTAGACGTACCCTCCTCGGCCTGGTGGGTTCTGCTCCCCAGAGCCGAGGGCAAGGCGCGCTGGGGAGAGCAGGCCTGTTAGCTGGTTACTTCTGGCGCCTGCGGGCTGTGTGCTGCATGGAAGGAATGCAAGCTGTGATTTTTGCCAAGGCTGGGCGATCCTGTTTAGACTGGAACTCCTGAAATAAGCCCCGAGCCTCAGAGATTCCTCCAGTGCCTCTTGCAAACGGACTGTCCCGTGTCTCTTCCTGGCCCTGGGCGCACGTTGCTGAGCTGCGGGGCGTGGTGAGGACAGACTCTGGGACCCGGTGATGAAAAGTGGCATGCAGGTTCGGTAGGAGGATGAGTGCGCTACGCCCCCACGGCTCAATGCCGGCTGGACTGTAGTTCCCAACCATGGTATCGTGTTCGGCGGGAGGCAGAGGCGGATTGGAGCGGTGATACGTCTGTCCTCGCGGTGACCAGTGCGGGAGGTCTCCTAGTACAGTGCTATAGGGAACCAGGTGCATCCATCATGTGTGAGCCCTGAGGGGACTGGGTGCACGTAGCGCTGAGCTGAGCTACTCCTGTGGAGACAGAATAACGGGGCTGGGGTCACAATTAATACTTGGGGGCAGAGTCCCTGCCCTGTTCTGCTGACACAGCGCAAAGGGAGGAGATGCCACCTTCAGGTCCCCTGCTTGGGATCCACCCCCCACATGGGGAAGTCCCCTATGGTTGTAGTAGAGCCAAGGTAGCTGGCTCCTCTGTTTCCTTCCTAGTATAGCTCCTTGTACGGGATGATGTCGGGAGCAGCGGCAGCGCGCTGTGCTCTGCCTATTCCAGGTAGTGCCTAGCGAGACCACTGCCAGCTGGCACAAGTTAGAGCAACCCCAGGCTGCTCTAACCCATTCTGGCGCTGCCTGTCGGTTCTCAGATTCCCTTTTCCCTTGACCTTAGCAACTGTGTCAGGCAGGAGAGCTGGTAAGCACTCCCCAGGCTCAGCTAGAGCCAGCAGTGAGGGGAGATGGAGGGCTGGCGGAGGGCAGGCTGGGAAGGCTCAGTCCGGATATGGAAGAGCCAGGAGGGGTTGTAGGAAGCAGCTAGAACGGCACCTGGCTGAGGGAGGGCAGCCATTCCTCTCCAATGCGCATCGCATGACAGCACCGCATGCTGAGCGCGCAGGAGTGGCCGAGAGCACATGGACTGAGCTCACCGCCGGCGTTCCCCTGAGCGTGTCTACCAGGCAGGCGACACGCAGCTCCGCGAGGTGAGGGGTGGGGCTGGGCCAGGGCAGGAGGGAATCCCCACTCGCTCGTGCTTCACCGGGACCGTGCATGGGACAGGCAGCGCCCCGCGATCTGCGTGTGCTCAGCTCAGTCCCGCTCACCGCCGGCCGATTCTCTCCCCCCGCCAGCCAGCCCCGCTCTCCCCGACCCCCCACCCCTGCCAGCCCTGCTTCCCACCAGCCGGCCCCCCCACGATCTCCCCCAGCCAGACCCGCTGCCCCTGACTCCCCCCTCCCAGCCAGCCCTGCTTCCCGCTGGTCGGTTCCCCTCCTCCCCGATCTCCTCCAGCCAGCCCCGCTCTCCCCGACCCCCCACCCCTGCCAGCCCTGCTTCCCACCAGCCGGCCCCCCCACGATCTCCCCCGGCCAGCCCCGCTGCCCCGACTCCTCCCCCCCAGCCAGCCCTGCTTCCCGCTGGTCGGTTCCCCTCCTCCCCGATCTCCTCCAGCCAGCCCTGCTGCCCCCGGTCCCCCACCCCGGCTAGCCCTGCTTCCCACCAGCCGGCCCCCCCACGATCTCCCCCAGCCAGACCCGCTGCCCCTGACTCCCCCCTCCCAGCCAGCCCTGCTTCCCACTGGTCAGTTCCCCCCTCCCCAATCTCCTCCAGCCAGCCCCGCTGCCCCCAGTCCCACCCCCTGGCCAGTCAGTTCTCCCCCTCCCCCAGCCATCCCTCCCCATCATCTTCCCCCATCTGAGATCAAGTGTGTCCAGTATTTTTTTTTGAAGCCATCTGGTAACCCTAGTGGCAGCCTGGCCCACACCGCTTCCTGGGCTCCCCTTGGCTGCACACAGTGAAACACTCTGTGGCTGCAGAGCTGGTAAATAAACACCCCGGAGCGACGAGTTAACAGGCTTCTCAGAGTGGTTTCACGCACCCTTTTGAGAATCACTGCTCGACATGGAAAAGCTCAAGGCCTGATGTTCAGAGATCCGCCCAGCCCCTCCTGGCGCTGGAAATCAGGCCCTTGACCGCTGCTGTTAATTAGACCTGCACAAGACCCCCCTTTCACAAAGGAAATTAGCTCTACAAACCAGGCAAGCCCCAGGTTACAGATCTCAAATGTAACACGCGATCGGCAAAAGCAGCGGGCCCTTTCCAAGGAAGCTGGCGCGGGGATGAAACGGGAGGGGGGTCTGGAGGCAGCAGGGTGTCTGGAAGGACGCAGTCACCTGACGGTTCTGCAGAGAAAAGAAAACTGGTCCTGCTCAGAGAGGGGGTTGCCACTGACGACAAAGGGGAGCAGGCCCAGGCCCGGAGATTGTAGAATTCAGAACAAAGGGGCAGAGCCACCACTGGGGTAGATTCCCTTGTCGTGGATCTGCCCCGGTAACACGTCCTCATTTCTTCTCTGTCCTGCCTGAAGATCTTTGGCCCCAGTCTTGCCTTGCCAGAGGGCAGACCAGTCCCACCTACCTGCCCGTTAGGACCAGACCTGAAGGGAGCCTGAGGGACCTGGGGACGCGGAACCATGAAAGGATGTATCCTGATCAGAGCAGAATCAAATTCCTTTCCAGGAGAGGCCCCTGTGGGGACCCACGCAGCAATCCCGCTCCCCCAGAGGTACGGCTCAGGGCAAAGCCCCTGCCTGCCCCGGAGCAGCAGGAAATGCAGAACACTAACGCTGCTGAGACGTTTCAGGGGTAGCCGAATTGGTCTGTTACAGAAAAAACCAACAAATGGCCTGGCAGCACTTTATAGACCAACAAGACATGTCGATGGGATCATGAGCTTTCGTGGGCACAGCCCACTTCTTCAGATGACCAAGGGTATGTCTACACTACCCCGCTAGTTCGAACTAGGAGGGTAGTGTAGACATACCCTGAGTTACTAACACTTGGCACTTGTTGGCTTGACCCCTCCTGCCTGCCTCTCACAGAGTCTTCACCTTGGCTTTATACTGCACCTCCCTTCATACCCTGCCCTTCCTGTCCTCTCCCTGCTAGTGTCCCCAATCCCTGCCTATTAACCCTGACACACACACCCCCAAGAAAAGGGAGCTGCAGCGATCACATTGCTAGCTGTAGCCCTGTGTCTGTGTCGTCTCTGTTCCTGAGCCCTGTTCTGGATCGATCCCCAGCTCTGGCCATACCAGTGACGATAAAACCAGCGCTTTTTTATTCAGCCGGGCCTTTTCTGGTGCCTCCGGATGGCACGAGGTACCCTGGACAGAGGAAAGGGCTCGATGGCCTGAGGAAATAGAAAAGGAAAAGGAAATCAACCATCTGCTTAGAGGTGAGAAGCCGGAAGTGGAGTGGCAAGATGGGGTGAGAGATCTGTAGGGGGTGGGGATGGTGGAGTGATTCTGGCCCGGTGCGAGCGGGATGCAAAGTGACAAACTGCAGCCTGCAGTATCGAGGGAAGCCAAAAGCTGTTTTATAAGAACGCTTGGTGCTGGCATTGATCTCCGGCAATTCGGAACAGGCTGCAAAAAGTGGCTTATTTCTAAAGAATACATAGATCAGGGGTCTCAAACCCACAGGTCAGCTGGGGGCCAGCGTGTTTGCAAGCTGGCCTGGGAGACCTGGGGTAAGGTGTGTGTGCCTGTACCCATCCCCCAAGCTCTGCCCCTTCCCGCCCCTGCCCTCTGCCTCCCATTGCACCCCGTCCTCCCAGGGATGCACCCATGGGGGGCTAGGGAAGAGTGGCAGCATTGCCCCCCCCCCCCAAGTATCCATTGTTCTACAAAATAATTTTATCATCCAATTACAGAGGTGATAAGGTGGCTCTCAGCTCCCAGAAGGGAAAGAGTCTTGTGGTTTCCCCATCCCCCAGCCCAATCTCTCAGCTCCTATTGGCTGGAAACAATGAGCCAATAGGAGCTGATAGATTGGCTGGGGTCAATACCTATTGGTTGGTTGTTTCCAGCCAATAGGAGCTGAGGAGTGGGGTGGGGGCCGGGAGATCACACAAAGCCTCCCCCTCCTGCTTTAAACCGTGGCAGGGTGGCCCCTGGCCGTATTTTGTCCAGCCCGGTTTAGAGTTACCAGGTAGTCTCAAAAAAAAAAATACCAGACACACTTGATTGGGGGTGGGGAGGGCGAAGGGGAGAGGGGCTGGCTGGGAGGAAGTGGCCTGCCGGGAGGGGAGCAGGAGGGGGAGCGAATTGGCTGGCAGGGAGCAGATCCCAGGGCGCTGCCTGTCTCACACAAGGTCCCGGCGGAGCGAGTCCGGCTGCGGCTCCACCACGCGCTTGACCAGCGCTCAGGAGCAGAGACAGGGCTTCCCCTCCTCCTCGGACGCAACCAGCAATATTGCACATGTCCAGCATTTTCTGAATTTTGTTACCAGACAGAGGTCCCAAAAACCGGACTGTCGGGTAGAACACCGGACACCTGGCAACCCTAGCCCTGTTCTAAGATGCCACTGGACCGTGGGAGTCCCGTAGCCACGGCGGGGGGAGGCTTTGCCTTTGCAATCCGCCCAGGCATGGCCCCCACATACTCCTCCTGTAGGCATTCTGGGGGTGGAGTGTTGCTGCCCCCAGTACCCACCCTCTCTGTGCTCCAGGCTGGGGACGTTGGAGAACGCGTGCCACCCGCCCGCCCCGTGCTCCAGGCTGAGGAAGTTGGGGCCACGGGCCACCCGCCCTTCCTGTGCTCCGGAGGCTGGGGAAGTTGGAGACGCGTGCCACCCGCCCTCCCCGTGCTGGGGAAGTTGGGGCCACGTGCCACCCGCCCTTCCTGTGCTCTGGAGGCTGGGGAGGCTTGGGCCAGCTCAGACCTCCTCCCTCTCTGGTGCTCCAGGGTGGCTCGGGTCACGCAGCCTCCTCCCTCCCCAGTACTCCGGGGAGGCTCAGGCCTGCGTGTTCTTCCCCCCCCCCATGGTGGTAGTGGGGAGCACATGTGCACTTGGTACGCTGTCCCACCTCCTCCCCTCCCCATGTTGAGACGGGGCCTCAGCGGAGGGGGCACTGGGGCTGGGGGCCTGCTTCCTCCATCCCCTGCTGCAGCCACCACCCGTGCACGGTCATTGTTTTAAAGTTACAGACTAACACAGCTCCCCCTCTGGGACGATTGTCCAGTGAAATGTTGTTGGAGAGTCAACAACCTCTCTGAGTGGATGTGCTATCACTCTCGTTAGCATCCCACTAGCCAGTGGCTCTTCCTCTTTGTGAGCTTTAACAGTCTTTTCCATACATGTCAGAGAAGCCTCCCTGAGCCAGGAAAACGGCTGGGCCAATCCCCCTTGAGCCAGAACAAACCAAACAAACTCCTTCGTTCGAGTGCACGGTGTCGTTACACTGTTGTCATTACAGAGCAGTGCCAGTCAGAAAGCCCAGCCCCTTGGGCTAGCTGCCAGAAACCCATGTAATGAAAAGAGTTTGCGCCCCAACGAACTTACAAAGGTTCTAATCCTGCAACTCACAGGCAGGCAAAATACGGCCTGTGGGCCAGATCTGGCCTGCCAGAGTTTTGGATATGGCCCGCCATGATCCTCTGGGCCACCAGTGTCCTGCAGCCCACCAGGACCCTTGGGCAAACTCCCTACCTGCTGTGCTCCACCTGCCGCTCTCTGCACAACGCACATTCCAGCAGGGGAGGGCTCCGCACACTGCCTCTGCCCCCGCCCCCAGCACAATCCGTGCAGCTCCCATTGGCTGGAAACCAGCCAATGGGAGTCACCTGGGCTGGGCTTGTGGACACAAGCAGCTAGTGGAGCCCCCTCCCCATGGCGGACTGTGCAGCGATGCACATGGCTCCAGCAGCTGGCCACTCTGAGAAGCATGCAGGGGCGCAGCAGGCAGGGAGCCTGCCCGAGGGTCCTCCTAGCCAGAAGCTGCATAGGTTAAGTGCTTCCCAACCAGAGTCTGCACCTGGCACCCCATCCCCCCTTCCCCAACTCCCTGCTCTCAGTCACAACCCAAACCCTCTGCAATTCCTTCCCGGATCCTTGCCTCTGATCACAACCCCCTCCCGGATCCTGCACCCACTCCTACATCCCTCCCCTAGGTCAGAATTCTCTCCCTCCCAGATTCTGCACCCCCTCCTGAACCCTAATCCCCAGCTCCAGGTCACAATCCCCATCCTTCAACCAAATTCCCTTTCTGACCCCACACCCTCTCCTCCTCCAGACCCCACATCCCTTCCAGAGAAAAGTGCAGCCCTTGACCACTTACCAAAATCTTTGGCGTGCCCCCCCATCCAAATATATTGCCCACCCCCATGAAACACATATGTAGATATGCTGCTGAGCCCATATAAAGGTATTTGAAGTGAATACGGATCTCTGTGGTCACCTACTGCCAGGAATTTTAGTATTAGGCTGTAAAAATAGGACAAGAGAGCAGGTGGATGGTTGGGGGAGCCCAGAGCATCAGGGAGCCAATGCTGATTAGCAGTGACAAGAGCATGCTAGCTATTTGCCTAGGAGCAGAGACCATGTTTGAAATGGCCCTGCTATACTGGAAGTATTTTAAAATAAACCGGCAGGATTTCCATGGCACAAAAGCGGCGCATGCAAGGCAATTTATTGTCATGCAGGAATTTGGGCAGGGCATGGAGCATGCAGCCCAGAACCCGGTGAAATATTTTATAGTGAGCGTCTAAAAAAAGAAAGTTTAAAGAGAGGAAATGAGTCAGTGGCTGAGAGGATACTAGCTAAGGCATATGCAGTGAGCAAGCGTCCCCTCCTGCAATGCAAGAAGGCAGGGAAAGGGTTAGAAACTTCTTAATTTAGAACCTGCTCCAGAGACACAAAGTCACTGGGTTTTGGAGCAGCCTCTGCCTGACAAAGCCCAACAGCTGGAATTAAAACCAAAGTAGCAGCGA
Source organism: Pelodiscus sinensis (assembly GCF_052426305.1). NCBI lineage: Eukaryota > Metazoa > Chordata > Testudines > Trionychidae > Pelodiscus > Pelodiscus sinensis. The sequence continues at coordinate 195,829,783 of NC_143054.1, forward strand.
GCGGTGTCAAAGCCGTGAGACCATTGGTGTTGTAAGCTGCATTTTGACACACAACCCTTTTAACTTCCTGAAGGAAGCACGTTTGGTCTCACATTTCTCCAACTCCTTCGCAGATCAGCAAGGCCAGACTGGGTTGAACCAAGGGTTCGTCTGATTCTAGCTCAGCATCTGACCACTGTGCAGGTACTTCAGAACCAACAGGGCAACTACGGAGTGAACCACACCCTGTCATCAAGTCCCAGCTCTGGCAGTCAAAGATTTAGGGACATCCAGAGCATGGGGTTGCCTGCCTGGCCATCTTGGCCAGTGGCCATTGATGGACAGATCTTCCCTGAAGATGAGGACCAAAAGGGGGAAGAGAAGGAAGTTTCAGGTTAATTAGACGTGCCACTTTTAACTCATGAGACTGAAAAAGTGTGGGGTTTCACCTTTGGAGATGCATATCTCAAAATGGTTCAATTTACACACTTCATTTTAGTTTCCTAGCTGTATTTATCCTGTGTACTAATGCACTGGCTTCTTTAATGGTGCTGGGTGGAATGCTGGAGATTATTAGGACAGAAAACATGGTCCGAAATGCCATTTTGTGGATGCCAAAGCGAGCCATTTATTTAATCTTTGGTTTTTCGCTGCACAATCCTAGGCCCAAGCAACCCCTTAGTATTGCACCTAAATCCCGGATAGAAATCCCAACCTACTGACACCTGAGTTTTTTGTCTTCATTTCTTAAAATAAGCCATGGCAGGGTGTGCATCAGTGTAACAATAAGCCATCAGGAGATGCATAAAGAAACAGCAATAAGCTATGATGGTGGGGGGGACATCCTCACCTGTGCTCTGACCCCTTTACCCCACATAAAAGGGGAAAGGTGCACCCGAGGCAGACGAGGATTCTTCCATTACAAACGCTGTGGAAGACAACTTGCCTTTTGAGGTCTCTGGTGCAACTAGTGTCAGGGAAATGGTGATGGGACTGAGTTTTGGATGGAGAGTAATTATGCCAAATAAAATCACTTTTATTCTGGAACAGTGTCCACACAAGAGAATTATACCCAGTCAGCTTTTTGAGGAAAGAACCATCTTTTTGTTCTGTTTGTACGGCACCTCACAGAACTGGGTCGTGGTCCATGATTAGTGCTCGTGGGCACTCCTATAATGCAAATAATAATAAATTCGCTATAGTTCGATAGTTATTCTGCTGTAGCTATGCTGGTCAAATTCCCAGTGTAGACATGTCTCAAATTACCCCCCTCACCTGAAAAGCATATGTATGGCTTGCTAGGTTGCACACACTAGAGTTATTTGCCCTTTTGCATTTCATTTTTGAACAAAACCTTAAAAAACAGTTTATGGGCATCAGTTAGCGTGTCCTTCCAGTGTGAAAAATAGTCCTATCAAAGATAAGAGAAAGTAATGTGGAAGGGTAACTGTTTTGACTACACGTGTTATTTTTTTAAAATCATTCCCAAGTTCTTGGGGTTACTTGGATCCCTTCTTCCCAAATGCAGTCCCCTCAGAATCTCCTTTGTTGCTCAGATGCCAGCTTCAATTCATTTTCTTTTATCAAAATACACACTATAAAACCAGCCCGTCTGGCTTCTTCAGTGGAGTGTGAGATCAAAAGTCTAAATGAGCCACCGATGCCTTGTATTTAGTGGGGACAGGAAAACAGTTGACATTATTGCTTTTTCTCCTTCCTCACTCCAACTGCCTCACTTCAGCCCCAACCCCAAATGATGTCTTATGATCTCTGTGCTCCCTTTCCTCCACGGTATAACAGGCAGCAGTGTTCCCTGTAAGCTGGGCACTTGTGCAGCTGCTCAGGAAAAGTTCTGAGGCTGCCCCACTGATTAGCAAAGTGCCCTCAGTAAGAGATTTTTTTGTTTCTAGTGGTGGTGCACGTCCCTCGGTGCACGTAAAAATTTATTCTGCACACAGATGGAAAAAATTAGAGGGAACATTGATGGGCACAGTGATTTTCTCCGTCAGCTCCAGCGTCCAGTGAAGTCAATAACTTCTATTGACTTCAATGAGCATAGAATCAAATTCTGTGTAGTTCATGAGGTACCAGCTGTGCACCACAGGCCAATCAGAATGTTTCTTTCACCACTGCTTCAGCCAGGTTGGCATGCTCCTTGTGATAACCACTAGCACTGGGGAAATGCAGCTTATGTTTTGCCCAACCAAGCTCCTGCAGGGGAGAAATGGTCTGTAGAGCAGCATTTAAGATACATTTAATTTAGGGGCCTGAGTAAAAGCTTCCAGTTCAGTTGCTAAGGAAAATGGATAAAGAGGCAAGGCAGTAGGAACAGACAGGCAGAAGGAGAGAGGGATTTATTTTGGAAGTCTAGAAAGATAATGAATTATTCACTCAAAGACCTGTCAGATAAACTAACAAACCTAAGTCTCACTTGTTTTAGGGCTGTATTTCTGGAAATCATACATAGATCTGATCAGAGACGCTTTCCCCATTTTTAAAAGCATTAAATTATCTTAAGCCTAGTTTACACTTGTTTTGCTAGCATAACCACATTAGCTATTTGTTTGAAAAAAAAAAATCACACCCCAACTGTTATGCTAGCAAAGGCTATAACGGAGTTGCAGTTATGCTAGTAAAAAACCCCTTTGCTGATATAAAGTATTTTATTTGGGGACCTGGTATAAACTATACGGACAAAAGCATAGTTTCGCCAATAAAAGCTACATTCGCTCAGGGAGGGTTTGCCAACATAGCTATATTAGCAAATCTGTTCAAGGCCTTACTCTGATATACTGCTTCTACAATGAGGCTTTTATCAGCACATCTAGATTGGTAAAAGAATCAGACCTCTACATGACATACAGCTATGCCAGTAATACTTTAAGGCTATGTCTACACTACAGGGTTTTTGCACGAAAAACCGTGGTGCGTCCACACCTCAAGTGCATTTTTGCTTAAGAAAATCTACAATTGACAGAACAGAGGGCTTTTTGAAGTGTTCTTGCGCAAAAAGGTGCGTGCAGACGCTCAACAGGGGTTTCATGTGCAAAAAGAGCCTATCACAAAAAGCACAGATGCTCTGATGGCCATTCTGTGAATGGCCATCAGAACTTTCTTGCGCAAGAGTGTCTATGCAGTGTGGACGCGCTCTTACGATGTGCTTTTGAGATGTGGATGCGCTTTTGTGCAAGAAGTTTTTGTGGAAGATCTCTTCTGCAAAAAGCTTCCTGCTCAAAAACCCTGCAGTGTAAACAACCTTAGCAGTAGAATTTTTCTTAACTGCTTGTGACAAAGAACTGTGATTTGGCATGATGTATTATCTTAAGCACAGTGTTTGCAGGATCAGTGTCTAACACTATGCTCATGAGTATTTATGGGAATCTGCAGGCACAGGGGTCCACCCATGTATGTGATCTCACGGGACTCAGAATTCTGAAGGAATGACTTTCCTTTTAGGTGGCTGGTACTCCTGGATTGAGAGGAGTCTCTGCATCAGGGGTAGAAATGTCAGCCATATTCTTCTGATCCATTAGCTGTATAATATTGCAGTATTTTTAATTTCTTTTAAAGTTACTGACTCTTGAACTAAGCTTGCACTCTCGTTATAGAAATCCTTCCTTCTTCCTTGCACAGAAACATTGGGGAAATCAATTTCCTTCAGATAGAAATTTCAGACGCTGCCTTATCAGAAACACACTACAGGAAGAAGGGAAGGGCAGTTTCTTCTGCTTTTTCTGACACTCCTTTCTGCCATTTCTCACTTCCCCTGACTCAAAAACAAACTGTGCATTGTTTTGGAAACCTGAAACAGAAAGGACTCTGACCAAGTCTGACTCATACACAGTGGAGCTACTGCTTCATGAACAGCCTCTGGGAAGAAGTACACAGGGTTTCCTATAGCACACAGCAAATCTGGTGGATTGAACCAATAGGGAGTGGTTATGTATAATCACACCAAAGTAGGTAAAAACGATAGCTCCTTCCCTCATCTTTTCTCTGATCCTCCCCTCCTTTCTTTTTCCCTCCTGCCTGCGCCCTCTCCTTGCCCTGTCCCTGACTGCTTCTAACCTGCCTGCCTCCCCACCAGCTCCAATTCTACCTCCCCAACATGTCTCCCCCTTTCTCCCCATGCCTCCCCTCCTGCCTGCTTTCCCCTCCCCCACCAGCTCCAACTCTACCCCCCAACCTGCCCCCCTCCTGCCTGCTTTCCCCTCCCCCACCAGCTCCAACTCTACCCCCCCAACCTGCCCCCCTCCTGCCTGCTTTCCCCTCCCCCACCAGCTCCAACTCTACCCCCTGCCCCCCCTGCTTTCCCCTCCCCCACCAGCTCCAACTCTACCCCCCCAACCTGCCCCCCTCCTGCCTGCTTTCCCCTCCCCCCCAGCTCCAACTCTACCCCCAACCTGCCCCCCTCCTGCCTGCTTTCCCCTCCCCCCAGCTCCAACTCTACCCCCAACCTGCCCCCCTCCTGCCTGCTTTCCCCTCCCCCAGCTCCAACTCTACCCCCAACCTGCCCCCCTCCTGCCTGCTTTCCCCTGCCCCCCAGCTCCACCTCTACCCCCCCCCCCCTCCTGCCTGCTTTCCCCTCCCCCACCAGCTCCAACTCTACCCCCCCCCCCCCTGCTTTCCCCTCCCCCACCAGCTCCAACTCTACCCCCCCCCCCCCCTGCCTGCTTTCCCCTCCCCCACCAGCTCCAACTCTACCCCCTACCCCCCCCCGCCTGCTTTCCCCTCCCCCCCCAGCTCCACCTCCCCCACCCCCCCCTCCTGCTTTCCCCTCCCCCAGCCCAGCTCCACCCCCACCCCCCCCCCTCCCGCTTTCCCCTCCCCCACCAGCTCCAACTCTACCCCCCCCCCCCCCCTGCTTTCCCCTCCCCCACCAGCTCCAACTCTACCCCCCCGCCCCCCTCCTGCTTTCCCCTCCCCCACCAGCTCCACCTCTACCCCCCCCCGCCTGCTTTCCCCTCCCCCACCAGCTCCACCTCTACCCCCAACCTGTCTCCCCATCTGCTTACTCCGCCCCCCGCTCCACGTCACGCCCCTTCAGCCACCACCCATCGCCTTGCTGCCTCCGCCTCACCTGGGGCACGTAGCCCCCTCTCAGGGCCCTGCCATTGGCTGGCGGGCACGTGAGCCCACTGGGCAGCGCCCTGTGTGATTGGGCAGTCGCGCGGCCCCGCCCCCCCGGGAGGCGGAAGTCAGTGCGCGACGCTGAGCTTCCAGCGCTTCTCCCCGCCCACTCCTAGCAACCGCTTCCTACAGGCCCGGCGGCATGACGTAGGCAGCGCTTCCGCACAGCTCGCGCCTCGCTAGCTCCTTCCTGTTCCCGCGCCTCGCCCAGGAGCAGCAGCAGCGAGTGAGACAGCCGCTCCCAGCCCCGGACACCGAGCCCCGCCGAGACCATGGTGAGGATCCGAGCGCCGCCCGGCGGGGGTCCCGGGCTGTGCTGCTCCCCCCGCATCAGCGACAGCACCGCCCGCCGCATCCCGGCCCCTCTATCGCTTCCGCGCCCCCCCCCCCCATGAGCCGATGGTATCGCCCGATAGACGCTACTGTGCTTGGCCCGGCGACCCCCTCTTCAGGCGATGGTCCCGCCCTCTCCCCGTTTATACGCGCTGGCGCCGGTGCGTCCATCGCGGCTGGGGGGGGGGGGAAGCGTCTTCTCACTGCCGCCCCGCGTGGCTCGTCAGGCTTCCTCCCCTCCCCGCCGCGCAGGGCGAGGCGCCGCGGGTGAGCCGCGCCCCTCCCCCAGCTCGGGGGGGGGGAGAAGCCTGAGGGGCGCTTAGGTGTGTGCGCCCCCCCCCCCCCGCAGCCGCCTCTCCCGGGCCCGCGCGATGCCTCCCCGGGCGGGGGGGTGAGGTGGGGGGCGGCCTGGCCTAGCCCGGTGACCCCCCCCCATGGCGGGGTGATGGGGGGGCGCTTAGGTGTGTGCGCCCCCCCCCCCCCCGGTAGCCGCCTCTCCGGGGCGGGGCCTGCCCACGCAGCACGTGGGGAGGCGGCAGAGGCTGTGACGGGGGGGGGGCGGTGGCAGAGGGGGGGGGGGGGGGCGGCGCTCTGCATCCCAGAGCAGGCTGGGGGGGGGGGGGCGGCGGGGCAGGCTGGGGGGGGGGGGGGCGGCGCTCTGCATCCCAGAGCAGGCTGGGGGGGGGGGGCGGTGCTCTGCATCCCAGAGCAGGCTGGGGGGGGGGGGGGGGCGGCGCTCTGCATCCCAGAGCAGGCTGGGGGGGGGGGGGGGGCGGTGCTCTGCATCCCAGAGCAGGCTGGGGGGGGGGGGCGGCGCTCTGCATCCCAGAGCAGGCTGGGGGGGGGGGCGGTGCTCTGCATCCCAGAGCAGGCTGGGGGGGGGGGCGGTGCTCTGCATCCCAGAGCAGGCTGGGGGGGGGGGGGCGGTGCTCTGCATCCCAGAGCAGGCTGGGGGGGGGGGGGCGGTGCTCTGCATCCCAGAGCAGGCTGGGGGGGGCTCGCTAGTGCCACAGGTTCCCCACAGGTCCCCTCCCTGCATGGCGGTGCCTTGGCAGACCCGGGCCGGCTGCTGGCGAGGGGTGTCAGGGCGTTACCTGGTAGCAGTCGGCTTATCTGCCTGTTCACAAGGGAACTAGTTGCCCCGTCGGCTGGGCGGCGATGGGCCCAGGTGGAGCAGCTCCCCACCCCAGCGGTTAGCCGGTTAACTATTTTAGTGCATTTGTACATCCCCAGCGTTGCTCTGGGGGTGTTTGTACATCGAAAGCTGGAACTTCTCCAGTCCCTTTCAAACAGTGGCTGAGGGGGGAAGAATCCAGTGGCTTACTTGCTTTTAGCTATCTACTCTGGTCAAGCTTTCACAACATAAGTTCTTCATTTTTTGGTTTTCCCACGAGGGCAACGTTCATTGCACAATGTTAGCTTGTACAACTTGATCTTGAAATTCTTAAGCTCTGTAGGCCGTCTAATCGTGTAATGGGGTGGGTTAACTAATACCCTACTTGTCAATTAAAAACAAATATTTGCTCCCCTTGTAATTAGCTAAGAGGTTTACAAGGCTATTCTGAAGACCTTTAAAAAGTTCTAGGCTGTGACTTGCCCAACACTAGTAGGCTCATACTGAAAAGGCTAGTGGGAGACATTTGTTAGGATGGTAATTTGAATGGAGAACTCAATTTGCTGTGTCAGCTAAATATAGTTAGTTTACAACTCACTATGAAACTTGATCTCATTGGTCTGATGAAATCTTTTTGTAGTTAGATGCTAGTTTTCTTTTTAAAAATGATTTCTTTGGGGGATGTCTAAATGAATGCTTGCCCACATTTAACCAAGCAGTTTCTAGTCTGTAACTTATTACATCTGTTTAAACAGCATTCATTTTCAAAGCTTGGCTTCTCGTCTCATTTGATATTACAGTGAAGATAGAAATCTGTGTGCATGTTGTGTTGTCATAGAAATGACTGTCTCAAAACCAGAACTATGACTCACCAGAGAATGTTTTCTCATGTCTGTAGCTGACTACTTCTAATACTTAACTCTGTTTTTATGACAATTACTATGTATTCCAGTGTAGTAGGTGAGGATGGTGTGGTCAAGCCTCATTTGTTCTAACGAATCAGTCTTCTTGTGTGAAACAAACTTTTAACTGGTCTAAACTCTCAAACATAAGCTCTTTGAAACTTCACTGGTATGGCAGCCTTAAAGCTGTTAACAGATGTACTTTCTAGACCCTGGTGCCCAACCAGTTGCCACATGTGGCTAGCAAGTTGAACACCATGGTTCTAGGCAAAGATTGTGTTGCCTTACTTTATTGGCCTGTGTTGTGCAACTTTACGATATAGTGCTGAAAATAAAAACTGAAGTAAATATAGGAATGTGCTGAATAAATATTCACTTGCTTCTTTCAGTATGTCTCATCTGTTCTGGGAATAACTTGTAAATCAGGAAGGTTTTTCTGAGTGTGGAACTGGATAGAGTTGGAATTATCATTTGGGCTTAGTTCAGTTTGTTGGCTTCTCTGAGGTTGGCAATTAACTTAACTGCAGTGTTGATAAATACTATCCTAGGCTGAGCCTAGGATAAACCACAAACACTTGTCCTGGAACAAATACTTGAACTGTCTAGAACAGTATTTACAAGTGTTAACTAGTTTGCCAAAAAACAGCTACAAAACCTATAATAGTAGCTTCCCAGACACTTCTGTCTATATAGCAAATAAAATACTCCACTTCTGCACAGAGAAGAAGTGTACTACAGGCAGTCCCCCAGTTATGTACAAGATAGGGACTGTAGGTTTGTTCTTAAGTTGAATTTGTATGTAAGTTGGAACTGGTACATATTGTAGGGGAAACTCTAGCCAAACATTTCTCCAGAGCTCAGTTTTATTCTCCCACACCTCACTTCCCTCAGTCCTTTATTCTCAAGCTGAGGTGTCTGCTGAGAAAAGCCCCTCCGCATCTCCCTGGTCTGCTGGGGGAGGCGGGGGGCGCTAACTTCGCGTCTCCCTGGTCTGCTGGGGGGAAGCAGCTAGTGCAGGGTTGCCTCACATCGGATCCCTACTTACAAACGGGGTAAGTCGGATCCATGTAACCCAGGGACTGCCTGTACTGTTATTTCACTGCCTCTTGTAAGAACTAGTTATGGAATAAATCTTTCTCTAGCAATATCCTGTGTTGTAGAGACTCTTCTAGTGGGAATACTGTAGGAAGGAACTACAATTGGCAGAGTTGCTTTCAGAAACTAAAAAATTTAAACTCTTCAGTCCATTTTAAGAATATGCAGTCATCTCTTCATACAGTCTCATTTGTCTAAACTTGATGTTAAACATTGAGGTTTCCTTAAGGAACTTAAAGTGCAAATCTGTTGGTTCTTGTCCTCTTGTGGAAAATGCTGGAAAAGGAACTTGTTCAATCAAGTCTTTATCTGTACTTCATTGTGGGGATGTAAAATCCCATTTCATTGGTTGACTGGCTAAACGTAATGTTTAACCAGTTAACTGATTAAAGGGCATTGGGGCTTCCCCTGCCCCCATCCACTGCAGCTGGGCTGGAGTGTATCCAACCCCTCCATTTCCCCCCAGCTGTCAGCTAGGGCTACTCCAGCCTGGGCCTGCTAAGGACAGGAGCTGCTTCAGGCAGCCAGAGAATCTCCTGCCTGAGAAATTCCTGTACCTGCCACAGACAACAGCTGCTCCAGCCCTTCGCCAGTTAACCAGAACTGGAACACATCACCCATTAAGAGTGATGCTTACCAGTTAACCTTTCATATCCTACTTCAGCATGGAAATGCCAGTCTAAGATTACTGGATGAAGATCTTGAAATGTATTTTAGTCTCCGTTCAAGCTTCATCTTTGCTTCTAACCTAGCAATGTGTGATTGAGAGTTGTGACAAGGTCCCACTAATTTTCATAATGGGGGCAGCCTCCATGTTGGAGCAAGGTACAGTTTTAAAAATGCCTCTAAGCCCTGCTGTATTCTAGGGCTTTAGTTCAAAATATGCCTCCCCCCCCTTAGGTCAAATTAATAAGCGGAGCGTCCACATTACCAAACCCATTATTTCAAAATAACAGGCCGCTTATTTTGTAATCTCCTTTTGCTTTCCACAAGGAATATTGCTAATTCTGAAATAGTTATTTCAAAATAACTACTTCCCAGAGTAATTCAAACTAATCACTCCCCAGTGCTTCCTGAGACTTTTAAGTCAAGGTAGCGCGTCCACATCAAAGGAGCCTGCCTCGGACTAATTTTGAGGCTTTCCCGTAGTGAGGACACACTACTTCGATTTTGTTATTTTGGGATTTATCAAATTTATTTTAGTTATTTTGAAATAGATTCTAGTGTAGAGATGCCCTAGCAAGACAAACCTGCTTTAAAGGTAGTGGTCATCTTGTATAGCAGTGGTTTCCAACCTTTTTTATACTGGTATTCCTTTATTTGCCTATTCATTATGCAAATAAGAGAATAAAATGTTGTTGGTCTGCCAAAAGCCCAGGCCTCCAGAACCACTACAAACAGCTGGCTTCAGCTCCAGCAGTCACCACGTGATGGGTGGCACCCCAGCCTCCTGAACCCCAAATGCCAGCCCTAATCCACAGAGTGCCCCCCCACTACTCCACCCCCTGGCACCAGCCACTGACCCCAGAGTCCCTGCACCCAACCTCCCCAGTGCCAGCCTTTTAGTCCCCCCCCAGTGCCTGCCCTACCACCCTCACCTAGCCCTGCACTACCTCCCAGCCACCAGCTGAACACTGGTGGAGGTGTCTCAAGGATTCAGAGAGAAGGGGTTTTATTCCTGCTATTCTCTAAACTTCCTCTGCCTGTGTCTAACTAGTAAGGTCTCTTATTGGTAGACAAAAGACTGGATGGAGTTTGGCTCTGGTTTAAAAAAAAAAAAACTAGGTTAATGCAAAGTGACTTACTCAATAGGCAAATCATGCTAGCTAAGCTAGGATGTGATATGTAGAAAAACTTTGTCCTTCCTACTGGTTTATGGTTTGTAAATAAGGATCTTACACAATTGCAGTAAAGGGCAATTATTTGCATATCACATTTAAGATAAGAATCGATCTTAGGCATTGGTTTGCAGACATTTAGCTTTCAGATGACTGTGCCTACAGTGTAGGAGATACTGGTACCTATTTAAGGTCTTGCCTGTGAAACCAGTTCTGAGAGTTTATAACCAGTTAGTGAAAGAAGTGTGCACACAATATGGTAAGCATTTTCTAATTTTTCAACCTTGTGTCACATCAGACCATTTTATTCCCCAAATCAGCTGATCACATCCAAATTAAGACCTCTCCATCAGCTTGTTTGGCCATAGCTCCTGCCTGCTAGCTTTCAGTGCAAAGGACATCCTCTAGATCAGGATGTTGCACAGAAGCATACTCGAAATAAGTAAATCCAGGACAGCTGCATGGTTCTTCTAACAAGAATGTTCATTTCTGCCACATGGTAACTAAGGAGAATTTGACATTTCTCAGAAAGATGTACTGTGACAAATCAATTACTGGGTCTGAGGTAGGTGCCACACAGCTACAAAAAGACATCTGTTTTTACTGGGGGTGGGTCCCCAGTTTTGTGCAGAAGTAGAGGATGCCAGGTTGAAGCTGAACATTGTTGCTCAAACTGAAAATTAAGTGCATTGTGGTAATCTGACTGGCAATCCTTCTATTAGACTGAAAGAGCACAAAATTCTAGAGTCCCTACTCCTCCCTTCTATATTTGGCTAGGCATGCTTGTGGAATGTAGCTTTCAAGCACTGCATACTGAATTTATGTAAGAGCTGAATCTTTTTTTTTTTTTTTTTTCCCCAAACAGCATATGTTTTTTCTCAGTTAAGTGGATATGGATAGTCCACATTGCTTAGAACACATGCATAGAATTGATGTAGCTCCCAAACACAGCAGAACATTACATCAAGACCCAGTTGTCAAGAATAACCAATTGAATTGATTCCCATATGGAAACTAAACACTGGTATTATGGTTTTTGGTTCCAGACTGTGCTGACCCTGGAGGAAGAGAACCTATATATTACCATGCTTGTTGGGATTACCATCCTTGTTGGGATTCAACCTTCCCCTTCCAAAGCTGTCTTGGAGTTTGTGCATGGAGTAGCTTAAAGGTTTTTTGTTGGCTACTCTGCAGTTGAGGATGGTGAGAGAGAACTTTAGCTTTTTTTTAACCGTATAAAAATGAAATATTAAAAAAACCTCTTCAGTTTGGAGCTCAGGGCTTTGTTGGGAAGTGCTAACTTCATTGTTTCCAAAGTTGCAGTGGAATGCAGAACTATGTCCTATAAATCCTGTCTACCAGATGTCGCATGTGCATCCTATCTTGAACTTGCTTTTCAAATGCAAACTTTCTTCCCCAAATGTGATACCTTGCAGAAATTTGTAGATTTTAGTGGCCATTTGCAGAGCCTCTCTCCCTTCAAAACTCTGTACGAAAGGACTAACTCTAGGTTTTGTGTAAGGTTTTAGTGCACTTGTTGAACAGAATTACAGCAGAATGTGGGAAGCTGCCATAGCTCATGTACAAACTCTATCTGCAGCCAGAAACATGGGATGTGGGGGATGGAGGGAGACTTTTTAATAGGAAAGGTCTCTTGCTTTCAGTCTAGGGGTATTTAGCTAAAGCATTCCTCTAGAGTCTAGCACAAGGCATCAGAGTGCAAAGTGTGGGAAAAGAGCTGAGAAATTGGCTGTCAATGTCAAGCATTCTTATTGCTATCTTAGCATAATTTGTGCCTGCAGAAGTTTAGACACATGTACAGGCTGGTGTTGCAAGAGTGCAAACTTTCATGTCACACAACTCGCTCTGGGCTCGCTTCTGGAACTCTGTATTAGGGTTGGTTTTGCACAACCGAACACTCAGTTTTAACTGTCTACTTTGAAAACTGTGTAGGGGTAGCCAAGCCTGGATTAACCAGCGTGAGCTTAGCGCACTCGCACAAGGCTCACGTCTGTGGTGGGGCTCTAGACCAAAAAAGGGATGGGCCGCTCCTGGCTTTAGAGCCACATTCGGTTTGTCAATTTCTTAATTTGGTCTGCTCCCCTGGGTGCCGGAAGGGAAGTATTGTCTGTCTCCACCCCCTCCATTTCAGCATGTTGCGCCTGCACCTCCGCTTGTGTGATCTGCTGCTGGCCGTCAAAGGCATGCTTCTGGGAGAGCACTTCTCTTGGGCTGGCAGCAGTTGCTGCCTCCCTGGCCAGCTGTGAGTGCTTTGTTGAGCCAGTAGTAACTGGCTGCAGTGAGAGCTCTTTACTCTGATGCTTGCTTGCTTTTTCTTCCTCCTCTCATGACCCTCACTCCCCCCCCCCCCCCCCCGCACTCCAACTTGCAGGCTTAACAGCAGTCCATGAAACATGCATCCCTTCACACGTTCCATTATGTAACATCCCTGGAGTTGCATGGGAAATAGTTTTGGGGATCCATTCTGAACTAATGTAGAACTTTAGCCTTTTTAATAAACTCTGCTCTTGCTGCATTTTTACCACCTGGCCCCTTCTCTCCTATGTTCTTCTGCCCTCAAAATGGGAGACGGTTTCTTTCCTTTCCTCCTCCTGGTAGTAAGATGGGGAGGGGGAGTTTTAACAGGTGTGTGGGCAATGGGAGGCATGTGCAATAGGCAGGGGAAGGCTGTGCTTCCTAGACAGCCTGGCATGGGTCCACGCACATTCCTCCTCCTCTTGGTCACAGGCAGGCAGCTCCCCAGGGAAGAGGTCTGGGGCTACCCAACATGGCAAGACAGCCACAGGGGCCACACTGCCCAGTGCTCACGGTTGGGATGTTAACTCCAGAGGCAGCCGGCTGTGCTGGGCAGTGGGCCCCTGTGGCAGCAGAGGCAGGTGGCAGGTCTTTAAGTTAAAAGGAGAGGGCTTGGGGGCCACTGGAAGCAGGGGGAGCTGGTGGCTGTGGGAAGGCAAAGCACCAGCAAGGAAAGGGAAGTGGGCTCTTGGGGAAGGGGATAGCCGGGTGTTAGCCTTCCACAGCTGGGAATTCACCAGCCACCCAAGGTGTGGGCTGTTGCAGCGGGCATCTGTAGAAGCAGATCAGGCTGGTCACATGCTTCTTTGTTCTGGGAATCAGTCAGTGTTTGCCTCACTGTATATGCTAAATCGGAACACTTTCCAGCTGTGGCTTGGCTTGCCCCCATAAAGTCAGCACTTTAAATAAGCAGCCATACTTCTAAAGTTTGGCTAACAATGTCGACGCTCAGGATGTAGTAAAACGGAATATGCTTCTGTTCTAGTCCTGCAGTGTTAACAGTGGTATTGCTGCATCTTGCTTGCCATGTCAAGCCAGCATGAATAGCAAGGTGAGTATGTGCTCCTCTCCAGTGTTCCACGTGCTGGGCGGGGTTAAGTACCAGTAACTTCATACGAGGAGGTGAAAGTCTTCTCCGAGAAATCCAGTGTCTGGCAACAGTCGGATCTTTGCACATCTTTTAATTACTGAAAAGATGTAACTGAGTTTTCCCAGTCTCTCAAAGCAGTAGTAAAGCCCTACTGAAGCGACCTGTGAAAGCACATGCAGGTTGAACTGTAGTTTCATACTGCAGCTAAAACTGGCCGTTGTCTTGAAAGAGCACTTGCTGGTGCAAAGTTTACATCCTCTAGCAGAGATCCTTTCAAGATCCACTGTTAAACAATCAACCTGCGTTCCCAAATTGAACACGCTTGCCCTTTTTTGAATCTTAAATAATATGCCTGCAATGTCAGATTTGTTTGTAAGAAAACAAGCAGTTTCTTGCCTCAAGGTGAATTCCAGCTCTGTGTATAAATGAGAACCTTCTGCTCTTGGCTGTTTTGTTGATAGGCTAATAGCTCTACTATAGCTTTTCTCTGGTCTTCTAAATTTGTGTGCTTTAATCCAGAGTAGTGCAGTAATATCACTAGTAGGTCTGGATTTAGGAAAGTAGATCCATATAGGAGATGGAGCAAAGGTTGAGAGTCCATAAAGCCATATGGCTTTTGCCACTTGCATATGTAATGTAGAAGGTAGAGTACAGTCTGTCTAGTTCAAATTTCATAGGCTGTAAGTTCAAAATATTGTATCGGGTAAAGTTGAAAGATGCAAGTGTCAACTGTAATGTTAACATGGTAGATTCCTGAAACAGATTCTATTGCCCACTTCTTCTAGGTGGCTTATAAATGGTGCTTTCAGAATGGCACTTAGGAGGTATTTCACCTAAGAAATCCTGAAATCCAGCTCTAGACACACTGGCAGGTGTCTCTGGACAAGGGAGTTAACATGCATTGTGAGTAGTCGACTAGATGATTAACTGATAGACCTAGGCCTATCTAGTCGACCACTTGCATTTCTGTATGAGGCAGCAGTGAGGGAAGGGGGGAGGCTGCTGTGAAGGCTTGCCATGGGCAGAGGCTGCTTCATGGCTGCATCCCCTGCTCGCGAGCGGTCCAAGCTCCCCATGGACAGGGGTTAATCACTAAGAAACCTTGTGGTTAGCCAACTATTCTGTTACCCGCTATCTAATGCCCATTGTGTGACTACAGTTTGTAACTGAGTAGCTTGAGTTGTCTTTTTTTTGTGTGCCTCTGTCAGGGAGGAGGAGGGGAGAGTAAAGTTATGCCCTTAATAGGGATATAACCAGTTAACCAGGCTTCTCCAGACTGGCTGGGCCCACAGCCCCATGACACAAGATGCAAAATCCTGTTTAATCAGTTAAATATTACGTTTAACTGGTTAATCATTTGAATGGGGTCCTGTGGGTCCCACTGGGCCACTGGTTAGCGTCACCCGATAAGGGTGATGTTAACCACTGATATCCCTAGTCGTGGCACAGGTGGGGGGGCTGCTCCCCGCCTGCAGTGGGCCTGTCCCAGCCTGAGCAGCCCCTGCCTATGCTTTAATGGGGATCCCGCAGGTGGGAGGCTGCTCCAACCCAGTCTGGCCCACCACACCACAGGTGGAGGGCTGCCCCCCCTCCCCCAGCCTCCCCTTCCCAAAGGATCCCGGTTAACTGATTAAACAGAATTTTACATCCCTAATCCTTAAAGGCTGCTCTGCTCACGGAAGCAGGGCTTTTTTCCATCTCTGTCTTGTGTTTCTCACTGTTAGCTTCTACCTGCATCTGAAAGGCAAACATTCTCATACTTCAGTGCAGCAATAAAAGTTCTGCAGACTTCATCACCAATAGTGCACTTGGTATCAACTACGCAACTCCACTTCATCAGTAGGCCTGCAGAGGAGCACGCTAACAGATTAGAAGTGCGAACAAATCTTCTTGCACAGGAAGGAGAAGAGCCACGCTGTCTGTGGCTTTGCACGGACGCCTCATGAAATGACTTGACGCACACACCCGACACTGACATGAGTAAGAACGTTCCACTTCAGTCACATCAGACTTTTAAACGGGTACCAAACTGAAATCAGTCTAAGCTGGCAACAGTGGCTTTAAACAACACACCTGGATTGGCCTTGTGACTTCCATAGTGCCACAATCAAACTCTTCTGTCCCTTTAAAATATTTTCTCTCCCGTGTCTGTGAAAGCCCTGCAGACAATTGACAGTACTGTACAGGGCACTCCCGTGCACACAGACGCCTCTAACATCAGCCTTCAATGTTAATCCCCTGCTATGTAACACTAGCTGCACCTGAGTGGTAACCTCTTAGTCAGGGGTGGGCAGCATGCAGTGCATGGGCCGCATGTGGGGCATTGAGGTTTTACAGGACACGTTTTGCTTATCGGCCGCGGCGTGTCCAGACTGCCCCGCTGTGCCACCAAACAGCTGATCAGCACAGCATGGTGACCATTTTGATATAAATGAAGCGGCGATTATTTAAATCGCTGCTTCATTTTCCTGTGTCTAGTAAACTCATCTACATGGCTCTATCAATGGAGCCATGTAGTCTAGACATACCCCGGGTGCCCCAGAGGGAATGAACAGAACAGGTAATCATTAACAGGAACACCATCCCTACCCTTTTTGGCTAATAGCCATCGATGGGCCTATCCTCCATAAATTTATCTAGTTCTTTTATGATCTTGGACTTCACAACATCCTCTGTCAAGGAGTTCCACAGGTTGAGTCTGTTGTGTGAAGAAACGCATCCTTTGTTTGTTTTAAACCTCTATCGATTTCATTTGGTGACCCCTAGTTCCGAATGTGTCACTAGTTTAGGCTGCCCATTGCTACCTTATGTTCAAAAATATACAAAGCCAGTAACAGTGTAGCAGATCAAAATTCTATTGGTTAAATGTTTTATCAGGGATGTAGCAGTAAGGAGGGAAGGGTGCTGGAGGGGCTCCCCCATCCCTGGGTTCTCATGTGCTGCCCATCTTTTGGACTTACAGTAACCAGTTCCATCCCTCTCCTGGCAGCCAAGTTTAACAGTTAACAGAAGTATGAGCTTATCCGTTAAACTCTTACATCCCTATTCACAAACCACATGGGGCGCTATTGCAATCTAACTGTGTTTTTGCTCCAGCAGACTGCTTCTGAACCTGAACCACACACACGTGTCTATCTCTATAGAGTTTCATAGTGCAGTTTAATGTTCCTGTGTGCTAGATGTGCTTAGTCGAACTAGTGGCAAGTTAAGACTTGTCAGGTAGCTAAAGAATGCTGTCTCAAAATGAGTGACTTGTGGTGTTTCCAAAAGATCAGACTTAGTCATCCACTTCAAGACTGTCAAACAGAGGTCTGGAGCTCCAAGTTCCTGTCCTTGGTGTAAAGCCTTCAGCGCAAGTAGGACCTTCCCATCAGTTGCTTTTAAAAAAATTTAACTTATGTACATTAGGAACTACTATCTTAAAAGGTAACTTAAGCCAGAATGGGAGAGACTTTCCTATACAGGCTTTCTGTCACACCAGAAATTTAAAGCAGTTATCTGCCACTCAAACCTCTGATACTCAAGCCAGTATTGCTTGTCCTCCACTCTTGTCAACCGCATGCACTATGGCGAAATTATACAGGAGTTACGTAAAGTACATAGTCCAGGCCTGAAATTAACTTAGAGCTCTTTTTTTGTCATAGGCATCAGGAGTACAAGTGGCTGATGAAGTATGCCGTATCTTCTATGACATGAAAGTTCGGAGATGTTCCACGCCTGAGGAAATCAAAAAAAGAAAGAAGGCGGTTCTCTTCTGTCTCAGTGACGACAAAAAGTGCATTGTTGTGGAAGAAGGCAAAGAAATCCTAGTGGGAGATATTGGTGTAACGATTTCTGATCCTTTCAAGCACTTTGTGCAGATGCTTCCTGAAAAGGATTGTCGTTACGCCTTGTACGATGCAAGCTTTGAAACAAAGGAATCGAAAAAAGAGGAGTTGATGTTCTTCATGTGGTAAGCTAGAAATGTGGCTTGTGTGTGTGAGACTTGGTCTCTTGGCTTACACCAGTACATGGCTTACACCAGTACATACCTATCTGCCATCCCTGGCCTTTTCTCAGGGACTCCGTTAATGTATAAGAGGTGAAATAACACATACCAGTTAGCTGGCTGAGTAAACCTGCCACTGAAGTGTACAAAATGGTGACACACTCTTCCCAGACCAATACACTGCATGCGTTTGTGAACATTTGACATCTCTTCTAAACAAGCAGGGCTATTGCTTCAGTCACCCAAGTCTGTAGATCTTGTCATTGTGATACATGTTGGATGTTAAACGACATTGTCTCAACTGTTTTCCTCTTGGTATGTTCAACCAGGGCACCAGACCAGGCACCTCTCAAAAGTAAGATGATCTATGCAAGCTCTAAGGATGCAATCAAAAAGAAGTTTCCAGGTATGTAATACAGGCAGCATGTCCCAACTTGGTCCAATTCAGTCAGTCGTACACCATCGAACTGCTGACACCGGACTTATGTGCTGCTAATTGACTGATGTTTATTAAGAAATGCTGGTAGACGTGGAGTATTTATTTAGCAAGTGAAACTTCATGAGACCCGATTAAAACACAACGGCAAAAAAGTGTTTGAATTGCTCATGCATTGGAGTATGAGGCAAGACCCCATTAGGCCATGTCAGAGCAGATCTTTCAAAATATAAAATCTAAGTATAACTACTGTTTTGACAAGTGTCAGTGGCCCAACATGGGAATGGGGGGGAAGGGGTTTTTACTACTAAATTGGATCTGATTGGCAGCTGTCCGTGTAGCTCAGGATATTTCAGTCCTGCATGTTGTGAGATACTGAACCTTCAATATCCTCCCTTAGTATGTTGCTCTTCAGGGGGTCTAAGGTAGCAAGTAAGCAACCAGGATGCATGCCTGGGTTGCTAAAGGAGAGTCAGCAGCTGTACTCGCCAGTGGACCAGGTCTGCATACCCCACTGCTTATTGCTGTCTTATGACCCCTCGACTTTAACCTTCACACTTCCTACATTTT
Organism: Pelodiscus sinensis; assembly: GCF_052426305.1. Lineage (NCBI taxonomy): Eukaryota > Metazoa > Chordata > Testudines > Trionychidae > Pelodiscus > Pelodiscus sinensis. Next base: position 195,848,574 of record NC_143054.1, read on the forward strand.
TCAGCTGATGAATACTAAACTCCAATCCATCATAGTGAGTTTAGTATTAAACAGATATTGGCACCTTACGCCTAAACTTGCTCCTGACTGACATTAGTCTGCAGTGGCACAGCAGGGGACAAGGATGCAGCAGTGTAGAACAACCAGTTGCGGTTGGCAGGTGGCCTGCAGAGTAAGGATGTAATAGCTTATAGGTTAATGCTATTTCCCACCCCCGGCAGTAAATGTTTCAAAGCAGGCTGGCCAGCAGCCCGGCTCAGTGCTGGCTTGTGCTGGGTCTGGGACCTACCCCACTGCAGCTCTGCATTTAGAGTGAATTAGGAGCTGGGCAGGCAGGCAGCCTGGCTCTGTTCCGGCTCGTGCTGGTTCCAGGAGCTCAGACCCTCCCCTAAACAGGGGCTGTTGCTGCCCCTTTATCAGAGGCAGAAGCACAGGGTGGCAGGCTCCCCACATGGACCAGCTCCCTCCTGGCACTCCACACTGCTGCCCCATACAGAGACAGCAGCGCAGAGTGGCAGAGGGTCCTCGGGAGGGGGGCCAGAGCGCACTGGCTGCCAGCCCCACCCACGGGGACTATAGAATAGTCGACAACTGATAAGAATTCATGAGGTTGCTCGACTATTCAGTTAACTGATATTTACCATCCCTAGTACAGAGCCCCAAAAGTGAAATGCTCTCAGCCAGGGAGTGGTCCTGTGTGTGTGGTACATGCAGGAGTTCAGGCCTCCCTCCATCAGAAGGGGCA